>NC_091958.1:14231562-14531562 GCF_031021105.1 Erythrolamprus reginae | reverse complement strand
TATTATTATTATTATTTCAATCCAACGTAGCAAGCGAGATCACTATGCTGGATTTTGTATTTCATCACCAGTCGGGCGCTTCCCAAGCACCTAAGACTGAGTGATGTAGCGGCGAATTATGTTTGCCGATCCCAGTAAAGCGGCCTTTTGCAATTGACAGATGGAGATTTTGTCAATTCCGATGGTTTTCAAATGTCCACTGAGATCCTTTGGCACTGCACCCAGCATGCCAAGTACCACTGGGACCACTTTCACTGGCTTATGCCAGAGTCATTGCAGCTCGATTTTTAGATCTTCGTATTTCACTAATTTCCGTAGCTGCTTCTCCTCAATTCTACTGTCTCCTGGGATTGTGATGTCGATGATCCATACTTTCTTTTTCTCCACGATCACAATGTCTGGTGTGTTATGCTTCAGAATCCGGTCAGTCGGAAGTCGGAAGTCCCACAGTAGCTTTGCTTGCTCATTTTCGACCACTGTTTCGGGCTTATGATCCCACCAATTCTTTGCCACTGGTAAATGGTAGTTCCGGCACAAGTTCCAGTGGATCATCTGTGCCACAGCATCATGTCTATGCTTATAGTCAGTCTGTGCGATCTTTTTGCAGCAGCTGAGTATGTGATCAATTGTTTCATCTGTTTCTTTACGGAGTTGTTGTTGTTATTATTATTATTATTATTATTATTATTATTATTATTATTATTATTATTATACCTGACCAAAATTTTTCTACTGGTACTGCGTACCTGACCATACCCATAGGAGCCCATCACTGTGTATACTTTTTAGGAGCAGAAAAAGAACAGAAATGTTGGGAGATAGAAACCGTGGTTCCTTCAAGGTGCTCAATTGTAGCTTGCAAAACTCTTTCAGAAAGTGAGTCGGTCATCATCTAATTTAGGGAAACCGTTATATTTAGGTCTAGACTTAAAGTTCTTATTTTTCTCTCTCTCTCTCTCTCTCTCCCCCTCCTCTCACCCAAGCACAGAGTGATGCAAAGGACAGGTCATGGGGTCAGAATTTGAGAAGCTTCTTCATCCCTTGCTTGGAATTTTAGGCAGCTGATTCAGGAGCAATAGCTGTGCTCACCCTCCATTCCAGTGACATGCCGTCTCGGGAATAAATTCAGGAGATGAGCTCAGCGGTGATTCCCCCCCATCAGTGTCTCATCTTCTCACCCACCTTACACCAAGCACGGTTTGCCTTGCTCACTGTTTCAAGGTAAGGGGAAAGAATGGAACACAGATAGTTGAGGGTTACATAGCTGTACGTGCTTGAAAAGAGGCCTTCTGTGTTTTTTGGAGTATAAGACACACCTTTTTCCTCCCTAAAAGAGGCTGATCATTTGGGTGTGTCTTATACTCTGAATGTACCTTTCCCCCCCAGCCCTAACTAGCTGCTTACAATCTTCCCAGCTTTTACCTTGCAGGCTCTTTCATTGTTCCTCTCTGCAAAGAATGTTTTCCAAGCTCTAAGTCTTTTTCTCATTGCTCTAACTTGCTCCAAATAAGTTTCTTTCCAGCCCTAACTAGGGGCTAACGATGTTCCCGGCTCTTACCCACTTGCAAGCTCTTTCATTATTACTCTCTGCCAAAAATGTTTTCCAAACCCTGTCTCTGTAGGTTTTTTTCTTTTTTTTCTTTTTTTTGAAAATATACTTTATTTACAAATATAGTAAAAACGAAGGGGGGAATAGGGGAAGGAGGACAAAACAAAAAGTCTGGAGTGGGGGAGAGTGGGGAAGGGAGGGGGAATACAAAGTCAAATCATTTATAGTAACACTGTAATACATATGGATTATGGTGCACGAGTTTCTTAAAAAGAGTATAATGTTTCTTGATTTCTTAATCTTTATATGTATATATATTTTTAACACAAATATCATATTTCTAAGTGTCTATAAATGTTAAAGTTATAGTGGTAAAAGGGGAAGAGGGAAAAGAGAGAGAAAAGGGGAGAAAGAAAAAAATCTGCGATTAGCGCAGACGTTTTTAGGGACGACTTTTGTTTGAAAGTAGTGTAGGGAATATAGAAATAATATGATAAGTAAGTGTGAAAATTAGTTGTTTTAAAGAAGGTTGATAATCTTATGATGTATGTTGGATTGGTTGAAAGATAGTTAAAAAGAGATTTCGTATAATTTCATTGCAAATTTAATTGGTTTTTAGTGCTTCTTTTTTAATTTGTTTTAATATTGGCTTAAGTGCTCAAAGGTACTTTTAATGATGTAATGGGGTAAAAATTTTACAATAAGTAGTTTTTGTATTTTTTTTGAGAAACCCATTTATACCAATTTTCCCATATTTCATAGTATTCTGAATCTTTTTTATTTTGTGCTTCCATTGCTATTTTAGTCATTTCAGCGCATTCTATAATTTTTGTAATTATTGTGAAAAAAGAGGGTACCTGATCGGATTTCCAAAGGGAGGCATATGATATTCTAGCTGCTGTTATAATTTGTAGGATGAGATATTTTTGTGCTTTAGTAAGGTTTTGTCTAAATATACCTAAAAGATAAAGCTCCGGTTTAAGTGGTAGTTTAATTGACGTGACTTGGTCGATTAGGCTTTGAATTGTTGTCCAATATTTTTGTGCAAGTGGGCATGTCCACCATGTATGGTAGTAAGTTCCCGTTTTAGTTTTGCATTTCCAACAAATCGGTGAGAAGTTGGGGAACATTTTGGATATTCTTGCTGGGGGCAAGTGCCATCGGTAAAACATTTTCATTTGGTTCTCTTTGTAAGACATTGCCGTTGTCATTTTGTAAGACATTGCCGTTGTCGTTTTTTTCATTGCTTTACTTGCTCCAAAAGTTTGTTTCCAGCCCTATCCAGGTGCTAACAATGTTCCCAGTTCTTACAGGCTTGTAAGATGTTTCATTGTTACTCTCTGGGAATAATGTTTTCCAAGCCCTAAGTCTTTGCAGAGTTTTTTCCATTGCTCTACTTGCTCCAAATGTTTCTTTTCAGGTGCTAATGATGTTCCCAGCTCTTACTGGCTTGCAAGCTCTTTCATTGTTACTCTCTCCCAATAAAGTTTTTTAAAAGCCCTAACCAGGGGATAAATTAATGTGCTGGCTAAGGCCGCTGGCCAGATGAATACCTGGTAAGGAGATTCTTTTCCCTATTTTCCTCCCCACAAACTAAGCTGTGTCTTATACTCCAGTGCGTCTTATATTCCGAAAAATACGATAACTACAATAGATAGAGCAAAGACTAGAACAACTTCCTTTGTAGTAGTCCAGCTGAAACTCTTGGCTAAAGTTCCTGAGCCCAAATTTCTCTGATGGTATCTTCCTAAGACAAACCCCATGTTGCTTTTACACTGATGGCGTTAGCTAGTTGGGTAATGAAATGTCTGAAAGAAAACCACCAAGATCAGAGGCCACCAAGCGGCCCACATTTCAATCCCCGAGCTATAAATCTTCTCTTCCATGTTGTTTTTCTCAGCTCCTTCATAGGAAAATAATTATTCTGCAAGAGTTTAGCTGAATATCTTATACTGGGGCAACGTGAGAAGAAAAGAACCTCAATTTTCTTCCCACAATGCCCTGGACCTGCAAGTATGTGAGCTTCGTGCATTGTAGAGACAGGATGCGCAGCAGTTGGTGCTGTTGCCATTTGCCAGGGCAACACATTTATACACAAATAGATAAATCCTTGAAGGCGGGGGAGAAAAGAAGCTGTTCTATTTTCACTTCTAATGTCCCTCTCCAAATAACCACTGGAATGTGCTTTCTCTCTCAATCCTTTTAGACCCTTAAGAAATTCAGAGAATTGTTCACAATGTTTCAGTCTATAGATAGGATGAAGAACGCAGAAGGCAGTTTCCGTATAATTCCCTCCTCCTCTCTTTCTTTCTTTCTTTCTTTCTTTCTCTCTCTTTCTCTCTTTCTCTCTTCTTCTCTCTTTCCCCTCCTCTCTTTCTCTTTATCCCTCTTTCCCTTTTCCCCATTTCTCTTCCTCCCTCTCTCTTTTTTCTTTTTCTCTCTCTCTTCCTCTCTCTCTTCCTCTTTCTTCCTCTCTTTCCTGTCTTCTCTCCCTCTCTCTTTGTCTCTCTCCCTGTCTTTCTCTCTCTTTTCCTCCTCTTTTTCTCTGACTTTCTCTCTCTTCTTCTTCTCTTCCTCTCTTTCTTTGTCCCTTTCCTCTCCTTGCTTTCTCTCTCTTTTCCTCTTTCTTTCTCTTTCCCCTCATCCCTCCCTCTTTCTTCCTCTCTCTCTCCCCCTGTCTTTCTCTCTCTTTTCCCTCCTCTTTTTCTCTCTCTGCCTTCCTCTCTCTCTCTCTCCTTCTCCTCCTCTCTCTTTCTTTCTCTCTCTCTTCCTCTTTCTTTCTCTCTTTCCCATCTTCTCTCCCTCTCTCTCCCTGTCCTTCTCTCTCTCTTTTCCTCCTCTTTTTCTCTGACTTTCTCTCTCTTCTTCTTCTCTTCCTCTCTTTCTTTGTCCCTTTCCTCTCCTTACTTTCTCTCTCTCTTCCTCTTTATTTCTCTTTCCCCTCTTCTCTTCCTCTCTCTCCCTCTCTCTTATTCTCTTCCTCTCTCTCTCTTTCCTTCTTTCCCCTCCTCTCTCTCTCTCTCTCCCTCTCTCTCTCTCTTCCCCTCTTCCGCATATACACGGAAGCAAAAAAAATCACCGAAAACTTGCATGCGCATGAGTCCCCTCGCACGATTTGAGCACATTTTTTCTTCCTGCGCATGTGCAGAAGCAAAATCATGCTGGGGACATGCACATTTGCATGCAACACAACCGAAGCTGGGGTCTCTTGCTTAAACAGGACTAGAATACCTCCAGGATCCCTTCTAACTCTATTATTCTATGCCCTATATTCTAACCTAAGAACCTCGCACAGATTATTCTGATTATTCACTCCTGATCTCATAGCAAACCCAGTCAAAACCCGATTCTCCCAAAGTTAAATAATAAGTGATATCCAAGGGTCGCCCAAAAAGTAATGCACCACATTCCCCCCCCCCAGTCTACAGCACGGTTTCCCAACCTTGGCAACTTGAAGATATTTAGACTTCAACTCCCAGAATTCCCCAGCCAGCGAATGCTGGCTGGGGAATTCTGGGAGTTGAAGTCCAGATATCTTCAAGTTGCCAAGGTTGGGAAACACTGGCCTACAGTAATGGTACGAATATGAAACTTTACATATACATTATTTGAATTGTCAGGAGTGCGTGTGCAAATTTTGCGTTTCTTCAGACAGATAGCGTAGCTGCAGCAGTGTTTTGAAATGATGAAATTCAATGACGAAATTCAATGACGGCATGCTGCTTGTAACATACATTTCAAAGTGGTGCCTGTAATTTACAGACGCCATTTTGAAATGTACATTACAAGCAGCGTGTCGTCATTGTGTTTCTCACTGCGGAGAAAGAAACTGTTGGGAACATTCGCAAATGTTTGTATACAGTTTGTGGAGAATCTGCAGTCGACAGAAGCCACGGAAGACATTTTCAGGGTGACGAAGAGGTGATTCGCACAGTGCAGAAATGGCTTAATGTCCAGAACAATTAGTAGTACCGAAAGGGCACGCACGGCCTTGTGTCTTGCTGGAGTAAGGCCATAGAACGGGATGGAGATTACGTGGAAAAATAGAGAGTGTAGAAGAAACATCATTCTTTCTTGTGTGTAAATTTCATTGTGTTTAATAAATAATTGTTGAAGAAAAAATTACTTTCTGGGCGACCCTTGTAGCTTGGATTGCTGAAGCATAGATCATCTATCTAGGGAGTTTTTAATCTAACCGACGCTAATAAATCAGCTCAGAAATTGATTCTTTATTTTTTCCTCCAATTACCACGCTGTGCCATCAATCAAAGCCAAGAGATACAAAAATGCTTCCCAGATTCCAGAGACATGCTCTGTTTATCCGACGGAATCTTTCCCATAGGAGCTGCATTGTCCCTGGGGTCAAGAGTGGGCGCTCCAGGAAATTCTTGGTCAGCATGGTCATTCATTGTCCATTTTGATGAGTGGGACTTTCCACCCATCGATCACTTTCTAAAATTCGGGATCATGTCAGTAGGCAGATATTTATGAGTGGGCAGGGGGGGATAAACAGAAAGCTGGTAGTTCCTTAACAGATGTGGTTCAATTTAGACCCTGGGTCTGACCCAATTTTTTAAAAATTGTTTCTTGATGCTTAATAATACAGTAGTCCCTCGCTATACCTACTGCGGCTTCACTTCATCACGGGTTTTCAAGAAATATTAATGAGAAAAATCATTCGCAGATCTTCGCTGGTTCGCGGGTTTCTGAGGAAGTCGATCGACAGATTTAAACAGCCCACTGAACTCGATCGGCAGGTTTTTTTTAAAAAAAAAATCTAAAATTGTAAATACTGTATTTAAATACTGTATCTAAAATAAATACTGTGTGGGAAGGGTTTATAAACACTTAAAACAATGAAAACTTACCAAACAATTACAATATAAATACTTAAATAAGTACTATCAGTCGATAAATTCCACATCGCGGATTTCACCTATCGCGGCCGGGTCTGGAATGTAACACCAGCGATAGGTGAGGGACTACTGAAAAGATAACACACCTTTGTTGGCAGCCCTGGGGCCGTGGAGCATTGATATTCTACTCCATCTGATAAGTATGATTGGGATTGGGAATGGGATTGGGACGAGCTTGGATGAATGGGTTTAAATGTTTGGGATTTTAAGATTTGGGTTTTATGTAGTGATGGCCTCCTACGGGTACAGTCAGAAACACAGAACCGGTAGAAAAAGTTTGGTCAGGTATGCAGAACCGGTAGAAAAAAATTTGAATTTTTTTTCTTTTTTTCCCTTTTGGGCTCTGGGTATTATTATTATTATTATTATTATTATTACTATTATTTATTAAATTTGTATGCCGCCCCTCTCTGTAGACTTGGGGGCGGCTCACAACATTAGTGGCAAAACAATATGTAATACAAATCTAATAATTTAAACTAAAAACCCATAATTTAAAAACATGCACACACCATACCATACATAAACAATATAGGCCTGGGGAAGTTATTTCAGTTTCCCCATTCCTGATGGCAGAGGTGGGTTTTAAGGAGTTTACGAAAGGCAAGGAGGGTGGGGGAAATTCTAATCTCAGGGGGAGCTGGTTCCAGAGGGTCGGGGCCGCCACAGAGAAGGCTCTTCCCCTGGGACCTGCCAGACGACATTGTTTAGTCGACGAGACCCGGAGAAGGCCCACTCTGTGGGACCTAACTGGTCGCTGGGATTCGTGCGGCAGAAGGCGGTCCCGGAGATATTTGGGTATGTTTTTCCTATCGCAGTAAATGAAGTTGAATGTATATAATTTTAGAAGAGCTGTAATCTCTCGAATGTCAAGGTAGCATCCATGTCAAGGATTAGCTCAATCCTTGGTGGTATTTCATTGTGTTACAATATAGGGTAAAAAAGGATATAAGCATGTTCAATGCTGAGTCATAGGGAGTAACCTGCAACCTGATTGGGCCAGAGCACTATAAAATGCAATGCACCTTTATAATGGGTGTGGTTTGGTGGTTTTAGTTAGTATTGTGGAATTTTTCTTTTCCCCCCTCCTGGGCTCTGGGTATGTTTTTCCTATCGCAGTAAATGCGTTTGAATGTGTATAATTTTAGAAGAGTTGTAGTCCCTCGAATGTCAAGGTAGCATCCATTTCAAGGATTAGCTCAATCCTTGGTGGTATTTCATTGTGTTACAATATAAGGTAAAAAATGATGTAAGCATGTTCAATGCTGAGTCATAGGGAGTAACCTGCAACCTGATTGGGCCAGAGCACTATAAAAGGCAAAGCAGCTTTATAATGGGTGTGGTTTGGTGGTTTTGGCATTGTGGATGGTTGTTAGTTGGCTGGCTGGAGTAGTTTGAGTTAAGTGAGTTAAGTATTGTGTTGGAGCTGTAGGATTGATACGGAGAAATCTGAATTGGTTTAGTGTCTACGTGTAAGTAAGCTTTACTACATATAGCTAAAGTAAAGTTTGTTCTTGTAAATAGAAGACTAAGACAGAAGATATTTTGTTTGCACTGAAGAGTAAAACTGTTTGCTACTGTTTTTCTACAGTGTCTTTGTCATTTATCTGCACTGGTTCCTTAATTGCTACACTAATATCTGGTATCTTGACAAGTCCTGCTGCATATCTCAGTATATCCGGGCAATCCAAACTAAATCAGAGTCCAAATCAAAGTATCCCCTTTTTGGCTAGTAAAATTTATGTGTGGTTATGATTGGGTAGTATTGACTGTTTTTAAATGATAATGGGTTTTTAGCTACAGTTTTTAATTATTGGATTTGTATTGCATTGTTTAATGTTGTTGTGAGCCACCCCGAGTCTTTGGAAAGGGGCGGCATACAAATCTAATAAATTATTATTATTATTATTATTATTATTATTATTATTATTATTATTATTCCTCAAAGTTCTGATTTATTGTCGGAGCCACCCTGGCATCTACACTGGGAAATCTGAATCCCTTGTCCCCCACCCACAATCTTGTCATGTTGCCCACTCAGATTGTGCCAGCGTGGCAGGTTTTTCCTCCGCTTCCACCCCTGTGGGTGGGCATAGGATGGCCTTGAACCAGTGATGGCATGCAAAACTTTTTACTGCCACATTGTGATCGTGAGCGTATTTTGTGGGTGTGGCTTGATGGTCATGTGATCGGGCAGGAGTGGCTTGCCAGCCATGTGACCAGGAGGGAGTGGCTTGACAATCATGTGACCAGGGGTGCGTTAAATGTCATGTGACTGGGTGGGAGTGGCTTTCCGACCAAGATAAGTTTTCAAATAGGTGCTTGGACTCTTTTTCAGTCGATTAAGTCACATTATTTGAAGACAAATGATAGACCGCATTATTGATTGAGGAGCGCAGTAACATTTTAAGGTTTTGTACTGAACCCACAAGGTTCAGTATGATAACAGATTAGGCAATTAGCTCGATTTTCTACAATTGCTATAAAAGTTCCGTTCTAGCTAATGATGAAAACGATTAAAACGTTTATGGGTAAAAACATACTATTTAATTATTTCCTATTTTAAAAGTAACTAAGGATCATACTAAGGTACTAAGACGGAGTGGCTGTGAGCAGTGTTCCCTCTAATTTTTTTTGGGGGGTAGGCGGAAAAGTATAGTGTCTGAGCGGCAGTCCCTTTGGGACTGGGCGGCACAGAAATAATAAATAAATAAACAAACAAACAAACAAACAAACAAACAAATAAAAAACCCACCCTGTTTTGCCTCAGAGAATTTCAAAATAAAATACTGTACTGTGTGTCTATAACAGTGAGCTCATAATAGGGAAACTCTATCAATATCAAAATGCCACTTAAATAGTTGAGCTAGTTTCAAACTAGATTTTGATTTTCTTTCTCTCTTCCTTACTCCCATTCTTTTTCTTTTTCTTTTCCTTCCTCTCTTTTTTCTATCTGTTTCTCTCTCTTCCTCTCTTCCTCTCTCTCTCCTTCCCTCTCACTCTTTCCCTCTCGGCTTCTGGGCAGGTTTGGAAAACTCTGAGTTGATGATGATTTTTAAGTGAGCAATTGCTCACTGCTCAGCTTAGAGGGAACTATGGCTGTGAGTCTTGCCTGCCAAGGACAATTCCATCTGTCTGTCCATCACCCTGGGGGGGGGGGGAATTATTGACCCCCTCAGAGAGGGTATGCAACTTGGGCATCCTCCTCGATCCACAGCTGACATTGGAACATCATCTTTCGGCTGTGGCGAGGAGGCCGTTTGCCCAGGTTCGCCTGGTGCACCAGTTGCGGCCCTATTTAGACAGGGGGTCATTGCTCACAGTCACTCATGCCCTCATCACCTCGAGGTTCGATTACTGCAACACTCTCTACATGGGGCTACCTTTAAAAAATGTTCGGAAACTTCAGATCGTGTAGAACGTAGCCGCGAGGGGGGCTTCCCAGATTCGCCCACGTGTCTATAACACTCCATGGCCTGCATTGGCTGCCAATCAATTTCCGGTCACAATTCAAAGTGTTGGTTAGTTATTTCTTTTAATATTACATTTGTGCCAATATAATATTGTTTTTATCATTGTTGTGAGCCGCCCTGAGTCTTCGGAGAGGGGCGGCATACAAATCTAATAAATTATTAATTATTATTATTATTATTATTACTAGAGAAGGAAGGACAATAAAAAAACTATTAAGTATTCACTCAATAGTGCATAAACTTACTACCTCCACTGCGTCCCGTCTCCCCCCCCTTACTGCCTTGAACCACTTGAAAAAATGCTTTATGGACTGCATCTGTTCTCTCCTGAAAATCCCCCCTCCCAAGTTCCCACAAACATCAGGCCCTCTACAGATAGTATGGCAAGCCGTTAATTTATCACCAACTTCTGCACCAGCTTGACATCAAACACACATCAGCACCAGGATAAGGAAAGGGGTTGTTTTTCCAACTAACTGAAGCCCTGATTTGAGTGGACCACCGAATTATTGAAGCTCTGCAGAAAAGCATCCTGCTAAAATAGAGTTCACATGCAGGAAGCAGTTGACTTACAGTTGACTTGTAAATCCATCACGCTATAAAAAGATATGTCATTAGCATGTCTCCCGGTGTGCAGGAAGGATGGGAGGAACACGCCTTTTCGTCACCGTGGTCTAAAAGACATTGCGAGCACAGCACATTCCCATTAGATTGATTCTGGCATTTTACGTCTTTTGCTTCTAATGAGAAGCCAATGACTAAAAGGTTTTTCCGACGAAAAATCTACGCTTTTTCCAATCGTGCCCAGTCACACAATCAAATTATATTTCATTCAATTTCTCCCCCCCCCACCCCTCCCTTAGCTTTCCCGGCAGGATGGACGTAAGTATCTAAGCAACAACAAATAATATCCCTTCGACATCTTCACCTCCTTGAGAAGACTGTTGGAAGTGTTCACGCTCAAACCTCAGTGACGCCTTTTGCCCTTATCGAAATATATTCACAAAATGAAAAAGGGAATAAGAAGGTACTGTTGTCATCTTGGTATTTTCCTTTTGCATAGAAAAGGTCAGTGTATGTCAGTGATGGGTTCCTACGGGTACACAGAATCGGTAGAAAATACCTACCTACCTAATTATCATTTATCCACCCACCCACTTACCTATCATCTGTCTGTCTGTCTGTCCGTCTGTCTGTCCGTCTGTCTGTCCGTGCGTCCATGCGTCCATCCATGCATCCTTCCATCCATCCATCCATCCATCCATCCATCCACCTACCTACCTACCTACCTACCTGCCTATCTATCTATCTACCTACCTACCTATCATCTATCTATCTATCCATCCATCCAGCCATCCATCTATCTACCTACCTACTTAGTTACCATCTATCTACCCACCCACCCACCTACCTATCATCTGTCTATCTGTCTGTCTGTCTGTCTAGTCTGTCTGTCTGTCTGTCTGTCTGTCTACCTGCCTATCTATCTATCTATCTATCTATCTGCCTGCCTGCCTGCCTGCCCGCCCGCCCATCTATCTGTCTGTCTGTCTATCTATCTATCTATCTATCTATCTATCTATCTATCTATCTATCTATCTATCTATCTATCTATCTATCTACCTACCTACCTACCTACCTACCTACCTACCTATCATCTATCGATCTATCCATCCATCCATCTACCTACCTACCTACCTACCTACCTACTTACCTACCTATCATCTATCCCTCTCAATGAGAATATTTCATTCGCACAACTATTTCGTTTGCACAACAGCATGTGAAATTAATTGTCAATCAGTATTGCTTCCTAAGTGGACAGTTTGATTTCACAGAAGTTTGATTTACTTGGAACTATATTCTGTTGTTTAAGTGTTCCTTTTATTTTTTTGAGCAGTGTATTTGGTCTAACCCTAAACCAAAAGCTATCATAAATGTAGGATAACAACTCAGCAACTATCCTAGATCATCCACATCCTAGATCTGAATGAATGAAATATTCAATGAGAATATTTCATTCATTCAGATCTAGGATGTGTTTTTTGAGTGTTCCCTTTATTTTTTTGAGCAGTGTATATTTTTTCTAAAGCATCTTCTATGAACTTAAAGAAATCAAATGAATGACAGATCTCTGGCGCTACCTCCTGGTGAGGAAAAAGATCACCTAACAACTGCTTTCAGTTCAGTTATAAGTAGTTTCCCCAATCATGGAACTTCAAATGTCAGTAAGCGAATTGTTGATAATTCGAGGGCTACTTGTATTTTCTTCCTGGTTCTGTATTTGTTTTACCTGGTTTCTTGAGTCTTCCCAGAAGCTCAACATGCTCATCTTGCATAGAAGAGACGTGTTAGAAGGTGAGATTCTCTTTCCCCAAATTTATTTGTCTAAAACAGAGGTCTTCAAACTTGGCAACTTTAAGACTTGTGGGCTTTCCTAGGCAGGAGAATTCTGGGAGTTGAAGTCACAAATTTTAAAGTTGCCAAGTTTGGGGACCCCTAGGCTAGAACTATTAACTGCACACCCTGTAGGCCTAGATCAGGGGTCCCCAAACTTTTTACACAGGGGGCCAGTTCACTGTCCCTTGGACTGTTGTAGGGCCGGACTGTAAAAAAAACCCTATGAACAAATCCCTATGCACACTGCACATACCTTGTTTTAAAGGAAAAAACAAAATGGGAACGTACTATTTAGAGGGGGGAGGTCTGAAATTTATATATGTTTATGTTTGGTTTTTAATTTTCTTTTGTTGACATCTGATTGGCTATACAAGGTTCTCTTGGCTTATGAAAAATGTATAAAGAAAGAAGGAAGCACTTTGGCATAATGGCTAATAAGTTAGAAATATAATTGGTGTTGCACTTTTTGAAGGAACGTTAAGGAGGAAATTTAATTAAAAGAAAATGTATGTAACTGGATGACAAAATTAGGGAAAAAAACTTTTGCAACTTTTTTGATTATTGATATTAGTTACTAACAAAATACTGCATTTTATTCACGGAAAATTAGATGGTACACTGTGTTGTTTGAATGTATGTTGAGAGAATTTTTTTAAAAAATTACCCTCCGCCAAAACAGTCCTTCCTTCCTCTGTCCCTCCATTCATTTCATTCTTCCTTCCTTCCTTGTTCCCTCCATTTCTCCTTCCTTCCTTCCCTCCTTCATTTCTCTCCACTTCTCCTTCCCTCCCTCTCTTTCCCTTTTCTTTCTTTCTCTCTCTCTTTTCCCTGTGTTCTTGCCACTCACTGGCGGGCCGGATAAAGGGCCTCAGTGGGCCGCATGTGGCCCACGGGCCGTAGTTTGGGGACCACTGGCCTAGATCATAAAAATGAGAAACAGGGGTATCCTAAAAAAAAAAAAAAAGTTAAACTGAGCCCTTTCTAACAGTGTTTTTGCAGTAGGAAAGCTGCCACAATCACCTCTAGATAGCATCTAGGCTGCTTTAACAGAGGGAAAGAATTAAAATCACGTGAAATGTTAGTACGGCTTTATAATGTCTTGGTAAGACCACGCTTGGAATACTGGAATACATTGGAATACTTGGAATACATTGGTCACCACATCATAGAAAAGATTTTGAGACTCTAAAAAGAATGAGTAGCATTAGCAATAGCATTCAGACTTATATACCACTTCACAGTGCTTTACAACCCTCTCTAAGAAAGTAAACCTATTGCTCCCAACAATCCGGGTCCTCATTTTACCGACCTTGTAAAGATGGAAGGCAAACTCAATCTTGAGCCTACTGAGATTCGATCTGCCAAACTGCTGGCAGCCGGTTGATCAACAGAAGTAGTTTGCAGTACTGCACTCTAACCACTGCACCACCGAGGCTCTTAAGAGAAGAGCAACAAAGATGGTTAAAGGACTGGAGGCTAGAACATATGAAGAACGGTTGCAGGAACTGGGCATAGCTAGTTTAAAGAAAAGAACGACCAGGGGAGACATGATAGCAGTGTTCCAATATCTCAGGGGTTGCCACAAAGAAGGAGTCAGCCTATTCTCCAAAGCACCTGAGGGTCAAACAAGAAGCAACGGGTGGAAATTAAACAAGGAGAGAAGCAATTTAGAACTAAGGAGAAGTTTTCTGATCCTTAGAACTATTACTCAGTGGAATGACTTACCATCCAAAAGTTGTGAATGCTCCAACACTGTAGATTTTTAAGAAGAGTTTGGACAATGGTATAGGGCTTCCTGACTGAGCAGGGGGTTGGACTAGAAGACTTCCGAGGTCCCTTCCAACTCTCTTATTCTATTATCTTCTGTTGATGATGGGAACCGAGACATATCAATCATAACATATGTTTATTGGGCAGTAGAGGGCGCTCTTGTCTACCAGTCCTTCTTGCTTGTCCTGCTTTCTAATAACCCATGAAAATTGGTCCCTTGGTTATCATCCTTGTTTCACATGCAATTTAAAGAACTTGCTTTGGGAAACTTTGTGCAAAAATTCACGAGCCGTGCCGAGGTACAATTGCCAAAGACTAATTCTTGAATTAAGGTGGGGTGTGTGTGTGTTGCTGGGTGTAAATTCAGTTTCCTTTTATGGTTTTGGTACCGAGAAGCTTGCTAAATGAGGTCTCCCCCTCTCTTCTCTAAGCACTATGGACCCCACCACCACCTTGTACATTTATCATATGTAATTATTGAACGTCTAATAAATAATAATAATAATAATAATAATAATATATATTCTTCCTTTCATATATCTTCTCTTCTATTTTCACTTTTATCTTTATATATATTATTTCGTGTTTATTTTCTTCCTATGTATTTGTGTATTGGATAAATAATAAATAAATGAGTGAGTGAGTGAGTGAGTGAGTGAGTGAATGAATGAATGAATGAATGAATGAATGAATGAATGAATGATGCAGTGAAGGGCCCGCACATTGTCCTTTTAGAAAATCATGGTCCATCTAGTCTCCCCTTATACTATTTCCTGTATTTTGTTTTAGGGTGGATTTATGTTTATCCCAGGCAGGTTTAAATTCATACTGTGGATTTACCAACCACGCCTGCTGGAAGTTCGTTCCAAGTATTTACTACTCTTTCAGTAAAATAATATTTTCTCATCTTGCTTTTGATCTTTCCCCCAACTAACGTCAGATTGTGTCCCCTTGTTCTTGGGTTCACTTTCCTATTAAAAACACTTCCCTCCTGAACCTTATTTAACCTTTTAACGTATTTAAATGTTTCGATCATGTCCTCCAGTTTCCCTTCTGCCCTTTTGAGTTGATATAGCAGTTTCACGGCAAGTATTGCAACTTAAAGCCAACCCACACAAATGTAAAATCCATGTAGAATAAGAAGCCCTTAAATCTAGAACGCATGCAGCTAAGCAAGAAAACCAGCCAAATACGCAGGGGTAAATTTTGAGTAGTTCGGAGAACCGGCAAATACTACCTGACCTAACTACACAAGCCTATTGTGCCATTTGTAGAACGACATCGTTACACGGGTGGTGCCATTTGCCCATCTAGGTGGCTATACTACGAGATGGAGAGGAATAATTTGGCTATTTCTTATATTTATTTATTTATTTTATTATTTATCATTTGGATTTGTATGCCGCCCCTCTCCGGCATACAAAATTAATAATTTAGTTTGATAAGACTCTGGCCCTTTCTGTGAAGTTGCCTTGGCCTGGTTCTCATGTTAGAGTCACAACTTCTTGCCATCCTCCTTTAGCTGCCTTCCCTCAATACACTTAGCCCAGGGGTGGGGTTCAAAGTTTTTTTACTACTGATTCTGTGGACGTGGTTTGGTGCTTGTGCCGTGGCTTGTTGGGGTAGCTTGGTAGGCATGGCAGGGGAAGGATACTGCACAATCTCCATTCCCTCCCCACTCCAGGGGAAGGTTGCTGCAAAATCCAGGGCCAGAAAAGGCGGGGAGAAGCCTCTGTGGGGCCTCTCTAGAAATCTCCTGGGAGGAAACAGGGCAGGAAAAGGCAGGGAGAAGCCTCTGTGGGGCCTCTCTAGGAATCTCCTGGGAGGAAACAGGGCAGGAAAAGGCAGGGAGAAGCCTCTGTGGGGCCTCTCTAGAAATCTCCTGGGAGGAAACCGGGCAGGAAAAGGCAGGGAGAAGCCTCTGTGGGACCTCTCTAGAAATCTCCTGGGAGGAAACCGGGCAGGAAAAGGCAGGGAGAAGCCTCTGTGGGGCCTCTCTAGAAATCTCCTGGGAGGAAACCGGGCAGGAAAAGGCAGGGAGAAGCCTCTGTGGGGCCTCTCTAGAAATCTCCTGGGAGGAAACCGGGCAGGAAAAGGCAGAGAGAAGCCTCTGTGGGGCCTCTCTAGAAATCTCCTGGGATGAAACAGGGCAGGAAAAGGCAGGGAGAAGCCTCTGTGGGGCCTCTCTAGAAATCTCCTGGGAGGAAACAGGGCAGGAAAAGGCAGGGAGAAGCCTCTGTGGGGCCTCTCTAGAAATCTCCTGGGAGGAAACCGGGCAGGAAAAGGCAGGGAGAAGCCTCTGTGGGGCCTCTCTAGAAATCTCCTGGGAGGAAACAGGGCAGGAAAAGGCAGGGAGAAGCCTCTGTGGGGCCTCTCTAGAAATCTCCTGGGAGGAAACCGGGCAGGAAAAGGCAGGGAGAAGCCTCTGTGGGGCCTCTCTAGAAATCTCCTGGGAGGAAACCGGGCAGGAAAAGGCAGGGAGAAGCCTCTGTGGGGCCTCTCTAGAAATCTCCTGGGAGGAAACCGGGCAGGAAAAGGCAGAGAGAAGCCTCTGTGGGGCCTCTCTAGAAATCTCCTGGGATGAAACAGGGCAGGAAAAGGCAGGGAGAAGCCTCTGTGGGGCCTCTCTAGAAATCTCCTGGGAGGAAACAGGGCAGGAAAAGGCAGGGAGAAGCCTCTGTGGGGCCTCTCTAGAAATCTCCTGGGAGGAAACCGGGCAGGAAAAGGCAGGGAGAAGCCTCTGTGGGGCCTCTCTAGAAATCTCCTGGGAGGAAACAGGGCAGGAAAAGGCAGGGAGAAGCCTCTGTGGGGCCTCTCTAGAAATCTCCTGGGAGGAAACCGGGCAGGAAAAGGCAGGGAGAAGCCTCTGTGGGGCCTCTCTAGAAATCTCCTGGGAGGAAACCGGGCAGGAAAAGGCAGAGAGAAGCCTCTGTGGGGCCTCTCTAGAAATCTCCTGGGAGGAAACAGGGCAGGAAAAGGCAGGGAGAAGCCTCTGTGGGGCCTCTCTACGAATCTCCTGGGAGGAAACAGGGCCTCCACCCTCCTTGTGGTTTCCCCAATCTCACACATTATTTGCTTTTACATTGATTCCTATGGGAAAAATTGCTTCTTTTTACAAACTTTTCTACTTAAGAACCTGGTCACAGAACTAATTAAGTTCATAAGTAGAGGTGCCACTGTACAGTGGTACCTCCAACTAAGAATGCCTCTACTTAAGAACTTTTCTAGATAAGAACCGGGTGTTCAAGATTTTTTTTGCCTCTTCTCAAGAACCATTTTCTACTTAAGAACCCGAGCCCAGAAAAATTTCCCAGGAAATTTGAGAGTGGCACGAAGGCCCGGCCAGTTTCCTGCCATTCCCCCTTTAATCCTGGCCATTTTGGGCTTTTCTGGGCTGCCAGAGGAGCCTTCTGGTGGTGCTTAAGGGGGCTTTGGCACCCCAGAGGTAATAAAGCATTTTCCTTTCTCTGGGTGCTTGGAGATGGAACAAACCTCTGCCAGCACCCAGAGAAAAGAAATGCTCCCTTCACTCTGGGCAGTGACTGTCCTCCTCCTCTTCTTCCTCCTCCTCCTCCCTCCCAAATTCCGAGCTTTTATTTCTTTCCTAATGGCTTTGCACGCATTATTTGCGTTTACATTGATTCCTATGGGGAAAATTGCTTCTACTTACAAACTTTTCTACTTAAGAACCTGGTCACGGAACGAATTAAGTTCGTAAGTAGAGGTACCACTGTATTCCCTTATCCCAGCCAGCAGGAACCCATTGTATAAACATGGTAGAACAAACCACGGTTCAGTGTATAACCAAGCATGCTTCAGCAACACAGAGAGAGAGACATATCGGCCCCCACTGATGCGTGGAGTGAACAGGATCTACAAGACAGCAGATTCTGGTAATTTGAGGAATATATTTAGTAGTGCTTTATTCATATACAGCTTAACTTACAAAGCTCAGAAGCGGTGAAATTATGCCAGAGGACGGTCACACTTCAGAGGTGCGGGACTACAACTCCCATGATGCCAGGCAAGAGCGCCACGCTGGCTATGAACCATGGGACCTGCAGTCCAACCCAGATGGTAAGGGCAGGTTACAGGCTAGCTGAGAGGGTTTGAGCACCGGCGCATGCTGGCAAGGCGGTTGAGGCCTTCTCAATGGTTGGTGACCTATGGGGAGGGCAGCCACTTGGTTTCCCTCACGCAACCCTGGTGCCTTGGACAGCCACTATACGAGAAGCAGAAGTTCTACCCAAGCGAGATTCCCCGGAGGAAGAGCCATATTTAGTCTTGAAGATTCACCTGAGCGAGTGGGTGGGGAGCCTGAGAAGCTGTTGAGGGTGAGGAGAAGCCCGGGATAGAAATCTGACACAAGGGGGGGGGCGTTATAGCTGCAATTTTGAGGGGGGGGGATACGGTAAGCAAAAGGCCAGGCCAAGATGGAGAACAGCAGCAACCCTTCCGTTTTGCAATTCAGAACCCGGGAGCGGGCCCAGAGGGGGGAAAAAACGCCCCACCCTCCCAATACAAGGGGTATGTCACTGGGGTGCCCCCCTTCTTGGCACAGGCCGCATCAGCGGCCCTTATTTCTTCACTTTGGCGTCGTAGGTGCCAGCGTTCTTGTAGGACGCTACGTAGCCGCTGTTGTCGACGATGTACTCCCGTCCGCTCTTCCCTTTGCCCTTCCCAGTCTCGTCGAAGCGTTCCTTGTGGGATCCAGTGTACTTGGACGTGTCCGTCAGCCTCTCCACAGCCCCTACGCTCTTGGCTTTCTGGAAATCACAAAGACAAGGCGGAGCCTCAGGATCCATCTTACACAGTAATAATTTTAGTAACTGAGTAGCTGATGCATGGAACTCACTACCTGACTCTGTAGTATCATCTCCTAACCCCCAAAACTTTACCTTTAGACTGCCGATCGGTTTCCGGTCACAATTCAAAGTGTTGGCAATGACCTTTAAATCCCTACATGGCATTGGGCCAGAATACATCCGGAACCGCCTTCTACTGCACGAATCCCAGTGGCCGATAAGGTCCCACAGAGTTGGCCTTCTCCGGGTCCCGTCGACCAAACAATGTCATTTGGCGGGCCGCAGGGGAAGAGCCTTCTCTGTGGTGGCCCCGGCCCTCTGGAACCAACTCCCCCCAGAGATTAGAACGGCCCCCACCCTCCTTGTCTTTCGCAAATTACTTAAGACCCACCTTTGTCGCCAGGCAAGGGCGAGTTAAGTTATCCTTTCCCCCCTAGGCTATTACAAGTTATGCATGGTATGTTTGTTTGTGTGTATGTTTGGTTTTTTATGATAAGGGTTTTTTAGTTGTTTTTATTAATTGGATTGTTCATGCTGTTTAATAATAATAATAATCCACTATTGACCTCTCCCGATTCCTAAGAGGTCAGTAAGGGGTGTGCATAAGTGCACCAGCGTGCCTTCCGTCCCCTGTCCTATAGTCTCTCCTATATCCCCTATATCTTCTCTTCTATACCTATATCTTTTTCTCCTATTGGGGGTTCAGGAATGATACTACAGAGTCCGGTAGTGAATTCCACGCTTCGACAACTCGATTACTAAAGTCATATTTTTTTACAGTCAAGTTTGGAGCGGTTAATATTAAGCTTGTATCTGTTGTGGGCTCTTGTGTTGTTGTGGTTGAAGCTGAAGTAGACTGGCAGGACGTTGCAGATTATGATCTTGTGGGCAATACTTAGATCATGTTTGAGGCATCTTAGTTCTAAGCTTTCTAGACCCAGGATTGTAAGTCTAGTTTCATAGGGTGTTCTGTTACGGGTAGAGGAGTGAAGGGCTCTTCTGATGAAGTATCTCTGGACATTTTCAAGGGTATTAATGTCAGAAATGTCGTATGGGTTCCAAACAGATGAGCTATATTTTAGGATGGGTCTGGCGAATGTTTTATGAGCTCTGGTAAGTAGTGTGAGATTGCCAGAGTGGAAGCTACGTAGGATTAGATTAACAACTCTTGAAGCCTTCTTGGTGATGTTGTTGCAGTGGGCTTTGGCACCCTCCCTCCCTCTCCCCTCCTCTACCCTCTCTCTCCCTCCCCATCCTCCATCTCCCTCCCCCCACCTTCCTCCCTCTCTCTCCCTCCCTCTCCCACCCTCTCTCCCACCCTCCTTCCCTCTCCCAGGAGCAACACTCACTGTAATGCCCAGGTTGGCGGGTTCTTTGCCTGCTATCAGTTCACAGATGGAGTTGAAAGCCTCCTCGCTGCTTTTATCCTTAAACCGCTTTGGTGCCAGTTCTTCCAAGGCTCGCTTGAACTCCTCGTAACTGATCACCCGGGATGATTTTGCTCTGTAAACCCGAATGGGAATGAAGAGTTCAGAAACAACTCACAAGAAAGGACACACCCCCTTCAGGTTGGGAGCCCTCCGCCTTTCTATGCCCCCAGCCCCCAGCAGTGAAATCCATTTTTTTTAACTTCCAGTTCTGTGGGCGTGGCCTGGTGGGCGTGGTGTGGTTTGGTGGGCATGGTAGCAGAAGGATTTGCAAATTCCCTGTTGCCTCCCCACTCTGGAACCAGCCAGAGGTGGTATTTACCGGTTCTCTGAACCAGTAATGGGTGTTGCCCCACGGGTGGTGTTGTGGTTCCGTCTGAGGCCCCTCAGGGAACGGCTGATCTTCTGTCAGTTTCCAGCTTAGAGGGAGAGGATGAGGAACAGGAGGTGCAGGCAGACGAGGAGGAGGAATCCCAGGCTGAAGAAGAGGGAGGACAGCCAGAGTCCCCCCAGAGGGAGCTCTCCCCAGCAAGCAGCCTGGATTCCTTAGAGGAAAATGCACAAGCCATAATTGATCTGCGACAGAGAAGAGCTACACAGCGAAGGGACCAATTGGCTAGGTACTTTCAGCATTAAAGAGGCAACAGCTGGGTTTGGGTGTGGTGCTCTTTGGAAAGGCTAAAAGGCAGACCCACCCTTCCTGGCTTGTGGAGTTTTATCTTTGAGAGTCTTGGGACCTGGCTGTGAACTTTGGCGTCTTGGAATCCTGGTTTGTGCCTTTGACTACTGAAACCTTGGGGTGGGTGTGCCAGCAAGAAGCTTGCTGTATTGTCTGGACATCAGGACTCTGCTGTAAAGTATTATAGCCTGTCTGTTGGGAAGAACAGGTTTTCCTCTGTGTTTATTTTTTCCAGCTATAAAGTACTTTTGCTTTTACCAGAGTGTCTGGCTGTTTTTTCCAGTTGGTGTTGAGGTCTGGGGGAACCCAGACAGAACAGGTGGGGAGGACACGCAGTGGGGGTAGTACGTTTAGGCACTATTTATTGCATACCAAATAGTTTTTTTATTCTCCTTCCTTCTCCAGTACCTTAGTACTGTATGAGCCTCTCTTCTTCCCTGTCACTCACTCTTCCTTGGTCAAAGGAGACTTTGTTGGCAGATTCTACTGGGAGCAAAACAGGCCTGCGGCATGTGGATGTCTCCCCCACAACCACCTCCACATTACTTGGGGCAGGAGCTGGGCCAGAGCTAACCACAACAGCTACTAATGTGCTGAAGCTGACCACACTAAGGATGCTAGCCAGATGAATACTTGATGGGCAGATTCCCCACCCCATATTTTCCACCCCCAAACTAAGGTGGGTCTTATACTCTGAAAAATACGGTATTTGCATTCATTGGATTTAGAAGATCAAAGGGCCATCTGAGAAGGTTTCAACCCCAACTGTCTCTCTCTCTCCCTCTCTCCCTCCCTTTCTCTTTCTCTCCTCCCGCCAATTAAACAATTTGTTTCTGTAATCAAGACCTTTTCTTTACAAACAAACAAGGCCAGCAGACTAAGCTCCATTCTCTGCCAGAACTAAGGACTTAACCTCTGAAACAACAGATGAAGCTGAGCCAAAGGAGTAGCAGCAAAAGACATTCTGCCAGTACTTCGCATCAAATCAGAACAATTTGGTCTTCTCCGAAGCACAGATGTGGCCCTCAGCTGTGCCAAGCCCAAGTTGACATTCGGCCAGGGAAACTGGGTGAGGTTTGTGTGTGTGTTTGTGTGTGTGTTTGTATGTGTGTGGGAGACAGAGATCTATTTGTATTTATAGGAATTACTATGATGTACAATGGTTGTAGGCTCTGGAGAGTCACGAGCAATCGTCAAAACCTTCAAACAATATACAATCCTATCATCTCCTTTTTTTAAAATTATTTTTTAATTAAATTTTATTACAACAAACAAAAAAAAACTTAAAAGAAAAAGTGCCCAACACCAATAAAACCCCACCACCATTTAGGGGGTTAAATTATTTGCAATAAGTTTCAATTTCT
This sequence comes from Erythrolamprus reginae, assembly GCF_031021105.1. Lineage (NCBI taxonomy): Eukaryota > Metazoa > Chordata > Lepidosauria > Squamata > Dipsadidae > Erythrolamprus > Erythrolamprus reginae. Next base: position 14,509,179 of record NC_091958.1, on the reverse strand, counting down.
TCCCTAGCTCCGGTTTACATTTCTTTACATACAAAAAATGATTGGAATTTATTTTTCACATTGTCGTCATCAATTCTACTTAAGATATAATTTTTCACCTTATTCCATCGTGCCATCAGCTTCTCCAATTTATTTTACATCAAAGTTATTTAATCTTATTTCCATAATTTCGAAGTGGATGTGGTCCACCATGTACCAGTACCAATTCTGGATTGTCCATTTATTGCTATCCTTCCACCTAATACCACTACTGCTTGAGCGCTTTCCAAAGCTGATGTTTTGATTTCTTTAAATTCTCGTAATTCCCCATATTTAACTGGTATTGCTAATTCTTTTGTAATTATCCAATTAATGTTTAGCATATTATTTATTTCATTCTGTACTTCCTTCCAAAATTTTTGAACTTCAACACATTCCCAGAGCATATGCATAAAAACTCCTTTTATTTGGCAACCATGCCAGCAATTTCCTTTCCCTTTCCTCTGGAAGTGTGCTAGTTTTACTGGTGTGAAATACCATTTGTTGTGATTCAGTCTGAGGCTCCTCAGGGAATGGCTGGAACTCTGCCGGCTCCATGCTCAGAGGGGGAGGACGAGGAACAGGAGGAGGAGGAGGACCAGGCAGACGGGGAAGAGGAATGTCAGGACGAGGAGGAGGGGGAACAGCCTGAGACCCCCGGGGGGGAGCTCTCCCCAGCGAGTAGCCTGGAGTCATTAGATGAGAATGCACAAGCCATCATAGAGATGAGGCAGAGAAGGGCAGCACAAAGAAGGGGACAATTAGCCAGGTACTTCCATCCCTAATAGGCAACAGCTGGGTTTGGGTGTGGTTCTCCTCAGAAAGGTTGAAAAGGCAGGCCCGCCCTTCCTGTATTGTGGAGAGTTATCTTTTGGGAGTCCTGTGACCTTGCTTCGATCCTTGGCGTCTCTGATTCTGGCTTGTGGCCTCGAAGGCTGAAAACTTGGGGGAGGCATGGGTTTTATTATCTACAGTGATGTGTGTGCCAGCAAGAAGCCTGTTGTATTGTCTGGCCGTCGTGACTCTTCTGTGAAGCTTCACAGCATTCCAGTTTGTAAGAACAGTTTTTGTTATCTGTGTTTGTTTTCAAAGATATAAAATGACTTTGTTTTTTACCAGCGTGTCTGGATACTCTTTTTAGTTGGTGTTGGCGTCTGGGGGAACCCAGACACAACACCATTTATGTAAAATTTTCCTTCTCATCTCTCTAATTCTTGTATTCTTTATCTTATATATATTTTCTACTACTTCTTCCACCTCGCTTTCATTGATCCGTAATTCATTTTGCCAGTATCTTGTTAGGGCACAATGCTATCATCTCAAATAACAGGAACGTCCAGAAGAGACTGGCCTGAGCTCAACATCTTCCAAATTAGCTTTTTTAAATAGCTTTTTAAAGTTTGTGCTGCCCCGAGAAAACTTAACAAGGGTTGGTGGTTGTGGTCCAAAGATTTGCTTGTGTGCCTTCAAGTCAGTGTTGATAGCTGGCAACTGCCTAGACCAGCGATGGCGACTTCCTCGGGTGCTGAAAGACCGTGAGCATGTGCTATCACGCATGCACAAGTGCCCACACCCACAATTCAGTGCCTGGGGAGGTCAAAAACAGCTTCTCTCGCCCCCCTGGAGGCCCTCTGCAGACCCGAAACGGCCTGTTTCCCAACTTCTGGTGGGCCCAATAGGCTTATGTTTTGATCTCCCCAGGTTCCAAAAGCTTCCCTGGAGCCAGAGGAGGGTAAAAACATCCTTCCCCATCCCCCTGGAGGCTCTCTGGAAGTCAAAAATGCCCTTCCAGAGTCTCTGGGTGGGCCAAAAATCAGCTGGCTGGCACACACATCCACGTTGGAGCTGAGCTAGAGCAACTTGGGCGTCCTCCTCGACCCACAGCTCACATTAGAGAAACATCTTTCAGCTGTGGCGAGGGGGGCGTTTGCCCAGGTTCGCCTTGTGCACCAGTTGCGACCCTACTTGGACCGGGAGTCACTGCTCACAGTCACTCATGCCCTCATCACCTCGAGGCTCGACTACTGTAACGCTCTCTACATGGGGCTACCTTTGAAAAATGTTCAGAAACTTCAGATTGTGCAGAATGCAGCTGCAAGAGCAATCATGGGCTTTCCCAAATATGCCCATGTCACACCAACACTCCGCAGTCTGCATTGGTTGCCGATCAGTTTCCAATCACAATTCAAAGTGTTGGTTATGACCTGTAAAGCCCTTCATGGCACCGGACCAGATTATCTCAGGGACCGCCTTCTGCTGCACGAATCCCAGCGACCAGTTAGGTCCCACAGAGTGGATCTTCTCTGGGTCCCGTCAACTAAAGAATGTCGCTTGGCGGGACCCAGGGGAAGAGCCTTCTCTGTGGCGGCCCCAGCCCTCTGAAACCAACTCCCCCCAAATATTAGAATTTCCCCCACCCTCCTTGCCTTTCGTAAGCTGTTTAAAACCCACCTCTGCCGTCAGGCATGGGGGAATTGAGACCCTCTTCCCCGTAGGCCTTTACAATTCTATGCATGGTATGTATGTATGTATGTTTGGTTTTTTTATATTAATGGGCTTTTAATTATTTCTAACATCAAACTACTATTGTACACTGCTTTATTGTTGCTGTTAGCCGCCCCGAGTCTCCGGAGAGGGGCGGCATACAAATCCAATAAGTAAGTAAGTAAGTAAGTAAGTAAGTAAGTAAGTAAGTAAGTAAGTAAGTAAGTGGGTGGGTGGGTGGGTGGGTGGGTGGGTGGGTGGGTGGGTGGGTGGGTGGATGGATGGATGGATAGATGGATGAATAAAAACAGCTCATATGCCAGCAGATAAGGCTCCGTGTGCAATCTGTGGCACCTGTGCCATAGGTTCGCCATCACTGGCCTAGACAAATCCCTGCAGCCAAAGGTGAATTGCTCCCGATTCATACTGGTTCTTTAGATCCAGTAGTGGGAATATTCCCCTGCTCACCAAACTGGGAGCGTTTGCCAGTTGGCCACACCCTCAAACCAGCTCTATGATGACGCTGCTATCTTGATTTTGGTTTTGGTGTATGCACAGCTGTTTTTAGTTCTGTGCATGACCATGAGCTTGTTTTTTGGTACTGTGCAGCGTGGAAGGAAGCAAACCGGCGGCAAAATAAGTTAGAAACCACCCCTGCCTGCAGCGTTCTTGACAAGCTTTTTTCAGAAGTAGTTTGGGAGTATTTTTGGCTAACACTGAGAAAGACTAATCGGCCAAGGTGCGCCAGCCAGCTTTGGGTCTCCTGGTTTTTAGCTGGGTGCCTTCACCACTACATCTTGGTCCAGATGTTTACGGAAAACTATTTCCCAGAAAGCGGGCAGGAACCACTGAAAAAGCTCAGGATCCCTATGGATATAATTCCCTTGAAGGCAATCAGGGGCTTCAGCAATCCCAAACCCGAGTCATTGAGGGCTGCGTTAGGGTTGTGTTTGACCTTGTGGCTGGCAGGGGGCATGGCCCGCTCATCATCACTCGTGTCGGGACATCTGTGGTGGCCCAAGTGCTCTGCCAATGAAAACAGGCTCCAGGGCTCAATTTTCAGCTGCGACAGCTTCCTGCAACCCTCTGCCAGTGAAAACGGAGTTCAAGAGAGCCACACGTGGCCCTCTCAACCTGTTTTTGGCTGCAATGGCTTCCTGCAACCCTCTGCCAGTGAAAAACAGAGCTGAGGAGAATCTCACACGCGGTCTTCCCGATCTCCATTTTTGCAGAGGTGCCGTGGGGCGATTCTTCGCTGTTTCCAGGATTGCTCCGTGGGCCAGATCTAAACACCTTGCAGGATGGATACAGCTCACGGGCCTTGAGTTTGACACCCCTGATCTAGGATATAGTGTCTGTAACATCCCAGGTGCCTGTAGAGGGCAGCAGTGAGTTAAGCAGGTTAAACGTTCATTGGTTAGAAGCCTTGACAACTGGCTCTCATTGGATAGCTGTCATTTGTTTATTGTATAAAAGGAAAAGCTACCTCAGGAATTTGCCTCCTTGAATACTTGTTATTTCTCAATAAACATGATTCCTGTTACAATGTTCAAGCGGTCTTTGTAGAATACTACACTGACTAGAGCAGAGGTCTCCAATCTTGGCAACTTTATGAGGTGTGGACTTCAATTCCCAGAATTCCTCAGCCAACCATGCTGGCTGAGGAATTCTGGGAATTGAAGTCCATACCTCATAAAGTTGCCAAGGTTGGAGACCTCTGTTTAGACAGCCTGGGGGGGGGGGGAAATGTATCGTACATACATTAAAATACAGTGATAATATGCTTTAATGATGTGTTCCACATTTGTCTGAAAACTCAGAGCTCCTCCATTTCACAAATGAAGCCCTGTCAAGAAGTCAACCCAGAAGCGACACTTACTTCACCTTGCTGAAGACGATGTCCACCTCTGTCCCGGTAACTCCTTTCCCATCGATCACCTTACAATCTTTACACAGCTTGGCCCAGTTCTTGCCATTCATTTCTTGCCCTGTTGCTTTGGTGTCTCCATAGATGGCAAACTTCCGGAAGCTGTCCTGCAAGGATTCCATGTCTGCGCTCTCCGCCATGGTGCCCTTTTAAAACAAAGGAAGATCTGTTTCGATGCGGGTTGTAGGGAGGTGAGATGAACTAACATCCAGAAGACTGGAAAGGAGAGGTGACCGAATGCCCTTCTGGGGTTTATAGACTTTAGTTCGACCCCACTCCGGGACCACCTCCTGCCGCACGAATCCCAGTGACCGGTTAGGTGCCATAGAGTGGGCCTTCTTTGGGTCCCGTCGACGAAACAATATCATCTGGTGGGACTCAGGGAAAGAGCTTTCTCTGTGGTGGCCCCGCCCCTCTGGAATCAACTCTCCTGGGAAATTAGGACCAACCCCACCCTCCTCGTCTTTCGCAAAATCCTTAAAACCCACCTCTACTGTCAGGCATGGGGAAATTGATTCCCCCAGGCCGTTCCCGTTTCATGTATGGTTTTTGTCTGTGATGTATGACTGTTTTTATATTAAGGGTTTTAAATTGCTTTTTAACTATTGAATTTGTACTGTGTTTTTTTGTTGTGAGCCACTCCGTGTCTCCGGAGAGGGGAGGCATACATGCAAACAATACCACATAATCTATATCAAGGATGAATTTTAGCAGCTGCTCTTTGGATATCAACTGACTCTTCCAAACAGTTTTCAACACAATTCCACTTATATAATTACTGAAGTGTTAAACAGGAATAATATCAAAACACCGACTTTCCTTCTAATCTTTAGGAGCCCAAGACAATGAAGAAGAAAAGATTTTGTCCAAGGAGTCTTTGGACATTGTGCAATCTGTAAACCAAGGTCTCCAGGATGCCTATACTGTGTTCTGCCGGGCTCTCTGGTAGGAGCCTCCCGAAAATTCAAGGGTACAAATTTCAGACACACACACACATTTGAAAATTCAAAACAATGTTCTTTATCACAAAATTGAAAATAAACTAAGCACTCTTTTTGTATTGCAAAGAGCACTCGTCCCAAAACAACCGGGTAATCTGTACAATTTCCCTTAAGCAGTCATTAAGTACTTAGCTAGCAGCTGTGAAGAAACTTCACACCCCTTCTTCTTCCAACGAAGCGAGAGACACACACACACACATGTTGCTCTGCTTTGGTTTCAAAGGCGTGAAAAATCAACAAAGTCCAGAAAACAGCAACACACGATTCCTGAAGAACTGCGATCAGATACTCTTTCACAATGGCCAAATCCACAAGCTGCTATTTATAGCAGCAGCCCTAATTACTGAAGCCCCACCCAACCACAGGTGGCCTCATTTTCTCTTGTAATAATCCTTCAGTTGTTGTCTCCTATGCATCATTCTACGCATGCGTGGATGTGTCATTAATTCTTGTTCAGAATCCAAGGATGATACAGATGATTGATCCCCTCCTGGGCTGTCTGCCAAACTCCCCTCTTCCCTATCACTCACGCTTCCTTGGTCAGAGGAGGCTTCGTCGGCAGATTCCATCAGGAGCAAAACAGGTCTGCGGCATGTGGATGTCTCCCCCACATCCACCTGCACATTCCTTGGGGCAGGAGCTGGGCCAGAGCTAACCACAACATACTGGATACAGATTTTCTAAAATCCCTCTGATATTCCCTCCTCTCTCTTCTCAAAGACTTTCTTCAAACCAGTTTATGTAACTGCTGTTCTCCAAAAACGTTTGGCAGATGGAATCCAGATGTACGATGCTAAAAGCCCATTAGTCAATCCTTTACTTGTTTCATCCCAGAGGTCAACAGTGGGTGCCCAGAAGGAATTATGAAACCCCAAAATTAGCAGGTTACAATGCTTCTTAGAAGGATTTTCCTTGAGCAATTAATGGTGCATATCTATATTTTGTTGTTGTTGTTGATATCTGCAGCAATTGCAATTTATTTCACTGAAATCCAGCTCAACGGAAATGGTATGCGTCTAAAGAAAATGTATTTTATGCAATCACCGCAGTTGACCTTGTACTTTCTGAATCATTTTTTTGTTCTGATATCAAAAAAGTATATAGTTTTTCTGTGCCAGTAGAGTTTCCAGAGAGCAGCATCATTATTATAAGATATAGGAAATATATAATTGCCAAATACTGTATATTGAAAATGTAGAAATAACGTAATAACAAAAATGCTTCTATATCATAAATTTTATGTGATAGAGCAAAACTAAGCTTATTTTTGGAATCAGCACATCAAATCCATAAAACAAACATATTACTTTTGCCGATGATTTTTTGTGTGTGTGTTGACTAGTATTAGTTACACAAATAACTAATTATTAACTCTTGACATTAAGGATCTCATAAATATTACCTAAGTATTGCTGGAGGGCTTTCAAATTTTCTAATTATACAATAATTCTACTGGTATTGGATCCTCGGAGAGGGGGCGGCATATAAATCCAATTAATTAATTAATTAATTAAAATCATCAGGCTTGATCCTGGTGCCAAAACTCATATTGGATGGAGAATTAGAGGTTTTGTGCATATGAAAATGCCCACGTTAATATGTCTTAGACAACAGAAACACAATTTCTTATCAGAGCCAGAGAAATACTATTTACTGATCATATTTAATGTAAATCCTGAATTCCTGGCAGAAGGCTGCTGGTCTCTTGCCTTACATATCACCATTCAAAAGAATCCCCATCGACTTAGCAAGTCTGTCCTGCCATTCAAATTCACCTTCTGGTTTTGTTAGGAAGTTATTCTTCATGTTTAGCCTAATTCTGCTTCCTCCTCGTTTCCACTCTTCAAGCTCGAAGCAAGGAAAAGCAATTCTGTTCCAAGCAGTTACATAAAAGAGCAATCAAAACAGAATGAGTAATAAACACAAGGCAGAAATTATTCAAAAATGTTCTTCGTTACTGGATTGAATGGTTGCTTCTTATTGCAAATTGCACAGGATTTTTTCTGCAGAAGAAAAGCAAATTAACTATAGGCTCTGCTGTCCAAAATAATCATCCATTTGAATTTGGAAATCAATTTTTAATTATCATTCCATATAAAAAGTTTGGGTTTCTTCTAACAATTAGAGCCTAACACTTAGATTTCGATTTGCTAAATATTTTTTAAAGAAAGAAATTATTTATAACCCCTATTTTGATTTATAATTTATATCAGACCAATGGTCATCTTCTATAATTGCACATTACATTAGCTTGATTTTAACAATGGTAGAAAGCTTTTAAGTGGTATAGGGCAGTGTTTTTCAACCAGTGTGCCGTGGCACACTAGTGTGCTGCGAGACATGGTCAGGTGTGCCACGAAGAAGGAAGCTCAGGTTCCGGTCTCGCAACTTTTTGCTGAGAGAGTGAGAGTGAGAAAGAGAGAGAGAAAGCAAGAGAGAGAGAAAGAGAAAGAAAGAAAGAGAGAGAGAAAGAGGTTAGGTTAGGTTTAGGTTTATTGGATTTATATGCCGCCCCTCTCCGCAAACTCGGGGCGGCTCACAACAATAGAGTGAGAGAGAGAAAGCAAGAGAGAAAGAAAAGAGAGAAAGAAAGCAAGAGTGAGAGAGAAAGAAGGCAAGAGAGAGAGAGAGAAAGCAAGAGAGCGAGAGAGAAAAGGAGAGGAAGGGAGAGAGAGAGAGAGAAATGAGCAAAAAGGGGAGGAAAAAAGAGAAATGAGAAAATGATTAAGACAGAGAATGAGAGGAAAGAGAGAGAAACAAAAGAGAGAGAGAAGTGACTCTTGATTTAAAGCATATGATAAAAAGCACCCAAAGAATAAGAGAGAAAACCCCCCAGCCCTCACCTGTTTTTGGAAATGGTTCAAGAGTGTGTATAAACACACACACACACACAAGGGTGGGGAGGAGACAGGGATGGAAAAAGAGAGGAGAGTGTCTTAGGGTGTCATTTTGTGTCATTTTGGTTGGTGGTGTGCCCCAGGATTTTGTAAATGTAAAAAATGTGCCGCGGCTCAAAAAAGGTTGAAAATCACTGGTATAGGGTACTTAAATGGTTAGGGCAAAATGAATGTTATCTCGAAATTGTTGTTCCATTTCATTCAGTTTTATAATGTGTGTGAACCTCTTTTCTATTTATTTGTTTGTTTGTTTTTTCCTTTTTTTTCTGCTTCTTTTTTTTCTACTTCTTTTAAGTCTCAACTAAAATAAAAACGTAACCTATAATTACGCTAAAGAAGTAACATATTGTAAAAACCATAAACAATTATTTAAAAGCTACGTTATAAAAAGAAACCTCTAATTTTGGACTGAAAAGGAGGCAACTTGGAATGCCTCTACATAGAAATTGTGTAGGATGTTAGGGCTGCAACATTTGTCATGCCATTGATTCAATGGATTCAGTCAAGTCAGAAATTGTGTAAGCATCAAACGTTTGTGTTTCACTCTATATACGAAAGTCACCATATAATAATGAATGGATGGATCCCAGATTTTGCTATGACACAAAAGTTGCTTTAAATTCTGGACTGAAGAGGCAAATCTGGTGCTGATTTGGGAGATGTGTACACACACACACACACACACACACACAGGATATACATAATACATATATACTATTATGTATACATGTATGTAAAATATATTTGCTGACAATTGAAAAGGAAGAGAGAATAGTATACTGTAGCTCTATTTCGAGTTTGTTATGCTCTCGTCAGCTAGACGTACCCTTGCCAGGATTTGAACCAATAGACTTCTGCCTGCAACCTCTAGGCTACAGGCTCGCCTCCGAATCAGCTTCCTCCCATATTTGGGTATACCAGGTGATTCGACAGAAAACATACATACAGTATATATAGACACATACACATACATATACACATACACGTACATGTACCATGTTTCCCTGACAGTAAGACCCTGTCTTATATATTTTTGAATCCTGAAATAAGGTCTTGACCTTATTGCCATGCACTCAAAAGCACAAATGGACTTATTATCAGGAGATGTCTTATTTTGGGGGAAACAGGGTACATATACATATACATATAATCTATGCCTATGCCTATACCTATACCTATGCCTATCTCTATCTCTATCGCTATATCTAATCTATATCTCTATCTATGAATATCTAATCTATCTATCTATCTATCTATCTCTAATCTATCTCTAATCTATCTCTAATCTATCTATCTATCTATCCATCCATCCATCCATCTATCTCTAATCTATCTGTGTATCTACTGTATATCTTATCTATCTATCTATCTATCTATCTATCTATCTATCTATCTATCCATCGATCGATCTCTAATCTACCTATATCTAATCTCTCTCTCTCTCTCTCTCTCTCTCTCTCTCTCTCTCTCATCCATCTATCAGGACACTGATAAACCAATACACTTTTATACATACACACACCACCCTGTATCCTTCCAGCAAACTAATGGGTTTTCTGCTTGACTTACTCACGGAAGGGCAAAAGACTCTGACAGACGCAGAACCCATTAGCAGAAAAAAGCATTCGTCTTTTCTCTCCGGGCTCAGGACAAAAGCCAGGGAGGCTTCCAGGGTCTCCATGCCCCTCCCCACCGGTGCTACCAAAACATAAGACCCAGAAAAAATTCCATGGTTGCCACTTATGTCTGCACCACCGCAAGAGCCATGCCTTCTTCTTCTTCCTCGGTATCTCTAACTGCCATGGTGTGAGTGATTTCATTCTTGCTTCCGGCCTCCAGCTTGGATGTCAAGAATTCTCCCCAGCAGTCGGTCAACCTATAAGCTGAGCCAGCAGGTGTTGGTCTCTCCGAGAGAGGGAGGGACAAAGTCCACTCAAGAATTACGCCCAGGGTCAGATTAGGTAAAGGACTCTTGTCTCACTGAGTCTTGAACTTCAGCATCTGAGTCTAAGTCTCCCTCCACTTGCAACGGAACGCCCTACACAACTAGACTTACAATCCTAGGTTTAGAAAGCTTAGAACTACGTCGCCTTAAATGTGACCTAAGCATTGCCCATAAAATAATCTGCTACAACGTCCTTCCTGTCAGTGACTAGCTTCAATCAAAACAACACACGAGCACACACAACAGATACAAACTTAAACCGCTCTAAACTCGAGTGCAGGAAATACGACTTTAGTAACCGAGTAGTTGATGTGTGAAATTCACTACCAGACTCTGTTATCCACTGTTGACCTCTCCCGATTCCTAAGAGGTCATTAAGGGGCGTACATAAGTGCACCAGCGTGCCTTCCATCCCCTGCCCTAATGTTTCTTTTTCACTGGTATCAAGTATATAAATATTACAGTGTTCCCTTGACTTTCGCGGGTCCAACATTCGCAAAATGTCTATACCACAGTTTTTCAAAAAATATTAATTAAAAAATACTTCGCAGGGTTTTTTTTCTACACCACGGTTTTTTCCCGCCCGTGACGTCATACATCATCGCCAAATTATTGTTAATCAATAATTATGTTAATAAATATTAGAATCATTAAGTATCTTCTTCAAGTACCAGTAATAATGGTGAGTAATAATCTAAAGGTTGTTAAGGGAATGGGAAATTGTAATTTAGGGGTTTAAAGTGTTAGGGGATGTCCCGCGATACTGTTCATAGCCAAAAATAGTATAATTACTTCCGTGTCTCTACTTCGCGGAAATTTGACTTTCGCTGGCGGACTTAGAATGCATCCCCGGCGAAAGTCAAGGGAACACTGTATTATATCTTTGTATGCCACCAAAACAAACAAACAAACAAACAAATAAAATGTTTATTATTCTCTGGCTCTCCTGAGACTTTGAGCAACTGGGACTCTCCCTTCATCTCAATTCTTGCCAATTACCCAAAGTGAGCCCAAGGAACTTAGAAATAAAACTTTTGGCAGGAAGAAAAGGCATTACATAAGGAAGATGTAGCTACCTTGCTTCATGTCCTGGATCCGTTGCCTCCCTCAGCCCAACCTTAGAACCAGCTCTGCCCAAAGCAGGAAGGGAGGCTATCCAAGGTACTAGGTTTCCTGCGAGAAATCAGCAATATCTCCCCTCTGGATCTCGCTGCCCATGGCTTGTGCTGCCCTTAGTAACCCCTGTTTTCCCCTGTTAGGGCACCAGCCAGCTTGGCCTGTTGCCAGATCCACGGCCATAGTTACAGCCTGACAGTAAACAAAAACAGACGTGTGCGTTTGGCTGTTGGTGTGGCCAGAGTTTGTGTTGCCCGGCGACGGTTGCTATGGGTGGGTTGTGATCTTTGGATGCTGTTGCAAGCAGGGAGGATGGGGTGGGGGGGCGTATTGGACTCTGCACAGAGACACGTGCAGAGTGTGTGTGACAAGAAGAAGTGTTTATGCCTTCGCTTCTTATCTCTGCTTCTCCACCGACTCCAAGAATGGGAGAGAGGAAGGTTGTGAAAGGCTGACAAGGATGGAACCAAGACAAGCCCGCACACAAAGGCAGCAGAGACACACAATGGTTGCACTGCACTGCAAAGATACGAAGATAAACATTCAGTTTTGGTTGCCACGGTGCAAAAAGGACGTTGAGATTCTAGAAAAAGTGCGGAGAAGAGCGACAAAGATGATTAGGGAGGCTAAAACATACGTTGCAGGAACTGGGCATGGCTAGTTTAATGAAAAGAAGGACTAAGGGAGACGTGATAGCAGTATTCCAATATCTATGGGGTTGCCACAAAGAAGAAGGAGTTAACCTATTCTGACGAAGATCGGGGTTTCCCCGCCGCCCACGCAAAGGGGAAAGCCCGATTCGGCTCCTCGCTGCTGCCGCCGAGCAGATCAGCTGCTGGGCGGCCGCAGCAGCAGCGAGCAGACGAAAATCCGGGTTTCCCCGCCGCCCACGCAAAGGGGAAACCCCGGCTCCTCGCTGATGCCCCCGCTCGCCCGCCCGCCGCCCGCCGCCCGCCAGCAAGAGGGGGAGAGATAGAGAAAGAGAGAGAAGGAAAGAAAGAGATGAGAGAGGGAGGAAGAGAGTGTGAGAGAGGAAGAAGCAAGATAGAGAAAGAGAGAGAGAAAGAAAGATGAGAAAGGAAGGAAGAGAGTGACGTCATCGGGTGGAAAAATCGCAATATAGCGTTTCGCGAAGAACGAGATCACGAAAATCGAGGGATCACTGTAGAAGAAAGGTATAGGAGATATAGGAGAGCAATAGGACAGGGGACGGAAGGCACTCTAGTGCACTTGTACTCGCCCCTTACTGACCTCTTAGGAATCTGGATAGGTCAACTGTAGATAATCTAAGGGTAAAGTGTTGGGGGTTTGGGGATGACACTATGGAGTCCGGTAATGAGTTCCACGCTTCGACAACTCGGTTACTGAAGTCATATTTTTTACAGTCAAGTTTGGAGCGGTTAATATTAAGTTTAAATCTGTTGTGTGCTCTTGTGTTGTTGTGGTTGAAGCTGAAGTAGTCGCTGACAGGCAGGACATTGCAGCATATGATCTTGTGGGCAATACTTAGATCTTGTTTAAGGCGTCTTAGTTCTAAACTTTCTAGGCCCAGGATTGAAAGTCTAGTCTCGTAGGGCATTCTGTTTCGAGTGGAGGAGTGAAGGGCTCTTCTGGTGAAGTATCTTTGGACATTTTCAAGGGTGCTGATGTCTGAGATGCGATATGGGTTCCAAACAGATGAGCTGTATTCGAGGATGGGTCTGGCAAAAGTTTTGTAAGCTCTGGCAAGTAGTGTGAGATTGCCAGAGCAGAAGCTACTTAGGATTAGGTTTACATTAATTAATTACCTGACAGAACAGTTAATCAGTGGAACAGCTTGAATCCAGAAGTTGTGAATGCCCCAACACTGGAAGTTTTTAAGCAGATGTTGGATAAACATCTGTCTGAAGTAGTGTAAGGTTTCCTGCCTAAGCAGGGGGTTGGACTAGAAGACCTCCAAGGTCCAGGATGTGAGGGGTCTGTAGATATTTTCTCAGCCCTCTTTTTGACTTGCACAGTATACAGGTCCTCAATGGAAGTTTGTGCACAAATTCCCTAAATATTGAAGGATGTGAACTGAATGGAGATAAAGTTAGATGCCCCTATTAGGGGGATAAATAGAGTATCTTTTACAGAAAGCCTCTCCAGACGTTTGTCCGTTTTTTGAAAACCACACAGATTATTTTTTTTCATGGAAATCTGGGGGCTTGAGCATGCATTTAAACATGTGTTCGCTCTGTGCATTCCAACCTCACATCCAAATAAAAATTCAAACATTTTTGACTGGGGAGATGCCCAAGAATTGTATGACTTATATAATTATATGACTATATAATTTTTTAAAAATCAATAAATACAGTAAGTGCTATTATTATTATTGTTGTTGTTGTTGTTGTTGTTGTTGTTATTGTTATTATTGTTATTATTACTAACATCGCACAAATTTCTGGATCGATCAAACTCAGTTCTAGATCCCAGACCCTAAATTTCACAAGGACCTCTAGCATCTCTTTACGCTCAAAGACTCTGGCAATGGGAGCACTTACTGTATTCATTGGTTTTTTAAAAATTATATAGCCATCCATCTTCTAACCAATTCTTGGGCATCTCCCCAGTCAAAAATGTTTGAATTTTTATTTGGGTGTGCAGGTCGGAATGCACACGTGTTTGAATGCATGCTCCAGCCCCCAGATTTCCATGGGGAAAAAATATGTGTGGTTTTCAAAAAACAAACAAGCATCTGGAGAGGCTTTCTGTAAAAGATACTATTTATCTCCCCAATGGGGGAATCTAACTACGGTATATCTCCATTCAGTTCACATCCTTCAATATTTAGGGAATTCGTGCACAAACTTCTATTGAGGACCTGTATACTGTACAAATCAAAAACAGGGCTGAGAAAATAACTACAGACCCTTCGCATCCTGAACACAAACTGTTTCAACTCCTACCCTCAAAGCAACACTATAGAGCACTGCACACCAAGACAACTAGACACAAGGACAGTTTTTTTCCTGAATGCCATCACTCTGCTTAATAGCTAATTCGCACAACACTCAAATTAACCACTAAGGCTGTTGAGTGGTACCTCTACTTAAGAACTTTTCTAGATAAGAACCAGGTGTTCAAGATTTTTTTTGCCTCTTCTTAAGAACCATTTTCTACTTAAGAACCCGAGCCCGGAAAAATTTCCCAGGAAATTTGAGAGCGGCACGAAGGCCCGGCCAGTTTCCTGCCATTCCCCCTTTAATCCTGGCCATCTCAGGCTTTTCTGGGCTTTCAGAGGAGCCTTTCGGTGGTGCTTGAGGAGGCTTTGGCAGTCCAGAGCGAACAAAGCATTTTCCTTTCTCTGGGCGCTTGGAGAGGGAATAAATTTCTGCAAGCATCCAGAGAAAAGAAACGCTCCCTTCGCTCTGGGCAGCGACCGCCCTCCTCTTCTTCTTCCTCCTCCTCCCACCCAAATTCTGAGCTTTCATTTCTTTCCTAAAGGGTTTGCATGCATTATTTGCTTTTACATTGATTCCTATGGGGAAAATTGCTTCTACTTACAAACTTTTCTACTTAAGAACCTGGTCACGGAACGAATTAAGTTCTTAAGTAGAGGTACCATTGTATTACTATTCTTATCCTTACTAGTACCTATCTCTTCCCATTTATGGCTATATCCATGTTGCTTGTATCTTTACAACTTATATTGTTTGTATTGTTTCCTTGTACGTTTTGATTGCTTATTAGCATCCTATGACTATCACTAAATGTTGTATCTTATGATTCTTGATGAAAACATTTTATTATATCTTTCTTTATGTACACTGAGAGCATATGCAGCAAAAACAAATTCCTTGTGAGTCCAATCCCACTTGGCCAATAAAGAATTATATTCTATTCTAAACACACATGTCACACAAACTCATACATGCAACTCCTCTTCACACTGTCTATGTTGCATGTGAGCAAAAAGACTTTTATCCCCAGACTGATGATTGCACTAGAAATAGTAAACCAGCTACTGTACTTTGTGGATGATGGCTCCTAGTTTTTGACTTTCTTCCAAACTCTCCTTCCTTTTCTCTGTTATTTAAGGTATTGACTCAAGCCATGTTTACAATGCAAGCGGGATTCTTTCATCAGATTGACTAATTCACAACGTCGGGCTAGTTGCTAGATCTTGGATACATAAACAAACATACAGTAACGTTGCTTCCCCACCCAATAGGCCACCTCACTTCAGACACCAGGCCAAGCCCAATGTTTGCATTAACAACCATGTCACGAAGAATCCAAACCACATTTCAAATTCCAAAGATGGATTACAAACAAGTCACAGTTAAGAAGAGCTTAATATTGGCTTCCATTTGTATCTCTGTTGCAGGGGTGAACTCCAGAAGATTCTGACAGGTTCTGGAGAACCGGTAGTGGAAACTTTGAATAGTTCAGAGAACCGGCAAATATCATCTCTGGCTGGCCCTAGAGTGGGATGGGGATTGGGATTTTGCAGTATCTTTTCCCTGGAGAGGGGTAAGAATGGAGGTTTTGCAATATCCTTCCCCTAGGGGGAGGGAGGGAATGGAGATTTTGCAGTATCCTTCCCCTGGAGAAGGGTAAGAATGGAGGTTTTGCAATATCCTTCTCCTAGGGGGAGGGAGGGAATGGAGATTTTGCAGTATCCTTCCCCTGGAGAAGGGTAAGAATGGAGGTTTTGCAATATCCTTCTCCTAGGGGGAGGGAGGGAATGGAGATTTTGCAGTATCCTTCCCCTGGAGAAGGGTAAGAATGGAGGTTTTGCAATATCCTTCCCCTAGGGGGAGGGAGGGAATGGAGACTTTGCAGTATCCTTCCCCTGGAGAAGGGTAAGAATGGAGATTTTGCAGTATCCTTCCCCTGGAGAAGGGTAGGAATGAAGATTTTGCAATATCCTTCCCCTAGGGGTAGGGAGGGAATGGAGACTATGCAGTATCCTTCCCCTGGAGTGGGGTGAGAGTGGAGATTTTGCAGTATCCTTCCCCTGGAGAAGGGTAGGAATGGAGATTTTGCAATATCCTTCCCCTGGAGTGGGGTGAGAATGGAGATTTTGCAATATCTTTCCCCCAGGAGTAGGGGAGGGGAATAGAGATTTTCCAGTATCCTTCCCCCAGGAGTAAGGAAGGAATTGAGATTTTGCAATATCCTTCCCCCAGGAGTAGGGAGGGAATAGAGATTTTGCAATATCCTTCCCCTGCCATCAAGCCATGCCCAAGCAGTGGAGGTTTAAAAAAATGGATTTCACCATTGCTCTGTTGGCATTCATTTCTCCTTCGACTATGCAGTAATTTTATTGTATTTCTCAAATTGCAACTTCATAATTTTGCACTTGTGATTTTGTAATTGCACAAGAAAGCCGTTGCTCTGCTTTAGTTCATCAAACCACAGTTAGCATTAAATTTAAGATTAACAATTCACATTGAATCATGGTTTCAAATTCTAGTTTGTTAAAAGTTTTGAATCTTTGGCATGGATTTTGATTTTGCAATGCTGGTCTTCGGAATGCCTTCTAAAATGTGTTGCAACAAATGGTAGACCTAGTTAACTTCTCCAACTTGAAGGAAGATTGATAGTGGCTATTGTCGTTTTTAAAATTTGGATTTATTTAACTGTTGTACAGTATTTACAATTTTAACTTGCTGCAACCTGCCCACTGGCTTCCTTTCAATTGGGCATGCTACAAGAATCAACAAACGCATTGGCTTTTACATGGGAATTGTATTTTGGGGGCTAGTTATTCTCCAACCTCAGATACAAATTTTTAAAATGTCTCCTGGACGGCCAAAAAATTGGCAGTATGCTTTTTTCTGTTTGGGGAAAGAAACACATCTGTAATTTACATCTTAAAATAAGCTTCATGTTGTTTTAACAAACAAAGGAGGTAGCGGGGGAGAATAGCCGTTGAAGAAAACACCACCTGCGCATATGCAGAAAAATAAAAGTGCATTTTGGTTGAAGACGCATACAGCTCTACCCATTTTGAACAACTGCTTTACTCCTTGGGCTTCTCCAAAGATGTTAAGTTCTTAGATAAATATTTGTGTGTGCTGAGTCGTATACTGCAGAATAAACTGACATGAGCGATAAAGATATCATTAAAACCTAGAAAAGAACTCAAAGCATCTGTTTTTTAATCCAGAATTTTCTCTGCTTGATCATGGCAGTGTTTATTTTTTAGATTGTCTATGTTTACATCTCTGTAAAAAGGAAGATAATCATATGTAATTATACAATAAATACTTATCTGCTTTCTCTCTCCCTCTCTTCCTCTCTTCTTCCCTCCTTCTCTCTCCCCTCCCTCTCCTTCCCTCCCTTCCCTTTCTCTTTCCCCCTCTCTTTCTCTTCCTCCTCCCTTCTCCCTCCCTCCCCCCTTCTCTCTCTTCTTTCCTCCCTTCCCCCCTTTCTCTTTTCCTCCCTCCCTCCCTCTTTTTCTTCCTTTCTCCCCTCCCTTTCTCTTTTCCTCCTCTTCTCTTCCTCCCCCTCTCTCTCTCTTCCTCCCTCCCTCGGTCTTTGCTCTCCTTCCTTTCTCTTCCTCCCTCCCTCCTTCTCTCTCTTCCTCCCTCCCTCCCTCCTCTCTCTCTCTCTCTCTGCTTCACTCCCTCCTAATTGCTAGTAATTCCGGAGGGCAAATGTCTAATGCACATTATGTGTAGAATGGCTATGGTAAGTAGATCATTGACCTGTGCATATTTGACATCTCTTTTATAAATGTGCAGACTAACAAACTCCATCTTTAGATGAATAGAGAGCTGGAGAGCATCCTGAAATCTTTGGTTCTTAACTCAATTGGTATAACTGAGAGGACCTCATATTTTTTAAGGACCTCTTCTAGAATCAATATGAACAGATCTGCTCCTCTCGTGTGTATTTACCAACTAAAATCTGTGATGGAAACAAAGCTACCCGTAAACCCTCAAACCTATCTAATAGGGGATATCAGTCCAAACAATTGCATCCCTGTTCGCCTCCAAGGGCTGTAACACAGTGCTGTCTCTTCTCCCTCTTTGACAGATTCATTAAAAAAGGGAGAAACATATATTATGGACTGGAAGCATCTTCCAATCAATAGTGTATCTCTTGCTCAACACGTTGCTGCTAGGATTGAAGTGCAAATAGACTGAAACCCACTTTTAACGTGGGATGCTTAAATAAGGCTCTTAGATTCCCGATCTCTGCTTGTAAGAACCAGGAATATAGAATAAAAATTGAAAAGGAAACGCTATCGTTCGTAACAATTATCTCAGATCAGGTTTGATTAGCATGGGTGAGGATTGTGTGTCTCCCCCACAGACAGGAGTGAAAGGCTACCAATTCATCAGAACTGGGAGTAAAAAAAAGACTACCAGTTTGGGTGAATTGATCAGCTGTTCCCAGCAGGATTTCCTGCTTTTTAGCTACCGTATTAAGATGCAGTTTTTGTCCCTAAAAGGCTGATAATTTGGGTGCGTCTTATACTCTGAATGTAGCTTTTTTCCCCCAGCCCTAACTAGCTGTTTACGATCTTCCCAGCTCTTACCTTGCAGGCTCTTTCATTGTTACTCTCTGCAAAGAATGTTTTCCAAGCCCTAAGTCTTTGCAGGTTTTTTTTTTCATTGCTCTACTTGCTCCAAATGTTTCTTTCCAGGTGCTAACGATGTTCCCAGCTCTTACTGGCTTGCAAGCTCTTTCCTTATTACTCTCTCCCAATAAAGTTTTTTTAAAAGCCCTAATCAGGGGATAAAATAATGTGCTGGCTAAGGATGCTAGCCAGATGAATATCTAGTAAGCAGATTCTTTTCCCTATTTTCCTAACCAAAAACTAAGATGTGTCTTATACTCTGGTGCATCTTATACTGTGAAAAATACGGTAATCTAAATTGCATGGCACAGCTGATCTCTCCCCTCGCTATCCTACTTATTTTTGCAGACTCCGATGGCTTCGAAATGCTCCTTTTTCAATGCTGCACAGTTGTGCCTATGGCGTGCATAAGTGTGCAGCATGCATGCACACACAAAATGTGCACGAAACAAACCGGTAGCAGACTTCGGAGGATTTCACACACACACCCAGATCTTATTAAACTGGATCACCCAGCTGATCTATTGTTCAGGCTGGAATCCTGGAAGCCGCAGTTCAACAGTGGATAAAAGAATATGGCTTCCCACTGCTGCTCTGGAGATCTAGCCCGATATAATAAGCCAGGATTAAGCTTCCATCCTGGCTATTGAAAAACAAGCCCTTGTTTTGCAGTTTTGCATCATCCGCCATCTTGAGACATAGAAACAGAAACAGAAGATTGACGGCAGAAAAAGACCTCATGGTCCACCTAGTCTGCCCTTATACTATTTCCTGTATTTTATCTTACAATGGATAGATGTTTATCCCAGGCATGTTTAAATTCAGTTACTGTGGATTGACCAACCACGTCTGCTGGAAGTTTGTTCCAAGCATCTACTACTCTTTCAGTAAAATAATATTTCCTCACGTTGCTTCTGATCTTTCCCCCAACTAACCTCGGATTGTGCCCCCTTGTTCTTGTATTCACTTTCCTATTAAAAACACTTCCCTCCTGAACCTTATTTAACCCTTTAACATATTTAAATGTTACATTTATCCCAGACATGTTTAAATTCAGTTACTGTGGATTTACCAACCACGTCTGCTGGAAGTTTGTTCCAAGCATCTACTACTCTTTCAGTAAAATAATATTTCCTCACGTTGCTTCTGATCTTTCCCCCAACTAACCTCGGATTGTGCCCCCTTGTTCTTGTATTCACTTTCCTATTAAAAACACTTCCCTCCTGAACCTTATTTAACCCTTTAACATATTTAAATGTTACATTTATCCCAGACATGTTTAAATTCAGTTACTGTGGATTTACCAACCACGTCTGCTGGAAGTTTGTTCCAAGGATCTACTACTCTTTCAGTAAAATAATATTTTCTCACGTTGCTTATGATCTTTCCCCTAACTAACCTCAGATTGTGCCCCCTTGTTATTGTGTTCACTTTCCTATTAAATATAGGAATATTATATCTTTGCATACCACCAATACGTATGTGACAAATCAAAACAAACAAACAATCATGTCCCCCCTTTCCCTTCTGTCCTCCAGACTATACAGATGGAGTTCATGAAGTCTTTCCTGATATGTTTTATGCTTAAAACCTTCCACCATTTTTGTAGCCCGTCTCTGGACCCGTTCAATTTAATCAATATCTTTTTGTAGGTGAGGTTTCCAGAACTGAACACGGTATTCCAAATGTAAACATGATATCTCAAGATGGTGGATGATGCAAAACTGCAAAACAAGGGTTTGTTTTTCAATAGCCAGGATTGACACTTAAAAAGAAATGCTGCAACTATGTACATGACCTGATTTAGGACAGAAAACAAAGCCTTTTTGTGCTTGTTATCAGCACCAACAGGCATTCTCAGAAACCCCCTGAACAGATCTGGGACACATCAGTAAATCATTACCTTCTGCCTCCAGTTCGTGGACTGGAGCAATTTGTAAGGCTTTGCCCAAGGAAGTCTTGGCTCCATCTATGGAGGTTCTCACCGTCCTCCTGCTCATGGTTATCCCAAAGGGGCAACCAATAACCCTCTCCAGTTCAATAGAACCAAAGAATCTTCTTGGATGAAGACGGAAAACTTTTCAAGGGAAAAAAACACACAAGAAAATCCAGATGCCTTTTGAAAAAGCATATTTGGGTTCAGCCGTGACTGAACCAAAGAAGCTTCTTTATTTATTTATTTATTTATTTTATTTATTTATTAGTTGGACTTGTATGCCGCCCCTCTCCGAAGACTCGGGGCGGCTCACAACAAGTAAAAACAGTCACAACAATCCAATTAATTAAAATATTTAACGATTTAAGAAAAACCCCATGTAATAGCAAACACACACACAAGCATACCATGTATAAATTAACATGCCCAGGGGAGATGTTTAGTTTCCCCATGCCTGACGGCAAAGGTGAGTCTTAAGGAGTTTTCGGAAGGCAGGAAGAGTAGGGGCAGTTCTAATCTCCGGGGGGAGTTGGTTCCAGAGAGCCGGCGCCGCCACAGAGAAGGCTCTTCCCCTGGGACCCGCCAACCGGCATTGTTTAGTTGACGGGACCCGGAGAAGGCCCACTCTGTGGGACCTAATCGGTCGCTGGGATTCGTGCGGCAGGAGGCGGTCTCGGAGAGCAAAATGTTTTCAAGGAAACCCTGAAAAGATTTCTGAACCCTGAAATAAGACCTTGGCCTTATTGACATGCACTCAAAAGTCCGATTGGGCTTATTATCAGGGGATGATTATTTGGGAGGTAACAGGTTACATATACATATAATCTATATGTCTATGCCTATACCTATGCCTATCTCTATCTAATCTCTATGTCTATCTATCTATCTATCTCTCTATCTATCTATCTACCTATCTATCTCTATCTCTATCTATCTATCTATCTATCTCTATCTCTCTCTCTCTCTCTCTCCCTACCTACCTACCTACCTACCTACCCACCCACCTACCTATCTATATCTATCTATCTATTTATCTTTTTTGCCATTTATTATTTATTTATTTATATATTTGTTTGTTTTGTCCTAGTACATGTTGGTGGTACACAGAGATATAATAATATTTATACACATGATACTAGTAAAAGAGAAACATTAGGACCGGGGATGGAAGGCACACTGGTGCACTTACGCACGCCTCTTACTGACCTTTTAGGAATCAGGAGAAGTCAACAGTGGAGAGTCTAAGGGTAAAGTTTTGGGAGTTAGGTGATGATACTACAGAGTCAGGTAGTGAGTTCTATGCATCAACTACTCTGTTACCAAAGTGGCTGGTCCTCTAAACTGAAGATACTAAAGGACGCACCCAAGACTTTTCACATAATTCTGGCTTGCAATTTTTGCAAGGATATAAAAAGTGAATGGCTTTTTTTTTTTTTTTTTGCCCAGGAGGGACTGAAAGTGGCCCTAATGATGCTCAATAGTCCATTTCTGTGTTTCTCAAGCTCACCAGACGTTAAGAGATGCAGAAGGTTCTGGCTGGGGGCGGGGGGCTCTGGGAGTTGAAGTCTGCATTTCTTCAAAAGTTGCTGAGCTTGAGAAGTACTGATCCATATACAGAAGTCACCTCAAACCTATTGACTGGCTGGAGTTCTTGGATCAAACTGCGGATCCAGCCTCATGACTGCTTTTTAGATTTAATAATCAGTCAATTAGAATAGAGCTGGAAAGGACCTTGAAGGTCACCTAGTCCAACCCTCTGCTTCAGCAGGAGACCCCATACCAGTGATGGCAAACCTTTTGTCCCTTGGGTGCCGAAAGAGCGTACATGCGCGCTATCGCACATGTGTGAGTGCCCTCACCCATAATAATGCCGGGGGAGGGCAAAAACAGCTTCCATCTCCCCCCCAGAGGCCCTCTGGAAGCTGAAAACGGCCTGTTTCCCAACTTCTGGTGGGTCCAGTAGGCTAGTATTTCGCCGTCCCCAGGCTCCAAAGACTTCCTTGGTAAAACACTCTCCCCCATCCCCTGGAGGCTCGCTGGAAGCCAAAAACGCCCTCCCAGAGCCTCTGTGCGAGCCAAAAACCAGCTGGCTGATACATACATTGGTTGTGCATTGGTTGCCGATCAGTTTCCGGTCACAATTCAAAGTGTTGGTTATGACCTATAAAGCCCTTCATGGCACCGGACCAGATTATCTCAGGGACCGCCTTCTGCTGCACGAATCCCAGCGACCGGTTAGGTCCCACAGAGTGGATCTTCTCCGGGTCCCATCAACTAAAGAATGTCACTTGGCGGGACACAGGGGAAGAGCCTTCTCTGTGGTGGCCCTGGCCCTCTGGAACCAACTCCCCCCAAAGATTAGAATTGCCCCCACCCTCCTTGCCTTTCGTAAGCTGCTTAAAACCCACCTCTGCCATCAGGCATGGGGGAATTGACATCCTCTTTCCCCCTAGGCCTTTACAATTCTATGCATGGTATGTATGTATGTATGTTTGGTTTTTTATATTAATGGGCTTTTAATTGTTTCTAACATCAGACTACTATTGTACACTGCTTTATTGTTGCTGTTAGCTGCTCCAAGTCTCCAGAGAGGGGCGGCATACAAATCCAATAAATAAATACATGTACACTGGAGCTAGGCTAGGGCTATGGTTCATGTGCCAACAGATATGGCTCTGCATGCCACCTGTGGCAACCATGCCATAGGTTCGCCATCACTGCCCTATACCATTTCAGACAAATGGTTCTCCAATTTCTTCTTAAAAAGCACCCACAACCTCTGAAGACAAAGTTGTTCCACTAGTTGATTGTTCTGACTGTCAGGAAATTTCTCCTTAGATTTAAGTCACTTCTCTCCTTGATTAGTTTCTGGCCACCACAACAAGTTTCCATCCATTTTTTTTCTTGTCCTGCCTTCTGGTGCTTTGAAAAAAAACCCACAAGTTGACCCCAGTCCTCTTTGTGGTACTCTCTCAAATACTGGAATACTGCTATCATGTCCCCCCTGGTCTTTCTTTTCTCTAGAGTGGTCAAATCCTGCAACTGTTCATCACATGTTAGTTGTGTTAGTTCGTAATAAACCAGAGTGCAAAACCCCCACTAGAAACATAGAAACATAGAAACATAGAAACATAGAAGACTGACGGCAGAAAAAGACCTCATGGTCCATCTAGTCTGCCCTTATACTATTTCCTGTGTTTTATCTTAGGATGGATATATGTTTATCCCAGGCATGCTTAAATTCAGTTACTGTGGATTTACCAACCACGTCTGCTGGAAGTTTGTTCCAAGGATCTACTACTCTTTCAGTGAAATAATATTTCCTCACATTGCTTTTGATCTTTCCCCCAACTAACTTCAGATTGTGTCCCCTTGTTCTTGTGTTCACTTTCCTATTAAAAACACTTCCCTCCTGAACCTTATTTAACCCTTTAACATATTTAAATGTTTCGATCATATCCCCCTTTTTCCTTCTGTCCTCCAGACTATACAGATTGAGTCCATGAAGTCTTTCCTGATACGTTTTATGCTTAAGACCTTCCACCATTCTTGTAGCCCGTCTTTGGACCCGTTCAATTTTGTCAATATCTTTTTGTAGGTGAGGTCTCCAGAACTGAACACAGCATTCCAAATGTGGTCTCACCAGCGCTCTATATAAGGGGATCACAATCTCCCTCTTCCTGCTTGTTATACCTCTAGCTATGCAGCCAAACATCCTACTTGCTTTTCCTACTGCCCGACCACACTGCTCACCCATTTTGAGACTGTCAGAAATCACTACCCCTAAATCCTTCTCTTCTGAAGTTTTTGCTAACACAGAACTGCCAAGGCAATACTCAGATTGAGGATTCATTTTCCCCAAGTGCATTATTTTACATTTGGAAACATTAAACTGCAGTTTCCATTGCTTTGACCATTTATCTAGTAAAGCTAAATCATTTACCATATTACAGACCCCTCCAGGAATATCAACTATTATGAATTATGAATTTTAGAGGTTGCCAGTGAGATCCCTATTTACGTTTCAACCCTGGAAACGCTAAGAAAGACTATAGTACATCTTTAACTTCTGTTCTGTTTTTGTAGCCCATGATACATTACTTTAGGCAATAAGCAAAGTTATAACAGACAGATAAATCCCGAATGGAGAGCTTCTGAAGTTGCAACTGTAAAACATGTCAGTGAAAATCTCTAGGCATAGCTCAGCTAAGGTTAACTTGCCCTGTTAGAGGGTAGCCAGCTATTTTCAAATGTTTACTCAAACAAAAAGCATCAAGCAGATTGAGCCAAGCTGTACGTCTCTAGATTTTGGCTTTTTGCTTTCTCCACAATGCTATTAACAACCATCAAGGCAAATCAACATCAGGGGGAACGAAAGAGAATCCTTAAGACTGCATTACTATTACTATTAGTCTTCTCATCATTCCTATCACCCATCTCCTCCCACTTATGACTGTATGACTGTAACATGTTGCTTATATTAATATTGATTGTTTCCTGATTGCTTATTTGACCCCTATGACAATCATTAAGTGCTGCACCTCATGATTCTTGACAAATGTATATTTTCTTTTATGGGCACTGATAGCACATGCACCAAAGACAAATTCCTTGCGTGTCCAGTCAAAATTAGCCAATAAAGAATTCTGTTCTGTTCTAGTCTAGTCTAGTCCTATTTCTATTCTAAATTATTTCCATATTCTATTCTAGCCTAGTCTAATCTATCCTATTCTATTCTAGTCTACTCTAGTCTATAGTCTAGTCTAGTCTATAGTCTAGTGTATTCTAGTGTAGTCTAGTCCCATATTCTAAATTATTTCTATATTCTAGTCTAGTCTAGTCTAGTTTAGTCTAGTCTAGTCTAATCCTGTCCTGTCCTGTCCTGTCCTATCCTATCCTATCCTATCCTATCCTATCCTCTCCTCTCCTCTCCTCTCCTCTCCTCTCCTCTCCTATCCTATCCTATCCTATCCTATCCTATCCTATCCTATCCTATCCTAGGCCTTGCGTTTAAATAACCCACCAGGATAAGCAGACAGATGCACGAAGCGAAACAGGTATCCAGCCACCCACAGCTAACCCAGTCAACCAAGCCCCTTCTCCGGATCTAGAGATGCCTTAAGAGCAGACCCGCATGGAAATCGTGGCGTTCAGGATCGCTAGAGAGCAAGGTTTTGGGGCTTGTGGTTATTGTTATTTTTTGCATTATTTTACCCTACAGCTCATTGGAGAGAAACACCACCGCATCCCCAATTAGAGCAAAAAACATAAAATAAAAATGACGTCACCGCCTTGCCTGCGCTGCAAGCTGCAAAAATAAACAGAGAGAGAGAGAGAAGCTCCGTCGCTTTTGTCTCCAACACGGCGCCCTCCCCAGGGACCCTTCGCCCAAAATCAATGGGTTGGGGTGGGTAGGAAGGGGTCTGGAGCGTCTGGAGGGCGTCGGCTGGAGGTGGGGAGAGAGAGGGGAGAGAGGGAGAGAGAGAGAGAGAGAGAGAGACGGCTCTCTTGTCCATTGCCATCTATGGATGAGATTTCCAAAAGGAGCTGATGCGCAAGGAAGCGCGCCCAGACAGACAAATATTAAATTGAATTAAATTAAACAGTTAGGAGGGAGGGGTCCTCGCAGACACGGAGATGGGGCAGCTTGGAGAAAGGATGCGCGGAGACGGAGCTGCAGCCGGGATGGAGGGATGGATGGAAGGAAGGATGGATGGAGGGAGGGAGGGGGGGTGGATGGAGGGATGGATGGAGGGGTGGAGCAGGGCTCGTGTAGCTGCAGCTGCTTGCAGCGGCGCCGGTGGGAAAAGCAGAAGGGCGCTTGACTGCAAAGCCCGACGCGTCCTCTTCCCACTACCACCGTCTCCGCCACCGCCACCCGGTCCTGGCAGCCCTGCCTACCCCACCTCGCCTTCTTGGACTTGCCCCGCTCGCTCGCTTTCTCACCCGCGCCGCTTCTTACCCCGCTCGCCTTCTAACCTCGCTGCGCCTTTAATTTTTTTTGCAGAACGCGCGCTGCTTGGAGAGGGGAAAAAGGTTCCCTTTGCGCGGCCGTCCGGGCGAGGCTCAGCTGTTGATTCCCGTCTCCATAGAGATGTGAGTGACACAGCGGCTGGGGAGGGGAGGGAAGGGAAGGGAGGGGCGGAGGCAGAGCGGAACGAGGCAGGGCGCAGGGCGGGGAGAGGCGCCTGGCGAGGCTCGCCAAAGCGCCCCGGACTCCGGGCGCTTTTGTGCCACCGCCACGCGGGGCGAAGAGAGGGGCCGGTTTGTCGGGAAGCCCAGATGGGTGGATGTGGCTCCGCGGGGGGAGGAAGAGGCGCAGGCGCCGGGAGGGGCCCGTCTAGGCGACCTCGCACCCCCACCCCCCCCCAACACACACACATACACAGACCTGATATGGTCCGCTGAACCTTGGGTCGTTCAGGCTCTAGGCAGGCGGCGCAGGGGATTTGAATTCCCGCAGGCTTGGCAGAGGCTGTACAATCAAAGGTCCCGGTTCTAGTTCTGGTTCTACTCCTATTCTATTCTATTATTTACCCTGACCTTCCTATTCTATTCTAAGTGTTGCACCTCATTATTTTTGACAAATGTATCTTTTCTTTTATGTACACTGAGAGCATCTGCACCAAAGACAAATTCCTTGCGTGTCCAATCACACTTGGCCAATAAAGAATTCTATTCTGTTCTGGTCTAGTCTAGTCTAGTCTAGCCCTATTTCTATTCTAAATAATTTCCATATTATGTTCTGTTCTATCCACTATATTCTCTTCTCTTCTCTGTTCTGCTTTTCTTCATTCCTCTATTCCATTCCATTCTATCTCTATTCTCTATATTCTATTCTATTCTCCATTCCTCTATTCCATTCCATTCCATTCTATCTCTTCTCTCTTTTATTCTATTCTATTCTTCATTCTTCTATTCCATTCCATTCTATTCTCTATTCTCTATTCTCTATTCTCTATTCTCTATTCTCTATTCTCTATTCTCTTCTAATTATGAGCCTCAGTGGTACAGTGGTTAAAGTGCAGTAGCACAAGTTATTTCTACTTACTGCCAGCTGCCTGCAATTTGGCAGTTCAAATCTCACCAGGCTCAAGGTTGACTCAGCCTTCCCTCCTTCTGAGGTGGGTAAAAATGAGGGTCCAAATTGTTGGGGGCAAGAGGCTGACTCCGTAAACAGCTTAGAGAGGGCTGTAAACGTACTGTGAAGCTGCATATAAGCCTAAGTGACCCCCAACCATAAGTCTAGTGCCAATTCTCCCAACAGAGCTTTAAGCAGACTGGCAGGAAGGTCAGAGCGGACACCCCCCCCCCCCCACTGTAAATGTCTGATTGGTCGGATTGTAAAAATATGTTCCAAGGCATCATCATCATCATCATCATCATCATCATAAGAAGAAGAAGAAGAAGAAGAAGAAGAAGAACAACAACAACAATAACAATAACGACAACGATAACAATAACAATAATAATAAGGACAACAACAATAACAACAGCAGCAGCAGCAGCAACAACAACAACAACAACAACAATAGAGTTGGATGAGACCTTGGAGGTCTTCTGGTCCACTCCCCTGCTTAGGCAGGAAGCCCTACACCAGTGTTTCCCAACCTTGGCCACTTGAAGATATTTGGACTTCAATTCCCAGAATTCCTCAGCCAGCATTCGCTGGCTGGGGAATTCTGGGAGTTGAAGTCCAAATATCTTCAAGTGGCCAAGGTTGGGAAACACTGCCCTACACTACTTCAGACAGATGGTTATCCAACATCTACTGAAACACTTCCAGTGTTGGATCATTCACAACTTCTGGAGGCAAGCTGTTCCATTGATTAATTGTTCTAACTAATTTCTAAGGAAACCTCCCCTTAGTTCTAAGTTACTATATATAGAATAGAAGATTTAATTCCTAACACCATGGGATATTTGTCTTTCCCCTGTGAAACAGTCGTTCAACCCTCAAAGGGGTCCCAGACTCCCAACCCCCAGGTTGAGAACCACTGATCTATATTTATTTATTTATTGGATTTATATGCTGCCCCTCTCTGAGGACTCGAGGCGGCTCACCGCATATAAAAGATTTATTTTATTTTATTTTTATTTATTTATTTTGTCAAACAATTATAGGGTGGTAATTTGTACAAATAAAACACTAGATAAGTAATGATAAAAAGTAACAAAAGAAGACAATAGGACAGGGATGGTGGGCACAGTGGTGCGCTTATGCACGCCCCTTGAAGATAAAACAATACATTACAAATGTCCTAATCCAATTAATTTCAATTCATGAATCGAATCGAATCCAAAATCCCAGTTATATTAAAAGTCTGGCATTCCTACTCAGACAACAAACATACATGGCCTTCGTCTGCCAGGGGCCTGGAGACTAATAGCCCCAAGGCTGGCGGCATAGAAACGTCTTCAGAGTTCTGCAATGGGGCCTCCAGAGATCATGCGAAAGGGCTGTGCAAAGCACCAGCTTGTCCATGTATACGAATGGGTACGAATGAGTAGAACGTGGGTTGCTGAACTGGGGTTTTTTTTACATTTTAATTAGGATTTTAGAAATTGCTCAGGATTTTTTTTTCCTTGACTTCTTTTTTAATGTTATTGTTATTGTAATTTTATATTGTTGTGAGCTGCCCTGAGCCCTTCGGGATTGGGCGGTGTAGAAGTTAAATTAATTAATTAAATAAATGAATGAATGAATGAAAGAATGAATGAATGAATGAAAGAATGAATGAAAGAATGAATGAATGAATGAATGAAAGAATGAACGAATGAACAAATGAACAAATAAATAAAGAAGGAAGGAAGAAAGAAAGAGAAAGAAGGAAGAAAGGAAGAAGAATGGAAGGAAAGAAAGAAAGAAAGAAAGAAAGAAAGAAAGAAAGAAAGAAAGAAAGAAAGCCAACATGAAATCCCGGGGCTTTGCCTGCTCATGCTCACTCACATGTGCATAAAGGAGCAAAGATAAATCAATGGAAAGAGTTTCATGCGTGTAATCTCAAAACGAAGAAGGGAAGCTATGTATCTGGAGGCTACCAGGGACAGTGCCATTATTTCTCTTTCTTGTCTGCTTCAAAAGAAGACCTAGCATTAGTGGGTGAAGTCGGCAGGCCCGTAGCTTTTTGTCCAAACCTCAGGAAAACCTCCCTAAAACTGCTAAAAAGGGAGGCGAATCTTTTCCACTGGATGGGATGGAGGAAAGGCGGAGTAGCCCTCTGCCAAACAGACAAGAGACTTATGAGAGTCGCCCAGAAAGTAACGCACCACATTTTTTTTCTCAGCCTGCAGTAATGCGAAACTTTAGATATACATTATTTGAATTGTCAGGAGTGTGTGTGTGAATTTTGCATTTCTTCAGACAGATAGTGTAGCTGCAGCAGTGTTTCGAAATGGCATCTGTAAGTGATGTACGTTACAAGCAGCGTGTCGTCATTGAATTTCTCACTGCGGAGAAAGAAACTGTTGGGAACATTCACAAACGTTTGTGTACAGCTTATGGAGGATCTGCAGTCGACAGAAGTACGGTGAGTCGCTGGGCACAAAAGGTGAGAAGACGAAAACGGCTTCGTGACCAGAACAAGGAGTGGTAACGACAGGGCATACATGCCCTTGTGTCTCGCTGGAGGAAGGCCATAGAACGAGATGGAGATTACATGGAAAAATAGGGAGTGTAGAAGAAACATCATTCTTTCTTGTGAGTAATTTTCATTGTGTTCAATAAATAATTATTGGAGAAAAGAAATGTGGTGCATTATGTTCTGGATGACCCTCGTATATAAAACGGAATCAAACGGGTAGTTGGATTAGATAAGCTTTAAGGTTCCCACACTACTCAGGGTTAAACAAAGATGCCTCCTGCCAAGGAATAATACAAATGTGATATGTCGCAAAAGGCGTGGAGTGTGCATTTACGAAGGGAGACAAGCAGAGCTAGCCAACCTCGGCAGCTGATCCTCCTGGGACACATAAATGCTTGTAACTGATAGCTGGAGGAAGGAAAAGACATGCTAGGCAACATTCAATAATATAAATATATATGTACTTTTAGTGCTGTAAGCAGGAATGCCTCCACCCGCCCGGATATCGGCCTTTACCTACATTCCTGAGCCATTATAAATAACAACAGAGTATTATGGACGCTACATCTAGCAAAGCATTAAGACGCATCGATTATATCCTGCCACAGTTGACCAATTCTTAGTGGTTTACATTAAAAGCATGAAAATAAAGAACTCAAGATGAGGAGATGCATTAAAAATACACACAGAAGTCGTTTCGGTAACATTGCCAGATTCGTTGGCCAGGAAAGCTATTTTTATTTACAGGAACATCAAAGCTTTTTAAATTCTTGATTGAGGCTATTTTCAATTTTTTTAAAAAATTCCAAAAACCCCGTAAACTCATATCAGCATCTGAGCTATTCCTCTGCCCTAAGTTACAAAAACAGTTCTTCCGAATGAAGAATATTTCCGCGTAACAGGAATTTGTACAACAAGGCAGTAAAATGCAACTAATTATAATGTGTTAATCCTAATTATATTACAAATTATAGATGACTGCTAATAGGTTTTCTTTCATGTGCACATTTTGGAATGCAAATTGCTTTGCAAACTTCCGGGAGCCTCAGGGGAATCCCAGCAGCGCAAAAACGGGCGCTTTGGCTGGCAAAAGGGGTGAGTTTTGGGCTTTCACGCATTAATTGCTTTCCCATTGATTCCAATGGGAAACATTGTTTCGTCTTACAAACTTTTTACCTTCCAAACCTTGTCTGGGAACCAATTAAGTTCATAAGACAAGGTATCACTGTATTTGAATATCCATATTTTGACAGCGGCAAGGTCATACACTGCTCAAAAAAATAAAGGGAACACTTAAACAACACAATATAACTCCAATTAAATCCAACTTCTGTGAAATCAAACTGTCCACTTAGGAAGCAACACTGATTGACAATCAATTTCACATGCTGTTGTCAGCACATTCAACTTTGCACAGAACAAAGTATTCAATGAGAATATTTCATTCATTCAGATCTAGGATGTGTTCTTTGAGTGTTCCCTTTATTTTTTTGAGCAATATACTGTATATGCCCAGCATTGGAAAAGTGAAAAAATACCGGAAGAAGGGATGGTAATTAAAAAGATGATGGATTGTGCAGAGATGGATATACTGTCAAGAAAACTAGAAGGGAAGGAGGATTCAGGCTATTATAAAATGTGGGAGAACTTTTATAATTGACTAAAATAAAGAAAGAAAGGATAAAAGAAAAGACTATACAGAAATACAGTTTAGAAGATTAAAATCTAAGTTTGTAGAAAAGTAAGCAAATATGTAAACATGCAAAGCAATACATTAACCGAAAAAAAAGATAAAAATGCATATACAGTATCTCCGATCGAAATTCTGAATGAGAAGATGTAAATATCCCAAATGTATGTTTCATTTATGTCTGGGTTTTTTTTTTCTTGTTTATTGTTTTTATTTTTCCTTTCTCTGTTTTGTTCTTTACTTCGCTAGTATTCATAATGTTCATACAAATTTATTGAAAGTTTAATGTTGTTTTGTGTTTTGTGTTTGTTTTTAAAATTCAATTAAAAAAATATGCACCGCTCAAAAAAATAAACAGAACACTTAAGCAACAGAATATAACTCCAAGTAAATCAAACTTCTGCGAAATCAAACTGTCCGCTTAGGAAGCAACACTGATTGACAATCCATTTCACATGCTGTTGTGCAAATGGAATAGTTGTGCAAATGAAATATTCAATGAGAATATTTCATTCAATCAGATCTAGGATGTGTTGTTTGTTATTTTTTTGAGCAGTAGATATAAAAAATTATCTTCCCAAATTATTTTGAAAAAAAAGAACATTTTGACAAACATCAAAGAGAAAAAAAGATGTTTAACCACACAAGTGATTGCCTGTGGACATAGGGAAAGGGTCCATGTGTGTGTGTCGGGGTGGTGGGCACTTTTCACTATGCACTGTTTTATGTTGTGTGTATATTAAACTGGTTAAAAATCAATAAAAATATAATTTTTTTTAAAAATGGGACTTTTTATAAACGGACGCGGGACAAATTGCTCAAAAGCGGGATTTGATTGATTTGATTGGATTGGATTTGTATGCCGCCCCTCTCCATAGACTCGGGGCGGCTAACAACAGTAGTAAACAGCATATGACAATCCAATATAAACAGTTAAAAACCCTTATTGTAAAACCAAACATACATACATACCTTTCGCCACTCAAGCAAAATAAAGGGTCAGCCGTTCCTGCTTGTTTATTTATCTGTTTGTTTGTTTGTGAAATTTATATGCTGACCACCTCCAATTGGACTCTGGGCCGCTTACAAAATAATGACAGTTAAATGAGAACATAATAATACAACCTGCAATAATAACAGCAGTTAAAAGACGATATAAAAATACATTAATCACCTTTAAAAAAACCCATACCTACTCTCAAACGTTCGTGGCCGAAGCGAGATGACAGCCTAACTGCCAGACTAACCAGCTCTTAACGGCTTTCCGGAAGACTGGTAGGTGGGGGTAGTGCGGATCTCCAAAGGCAGTTGGTTCCAGAGCATTGGAGCCGCCACAGGGAAGGCCCTTCCGTGGCATTGTTTGGTGGATGTGACCTGGAGAAGGCTGACTCTGTGGGTTCTTATTGGCCTCAGGGAGGTATGAGGTTGAGCAGGGGGTTGGACTAGAAGACCTCTGTTGTGGTTAGCTCTGGCCCTGCTCCTGCCCCAAGGACTGTGGATGTGGGGGAGACATCCACATGCTGCAGGCCTGTTTTGCCCCCGGTGGAATCTGCTGATGAGGGCTCCTCTGACCAAAAAGACATGAGTGACAGGGAGGAGGAGAGTGTGGCAGACAGCTCAGAAGGAGATCAATTATCTAGCTCCTCCTTGGATTCGGAACAAGAGTTAATGATACAGCCACGCATGAGGAGAGCGATGCATAGGCAATAACAACAACTGAGAGATTATTATCAAAGAAAATGAGGCCACCTGTGGTTGGGTGGGGCTGTGGTAATTAGTGAGGCTGCTATAAATATTAGCCTGTGGGTTTGGCCATTGTGAAGGATTATCATCTGATCCTTGTGTTTCGTGACTGCTTTACTGACTTTGACCTTTTGTGTGCTGATTTTTCCCCACTTTGAAACTAAACCAGGGCAAAGTGTGTTTCACTTTGTGAAATAAGAAGGACTGTGAATTGCCTCACAGCTGCAAGCTAAGTATCTCAGAACTGATAAGGGACTTGCGCAAATTACCAGTTTGTTTGGAGACCAGTGCTCTTTGCTATACCAAAAGAGGGCTTGGTTTAAGTGAATTTTCATTATAAAGAACATTGTTTTGAATTTTTAAACGTATGTGTGTCTGAAATTTGTACCTGTGAATTTTTGGGAGGATTCTACCAGAGAGCCCGACAGAACAACCTCCAAGGCCCCTTCCAACTCAGTTATTCTTTCGAAGCAGGTCTGAGCTTATTTTGAAGATTAAACCTCTTTTTTTTTAAAAAAAAATGAAAAATAAAAAAAACCAACCCTTGGTGGCATAAGTTACGTGAGTGAAACTACGGGTGGCATTGAGTGAGGGGAAAAAAATTGGGGTGGGACGGATTTTTAAAACCACCCGTCCTGTTTTTCAAAGGCTGGGCTTCCTTGTAACCAAGGCTGGAGCAAAGGTTCGCAGAGCCATCTCCAAGCAAAGCCCTTTCCAGCTCTCCGCTGTGTAAACGTTTTGTTTGGGGCCATGACCCTGTTGTTAGGCAAATGGTGTGACCATCAACAAACCCTCCTTCTGCGGAATGAGAGCCGAGAGCTTCCCATGCAATTCGGGGAGGGAATTAATTGCTCCTGGCTCTTTCGTGGACACTTTGGTTTAACCCGGTTTCTCTGTAAACACAGCGGGTTTGTTTTCCATACCGTTTCCTTCTCAGCGGGGACTTTCGGGGTGTGTGTTTTTTTCCCCCAGCTGGGCAAGCGGCCATTTTAAAAACCCTGGGACAGGGCTTGACAAATTCAAGGTGTTATAATATAAGTGTCCAAAACAGCCGGTTTTTTAAATTTTATGTTGTTTTTACTTGAAGAGGTTAGACAAAGAACAGAATAGAATAGAATAGAGAATAGAGAATAGACTAGACTAGACTAGAATAGAATAGAATAGAATAGAATAGAGAACAGAGAATAGACTAGACTAGAATAGAATAGAATAAAATAGAACAGACAGGACAGAATAGAATAGAATAGACTATAGACTATAGACTAGAATAGACTAGAAACTAGAGACTAGAGACTAGAGACTAGACTAGACTAGACTAGAATAGAATAGAATAGGAATGGAACAGACAGAACAGAATAGACTATACTATAGACTATAGACTAGACTAGACTAGACTAGACTAGAATAGAATAGAATAGAATAGAGAATAGAGAATAGACTAGAATAGAATAGAACAGACAGAACAGAATAGAATAGACTATAGACTAGACTAGACTAGACTAGAATAGAATAGAACAGAATAGACTACACTATAGACTATAGACTATAGACTAGCTAGACTAGACTAGACTAGAATAGAATAGAATGATGGAGGAGGAGAATATCTGTCTGTCTGTCTGTGTCTGTCTATCTATCTGTCTGTGTCTGTCTATCTATCTATCTTTCTATCTATCTATCTATCTATCTTATCTATCTATCTATCTTTCTATCTATCTATCTATCTATCTTTCTATCTATCTATCTATCTATCTATCTGAAGTGGATACAATAGATTGTGTGCTGTCTTTTTAAATTGTGTATGAACAATAAAAACGTTTTGTAAATATATATATATATACTGCTCAAAAAAATAAAGGGAACCCTCAAAGAACACATCCTAGATCTGAATGAATGAAATATGCTCATTGGATACTTTGTTCTGTACAAAGTTGGATGTGCACAACAGCATGTGGAATTGATTGTCAGTCCGTGTTGCTTCCTAAGTGGACAGTTTGATTTCACAGAAGTTTGATTTACTTGGAGTTCCATTGTGTTGTTCAAGTATACATAAGAGCAGTGTATATTATAATCTCACAAAAATGGATATGTTAAACGGAAAAGTCAACAAGATATATGTGTAACAATTAACAAAGGGAAAATACTGTTATAAATGAATGAGCTGCAAATCAAGTATACTGCTACTTAGCAGGTGTAAATATCAAGCTCTGATACCAAAATAACCCATGTATAAAGCATAATGCTTTATTTTTGTTATGAGTGTATATATGTTATCATTCTCTTTCTTCTTATTATTTTTTTTCTCACTTATAGATTTACATGTACAGTGATACCTCCTCTTACAAATGCCTCATCATGCAAACTTTTCGAGATACAAACCCGGGGTTTAAGATTTTTTTGCCTCTTCTTACAAACTATTTTCACCTTACAAACCCACCACCGCCACTGGGATGCCCCGCCTCCGGACTCCCGTTGCCAGCGAAGCACCCGTTTTTGCACTGCTGGGATTCCCCTGAGGCTCCCCTCCATGGGAAACCCCACCTCCGGACTTCCGTTGCCAGCAAAGTGCTTGTTTTTGCGATGCTGGGATTTCCCTGCTGGGATTCCGCATCGCAAAAACACAGAAGTCCGGAGGTGGGGTTTCCCATGGAGGGGAACCTCAGGGGAATCCCAGCAGCGCAAAAATGGGCGCTTTGGCTGGCAAAAGGGGTGAGTTTTGGGCTTGCACGCATTAATCGCTTTTCCATTGATTCCTATGGGAAACATTGCTTCGTCTTACAAACTTTTCACCTTAAGAACCTCGTCCCGGAACCAATTAAGTTGTAAGACAAGGTATCACTGTATATACATTCTGTAAATGTTGTATTGTTGTTTTGTCTTTCTATGTTTTTTAATAAAATATTTTTCAAAAAAAGAGAGCAGTGTATATTTTTAAAAATTCATAAATAAAGAGAAATTTCAGAGCTTTGGCTTGCTGGCTGGCAGGCACCTTCTCTTCCTGTTGCGAAGGACAAGACACGAGCTCATCCTTTCGCTCCCAGGGAGAGAGAGAGAGAGAAAGACAGGGTGTTGTGCAACACATCATTCTACTCCCCTCTTCACAGGCTCAGCCCAAGTGCTGAGAATTAACAGCCCACTTCTCATTATAACGTTCAACCTGGCTTTCCATCAACACACCACTTCTTTTCCTTCTCATCTCCTAAACACACACACACACATAAACACACCCTAGAGACCCTGCCCTTCCTTCCAGCTCCAGGCCTAAAAAGAGCTACGGGGCCACGGGCAGGTCATGTGTGATCTAGGCCCATCAGGAATCTTGAGCATGGCGCGCAAGACAAAAAGGACAGGAAGGGCAAAAATTAAAAAAAAAAAATCCAACCACTCTGTTTAGATGGAACCAAACAATCTCCATGGTATCGGGGAAACTGTACTGCATGCAATTGCTCCTGCTGAGGAAGCTGAAAAATGATCTTTGTGTGTGTGTGTTTGTGTATTTAGAGGAAGAAAAGCAAGCAAGCAACTTGGAGGGGTTACTTAATAATAACAACAACAACAACTATTATTATTATTATTATTATTATTATTATTATTATTATTATTATCATCATCATCATCATCACTGGAACTTGTGCCGGAACTACCATTTACCAGTGGCAAAGAACTGGTGGGATCATAAGCCCGAAAAAGTGGTCGAAAATGAGCAAGCAAAACTACTGTGGACTTCCGACTTCAGACTGACCGAATTCTGAAGCATAACACACCAGACATTGTGATCGTGGAGAAAAAGAAAGTATGGATCATCGACATCGCAATCCCAGGGAGACAGCAGAATTGAGGAGAAGCAGCTAGAGAAATTGGTGAAATTCGAAGATCTAAAAATTGAGCTGCAACGACTCTGGCATAAGCCA
The DNA here is from genome assembly GCF_031021105.1 of Erythrolamprus reginae. Lineage (NCBI taxonomy): Eukaryota > Metazoa > Chordata > Lepidosauria > Squamata > Dipsadidae > Erythrolamprus > Erythrolamprus reginae. The sequence continues at coordinate 14,471,372 of NC_091958.1, read as the reverse complement.
GTGAAAGTGATCCCAGTGGTACTTGGCACGCTGGGCGCAGTACCAAAGGATCTCAGCGGACATTTGAAAACCATTGGAATTGACAAAATCTCCATCTGTCAATTGCAAAAGGCCGCTTTACTGGGATCGGCAAACATAATTCGCCGCTACATCACGCAGTCCTAGGTGCTTGGGAAGCGCCTGACTGGTGATGAAATACGAAATCCAGCATAGTGATCTCATTTGCTGTGTTGTACTGACATAATAATAATTATTATTATTATTGTTGTTGTTGTTGTTGTTGTTATTATTATTAATTAGATTTGCATGTTGCCCCCTCTCCGAAGACTCAGGGGCGCTCACAACACAATACACAATGTACAAATCCAATATTTAAAAAAACAGATTAAAACCCTTATCATAAAAAATTAATCACAAAACCCAAGGTACATAAATCGTAGTATCTAAGGAGCATATCAACTTCCCCAAGTCTGGCAACATAGGTGGGGGTTTTAGGAGCTTGCGAATGGCAAGGAGGGTGGGGGCAGTTCTAATCTCTGGGGAAGTTGATTACAGAGGGACGGGGCCACGACAGGGAAGGCTCTTTCCCTTGGTTCCGCCAGACAGCATTGCTTAGTCGACGGGACCCGGAGAAGCCCAAATCTGTGGGACCTAACCAGTTGCTGGGATTTGTGCGGCAGAAGGCAGTCCTGAGGGATTATGGTTTTTTAGATTTTTTGTTGCAATGTTTATTTATTTATTTATTTATTTATTTTGTCCTATACACAATGAGGGTTTTAGTGGGTATATATCTATATACACATAGTAAAATACATGATGAAGGTTATAGAGGAGATACTCATAGTAAAATATATCTAAGAAATAATAGAAAAGAAGATATAGGAATAGAACATATCAATGAAAGAATAGAAGAAGAGATATAGGAATAGAAGAAAGGTATAGGAGATATAGGAGAGCAATAGGACAGGGGACGGAAGGCACTCTAGTGCACTTGTACTCGCCCCTTATGTGAAGAATTATTTTATATATAATCTCCACTGCTTAGATGATTATAAGAAAACTGTCTTTTGGAATAATTAGCTCAATAGATTTGTAAGACTCAAATAAGATGTGAATTTGATGACCAGCCATTAATGTAAAGGTGATTGAAATGTTTTTAATATTAGATGGAGAAAAACCTTTTAAAGAGGTTTTTGAATATATAAGATATGACAGGTTTCTACAGTCCTTTTGTGAAAGAAGAGAGTTATAAGAGCCTCCATTGATTGATTACAAAGGAAAAAGTAAAAAGTTGTATATGTTTGATAGTAAGCTTGATTTTGTGTGGGAAACTATGTATTGGGATTTTTTTTATTTTATGCTGGAGGGAAAAAAAATTTAATGATCAAAAAAACTTGGACGGGTGGGAAGGTTGGGGGTGGGAGAGGTCAACAGACGATGGGATGGTAGAGCCAGTCGCTGCCTTTCGCTGCTGTATTGTCTCATGCAGTTGGGAGACCATGCCAAGAACACACAATAAACAGCCAGGCAGAAATGTTTTCAAGTTGTAGTGAAAGCAAAAGGGTTTCCACAGCAGCCAGCCCTGTGTGGTTAGCAACCAGGGTGGTGCACGAGCCAATCCGCCATCCCACCCCAACCCGCCCAAGCCCATTCTGGGCATCCCTTGGTCCCAGAAGGGTCAGCTACCCCATCTCCCCAGGAAGCATCAATCATTTCCTGGGTCTCTTGGCAGTGAAGGGCTTCCAAATTTTTACTGCCACAACTGTGGGGTTTGGCTTATTGTGTGGGTGTGGCTTGATGGCCATGTGACCAGAGTAGGAGTGGCTTGCTGGCCATGTGACCAGGTGGGAGTGGCTTGACAAACATGTGACCAGGGCGGCTTAAAGGTCATGTGACTGGGTGGGAGTGGTTTACCGATCTAGATAAGTTTTCAATTTCACTGTGGCGTGGCTTGTGTGTGTGTGCTTGCCAGCCATGTGACCAAGTAGGAGTGGCTTGACAATTATGTGACTGGCTGGGTGGCTTAAAGATCATGTGACTGGGTGGGAGTGGCTTACCGACCAAGTTAAGTTTTCAAATAGGTGCTTGGACTCTTTTTCAGTTGATTAAGTCACATTATTTGAATAGTCACAGAAAGGACAAATGATAAACAGCATTATTTGTTGAGCACAGTAACAGTTTATTAAGGTTTGTACTGAACCCAGAAAGACTCAGTATGATAACAGATAAGGCAAATAGCTCAATTTTCTTGATTGCTATAAAAGTTCAGTTCCAAGTAATGATTAAAACGATTAAAGCATTTATGGGTAATAACATACTATTTAATTATGTCCTATTTTAAAAGTAATTAAGGCTGACATTAAGGTACTAGAGAAGGAAGGACAATAAAAAACTATTCAGTATTCAATAAATAGTGCGTAAATAGTCCCCGAGTCTATGGAGAGGGGCGGCATACAAATCAAATAAAGAATGAATGAATGAATGAATGAATAAATAAATAAATTACTACACCCCCCCACCTGTGTCTCCCAGGACCTGGACCTGGAGAAGGCCGACTCGGTGGGCTTTGACTGTTTTCTTCCTGTTTTGGCAATGCAGAACTGGGCTTTCTTGGCATTCAGACCAGTGGACATTAAAGTGCCAAAGCAACTCAAGTAGATATCCAAACTTTTAAGTAATCTGCCGTATCTGCTGTAAGGAATCCCTGGTACTTAAGTTGAAAGAAACTCTTAGGGAACGGAGAAAAGATTGATCGATTCCCTACCCGAGGAATATTGATCAGTGCAATTCGGCATAAATCATCCACTCAACATCCAGATTCGCCCCCTTGTATGAATTCACCCTCCATCCCAAGAAAAAAACTCCATTTTCCCATCTTTCCTTCCTCCGCACATCTGGCTGACAAGTTGAGCCAAGTCCATTTTCAAATAGCTTGGCAAGTCTTCCACTTTTGTTCTTGGCTGACAAGCCAGGCCTTTGAGAAGAAGACGTGGCCAGTTTAACGCCGCCCTTAAAGCCATTCTCTTAATTGAATTTCTCATCAATGCGTTGGGCTGAGAACCCATTCATCGCAGCTCAATTGGTAGAATATGATATAAGCGAATGGGTTTTGTTCTTCAGCTGCACAATAGGAAAACCCCGATTTTCAGTGCTAGTCATTCTGTGACCCAATTGTCTCCTCCTGCAGGTTGTTCAGAGTAAGAGCTGGACCTCATCCAACGAAGACTGAGCTACCAGAAGCAATGAGCCTGTGTTAATTAAGGGTTGCTGACAACTTCAAACTCCTGTTGCTCCCAGCTGGCTTTGGAGCATAGAAACATAGAAGATTGATGGCAGAAAAAGACCTCATGGTCCATCTAGTCTGCCCTTATAATATTTCCTGTATTTTTATTATTATTATTATTATTATTATTATTATTATTATTATTATTATTATTATTATTATGTCCAATACAACACAGCAAACGAGATCGCTATGCTGGATTTCGTATTTCATCACCAGTCGGAGCGCTTCCCAAGCACCTAGAACTGCGTGATGTAGTGGCGAATTACGTGTGCCCATCCCAATAAAGCGGCCTTTTGCAATTGACAGGTGGAGATTTTTGTCAATTCCGATGGTTTTCTAATGTCCACTGAGATCCTTTGGCACTGCGCCCAGCGTGCCAAGTACCACTGGGACCACTTTCACTGGCTTATGCCAGACTCGTTGCAGCTCAATATTTAGATCTTCGTATTTCACTAATTTCTCTAGCTGCTTCTCCTCAATTCTGTTGTCCCCTGGGATCGCGATGTCATTATTATTATTATTATTATTATTATTATTATTATTATTTATTAGATTTGTATTCTGCCCCTCTCCGAAGACTTAGGATGGATATATATTTATCCCAGGCATGTTTCAATTCAATTACTGTGGATTTAGCAATCACGTCTGCTGGGAAGTTTGTTCCAAGCATCTACTACTCTTTCAGTAAAATAACATTTTCTCACGTTGCTTCTGATCTTTCTCCCAACTCACCCCAGATTTTGCCCCCTTGTTCTTGGGTTCACTTTCCTATTAAAAACACTTCCCTCCTGAACCTTATTTAACCCTTTAACACAGAGGTCCCCAACCGCCGGTCCGCGGACCGGGACCGGGCCGTTGGAGCTTTTCAGCCGGTCCGCGGCGCCAGGGCCCTCTCGGCCTTTCCGCATCACCAGCGGCGCTCCCCCCGCCAGCCAGCCAAGCCCCGCGCCCGCCGGAACCGGCTCCTCGCTCTCCCCCCCGCCGCCCCGCCGCGTTTGCAGGAGGTGGGGAGGGTTGGGCGGCCCGCCAAGGCCAGGAGGGACGCCGCTGCCCCCCCCCCCTCCTTCCCTCTCTCCGCCCGCCGCTGCGCCTCCTTGACAACGAGAGGAAATGCCGGCAAAGGCTTTCCTCAGCGGAGGCCGGCGAAGGTGATATTGAATGTCGGGGGAGAACGGGTATTTGCACGCGCTCCCTATCTCCCTGCTAGCCCACTCGGAATATTCAAAATAAGAAAAACCTTTGCCGGCGAAGGCTTTTCTTATTTTGAATATTCCGAGTGGGCTAGCAGGGGGATAGGGAGCGCTTGCAGCCGCCCGTTCTCCCCCGACATTCAATATCACCTTCGCCGGCCCCGCCTCTCCTGCAAACCCCCTTGCTGAGAGCCCGGGGCGAAAGTGCTCTCGCAAAGGTGAGGCGGGCAGGGCGTGCGCGCCGTCATCGCTGAGAAGAATGGAGAGAGAACGAGAGTGAGTGAGAGCAACAGACAGCAAGATAGAGAGAAAGTGAGAAAGAGAGAGTGAGAAAGGGGGGGGAGAGAAAGAGATAGCAAGAGAGAGAACAAGAGAGAGAAAGAGCGTGAGAAAGAAAACAAGAAAGAGTGAGAGAGAGAGAAAGCAAAAGAGACAGAAAGAAAACAAGAGAGAGAAAGTGAGAAGAAGAGAGAGAAAGAGGGGGAGAGAGAGAGAAAGAGAGAGGGGGGGGAGAGAGAGAAAGAGAGGAGAGGAGAAAGAGAGAGGGAGAGGGGGGAGAGATAGCAAGAGGAGGGAGAGAGGGAAAGGGGGAGAGAGGGGGAGAGAAAGAGAGAGGGAGAGAGAGAGGAGGATAAAGGAAGAGGAGAGAGAGAAAGGAAGAGAAAGAAAGAAAGAGGGATAGAAAGAGAGAGAGAGTGAGAGATGCTCAGTGAGCCTTTCTTTGAAGTTGCCTTTCTTTCTTTCTCTTTCTTTCTTTCTTTCTTGCTCTTTTTCTTTCTCTCTTTTACCTTCCCTTCCTCTATTTCTTCTTTTCTTTCTCCTTCCTACCTTCTTCCCTTACTCTCCCCTTTCATAAGTTTCCTTGCTTCCTTCCTCTGTTCCTGTCCCTTCCCCCTTTCTTTCTTTCTTCTTTCTTTCTTTCTTTCTTTCCTTCCTTTCCTCCCTCCATTTCTTGCTTTCCTTTTCCTTCCTCCCTTCCTTCCTCCCTCATTCCCTTCTTGCACTCCTTCCTCTCTTACTCTCCCCTTTCACACCTTTCCTTGCTTCCTTTGCACCCTTCTTTTGTTCCTGTCCCTTCCCTCTTTCCTTCCTTCCTTCCCACCCTCCGTCCATTCATTCACCCATTCCTCTCTTGATCGCCCCTTTTACGGCGCCGCTGACAGCTAGCTCTCTCCCCCCCCCCCCCCCCCCCCCCCCCCCCCCCCCCCTCACCGGGCCATGGAAAACTGGTCTAGCTTAAAGCCGGTCCCTGGTGCAAAAAGGTTGGGGACCTCTGCTTTAACATATTTCAATGTTTCGATCATGTCCTCCCTTTACCTTCTGTCCTCCAGACTATACAGATGGAGTTCATGAAGTCTTTCCTGATACGTTTTATGCTTAAGACCTTCCACCATTTTTGTAGCCCATCTTTGGACCTGTTCAATTTCTATCAATATGTTTTTGTAGGTGAGGTTTCCAGAACTGAATACAGTATTCCAAATGTGGTCTCACCAGCGCTCTACACAGCAGGATCACAATCTCCCTCTTCCTGCTTGTTATACCTCTGGCTATGCAGCCAAGCATTCTTCTTACTTTCCCTACAGCCTGACCGCACTCTTCACCCATTTTGAGACTGTCATTAAGGATTGCTGGCAACTTGGACTCCAAACTCCCGTTGCTCCCAGCTGGTTTTGGAACTGGTTAGGTCTTATAAAAGCTGTAGCCTCACGTTGCACAGGGCTACAAATTCTGGGTTCTTTATTTGGCAATCTCCTGTTCATTTACTGTTGCTACAAAACATAGTGGCTCAGGAGACTTTGTGCAATACATATGACCCCGAGATGACTTGTGCAATAACTCTATATACAGTGTAATCCAGTAACCGGAGCAAATGAATAAAGATATTGCCAGGTTATCACCGCGCTGAATGTTGCATTCTTCCATTATCCGAACGTGCTGCAACATGTCTAAAATTTCTATATCCTTTCTATTTCAGGGGAGGTACTTAAAACAAGGTAGTAAAGTACAATAACTATCTTACATAAACGGTATTTCACACCAGTAAAACTAGCACACTTCCAGAGGAAAGGAAAAGGAAATTGCTGACATGGTTGCCAAATAAAAGGAGTTTTTATGCATATGCTCTAGGAATGCGTTGAAGTTCAAAAATTTAAGTACAGAATGAAATTAATAATATGCTAAACATTAATTGGATAATCACGAAAGAATTAGCAACACTAGTTAAATATGGGGAATTACGAGAATTTAAAGAAATCAAAACAGCAGCTTTGGAAAGCGCTCAAGCAGTAGGGGTATTAGGGTGGAAGGATAGCAATAAATGGACAATCCAGAATTGGTACTGGTACATGGTGGACCACATCCACTTCGAAATTATGGAAATAAGATTAAATAACTTTGATGTAAAATAAATTGGAGAAGCTGATGGCACGATGGAATAAGGTGAAAAATTATATCTTAAGTAGAATTTATGACGACAATGTGAAAAATAAATTCCAATCACTTTTTGTATGTAAAGAAATGTAAACCGGAGCTAAGGAAGAAATTGAAACTTATTGCAAATAATTTAACCCCCTAAATGGTGGTGGTTTTTATTCGTGTTGAGCACGTTTTCTTTATTTTTTTTGTTTGTTGTAATAAAATTTAATTTTAAAAAAAAGTACAATAACTATCAACCATCAGAATGAAATCGATTGTGCTGCTGCCAGCTCTTTGTAGTCCGTGAAGTAAGTAGCCCAAACCAAACCAATTAGCAATTTTAAAAGTGCACTGTGAGAATTTTATGAAGCAGAAAAAGCATCCTAGCAGAGGTAGATGATTTATTACATGGCTTTAATTGCTTCCGGACAGCCAAGCTGCAGGGACGAGCTAACTGTAGAAGCTTTCATCTTCCATAAGAACGTAAGCAGTGCCCAGTTGGATTAGATTCCTCATCCATCCAGTCCAGCAGTTTGTTCTCACGGTAGGCAACGGGTGATTCAAATCTCTTGTGCAAGTGTTGTGTCACAATCCTCTTCAAGGAAAGCTCTGGTCCCTGCCACTTGCTACTGTGCTATGCCATCAACATAGAAACATAGAAGACTGACGGCAGAAAAAGACCTCATGGCCCATCTAGTCTGCCCTTATACTATTTCCTGTATTTTATCTTACAATGGATATATGTTTATCCCAGGCATGTTTAAATTCAGTGACTGTGGATTTATCTACCACGTCTGCTGGAAGTTTGTTCCAAGGATCTACTACTCTTTCAGTAAAATAATATTTTCTCATGCTGCTTTTGATCTTTCCCACAACTAACTTCAGATTGTGTCCCCTTGTTCTTGTGTTCACTTTCCTATTAAAAACACTCCCCTCCTGGACCTTATTTAACCCTTTAACATATTTAAATGTTTCGATCATGTCCCCCCTTTTCCTTCTGTCCTCCAGACTATACAGATTGAGGTCATTAAGTCTTTCCTGATCCGTTTTATGCTTAAGACCTTCCACCATTCTTGTAGCCCGTCTTTGGACCCGTTCAATTTTGTCAATATCTTTTTGTAGGTGAGGTCTCCAGAACTGATCAAATTCTGGATTTTGCTGGAAGTTGGAGACACACAGAGGGGTTCAGGCTGTTTTGCAAAGCACCAGAAAGCCAGACAAGGAATAATGGGTGGAATCTGATCAAGGAGAGATTCAACCTGGAAATAAGGAGGAACTTTCTGGCGGTGAGAGCGATCGACCAGTGGAATAGAAGTTTCCTGCGGAGGTTGTGAGAGCTCCAACGCTTGAGACTTTCAAGGGGAGATGGGACAGCCATTTGTCTCCCCCACATCCACAGTCCTTGGGGCAGGAGCTGGGCCAGAGCTAACCACAACACATGCTAGCTCAGGAATTCTGGGAGTTGAAGTCCACATGTCATAGAAGAGCCAAATTTGCCTACCCCTGATCTAACCTAATCAATTAAAGCTGTATGAACCCAGTGACTCAAAGCTGCCTCCCTCCAGAATAGTTTTGCGCGCTGACTCGATGGGTATTAACAGACAAATTTCTCCTTTTAGAAGTAACAGAGTAAAAAGTAAAAAAAAACACCATGTAATTGCAGACTGACCAGTCAAGAATGGAAAATACCAGATTTGAGAAATAATCCTCTGGAGAGAATCATCCAGATGTGTGCATGGGGTTCTCCAAACGCATCACGTTGGAAATGCTGGTCAGAAACATCCTAATACTTTGGGACAAAGGAACCTCAGATGCTGTGCCTACATTTGCCACCGTGCTGCCTGATACCGAAATACAAACTAATGGAAGAAAAAACAAACACAGCTTCCTTGTTCAAAAACGGCACGGGGAGTTCCCAAAGCTGAGGATTACCACACTTGTTACTTAAAAGCTGTGTATACTTTCTATTCATTGTTTGGCCCTGCTGTCAGCTGACGGAAACCCGCAGTCCTAAAATCCGTAAGGGAGGGAAGGCAGAGGAGGAAAGCCCCCACTTATCACAAGGCCAAACCCCAGCTAAGAATCAAAGGCAAGATGCCCTCAAGTCAAACCAGATCCTTAACGGCGATGTTTTTATTTTATTTATTTATTTATTTATTAGATTTGTATGCTGCCCCTCTCCGAAGACTCGGGGCGGCTAACAACAATAAAGAAAACAATGTAACAAATCTAATATTAAAAAGTAATCTAAAAAACCCCAATTTAAAGAACCACTCATACATACAAGCATACCATGCATAAATTCTATAAGCCTAGGGGGAAGGGAAAAAATTTCAATTCCCCCATGCCTGACGACAGAGGTGGGTTTTAAGGAGCTTGCAAAAGGCAAGGAGGGTGGGGGCAACTCTGATATCTGGGGGGAGCTGGTTCCAGAGGGTCGGGGCCGCCACAGAGAAGGCTCTGCTCCTGGGTCCCGCCAAATGACATTGTTTAGTCGACAGGACCTGGAGAAGGCCAACTCTGTGGGACCTGACTGGTCGCTGGGATTCGTGCGGCAGAAGGCGGTCCCGGAGATATTCTGATCCGATGCCATGAAGAGCTTTATTAATGTTCTTAACAGCGTTTCATTTTTATTTTTTTTTAAAGATTTTTAAACATTTCCCATCCTGGCCAAGAGAGTTAGAATTAACAGGTCGCAACCATGCTGAGCTACGAAGGGCAGGCAAGGTATGAGGGTTATCTGGAAAGTAAGGTTACAAGGCACATAACTCTCGTGGGGAATGTTCATGGGGGAAATTGGTATTACAGTGTTCCCTCGATTTTCGCGGGTTCGAACTTCACCAAAAGTCTATACAGTGATACCTTGTCTTACAAACTTAATTGGTTCCGGGACGAGGTTCCTAAGGTGAAAAGTTTGTAAGATGAAACAATGTCTCCCATAGGAATCAATGGAAAAGCGAACATGCATGCAAGCCCAAAATTCACCCCTTTTGCCAGCCGAAGCGCCCGTTTTTGCACTGCTGTGATTCCCCTGAGGCTCCCCTCCATGGGAAACCCCACCTCCAGACTTCTGTGTTTTTGCGATGCTACAGGGGAATCCCAGCAGGGGAATCCCAGCATCACAAAAACGAGCGCTTCGCTGGCAACGGAAATCCGGAGATGGGGTTTCCAGCAAAGAGAGCATCAGTGAAATTGCAGCATCGCAAAAACAGCAAAGTCCTCAAAACCCCACCTCCGGACCTCTGTGTTTTTGCGATGCTACAATTTCACTGAGGCTCCCCTCGCTGGGAAACCCCACCTCCGGACTTCCGTTGCAAGCGAAGCACCCATTTTTGCGATGCTGGGATTCCCCTGCTGGGATTCTCCTGCAGCAACACAAAAACACGGAAGTCCAGAGGTGGAGTTTCCATGGAGGGGAGCCTCAGAGAAATCCCAGGAGTGCAAAAACGGGTGCTTCGCTGGCAACGGAAGTCCGGAGGCGGGGCATCCCAGGGGCAGCGGCAGGTTTGTAAGGTAAAAATAGTTTGTAAGAAGAGACAAAAAAATCTTAAACCCTGGGTTTGTATCTCGAAAAGTTTGTATGATGAGGCGTTTGTAAGACAAGGTATCACTGCACCATTTTTTCAAAAATATTAATTAAAAAATACTTCGCGGTTTTCCCCCCTGTACCACGGTTTTCCCCGCCCGATGGCATCATATGTCATCACCAAACTTTTGTCCACCTTTAATAAATATTTTTTTAATAAACTTCAATAAACAAGCATGGTGAGTAATAATCTAAATGGTTGCTAAGGGAATGGGAAATTGCAATTTAGGGGTTTAAAGTGTTAAGGGAAGGCTTGTGATACTGTTCATAGCCAAAAATGGTGTATTTACTTCCGCATCTCTACTTCACGGAAATTCGACTTTCGCGGGCAGTCTCAAAACGCATCCCCCGTAAATTGCGGGAACACTGTACTATCGTGTAGTGGGGAAGCCAGCGGAAGAGAACGAGCACTGCCAATGGTCAGTATATCATCGACTGCCGTTGCGGTGAAGGTTAGAGATTTTTTCCACGTTGTATTCTTTTATTACCTGTAAGCCGTTTAAGTCGCTGTATAAATGGTCATAAATAAACAAAACAACAAATAAATATAAATATAAAGTCACTTGAGGAAGAAGCAAGGCACAGAAAAGTGGATTCTTGGAGCAAGGGATAGCTAGGGCGAAGGGGCACAATGAACTGCAATGACTGCCGATTGGTTTCCGGACGCAATTTAAAGTGTTGGTAATGACCTATAAAGCCTGACATGGCATCGGACCAGATTACCTCCGGGACCACCTTTGCCGTATGAGTCCCAGCAATTGATTAGATCCCAAAGAGTCGGTCTTCTCCAGGTCCCGTCAACCAGACGTTTGGCGGGACCTAGGGGAAGAGCCTTCTTTGGGGGGGGGGGGCGACCTTCTGGAATCAGCTCCCCCTGGAGATTTGCACTGCCTACACCCTCCTCGCCTTCCATAAAAGTTTAACGATCTATCTGTGCCGCCAGGCTTGGGGCCGTTAGATCCTATCTCCCTGGCCGACGAGTGTAGTATGTCTCTCTGTGTAAAATGAATGGTTTTAAATGTTATTCGTGTTTTTAAAGTTTTGTAGCTGTATTAATTGGATTTTTTAGATATTTATTTATTCGATTTTTTTAATGCCGCCCTTCTCCTTAGACTCAGGGCAGCTTACAACATGTCAGCAATAGCACTTTTGAACAGAGCCAGCCTATTGCCCCCACAATCCGGCTCATTTTACCCACCTCGGAAGGATGGAAGGCTGAGTCCACCTTGAGCCGGTGATGAGATTTGAACCGCTGACCTGCAGATCTAGCAGTCAACTTGAGTGGCCTGCAGTGCTGCACTCTACCCACTGCACTTCCTCGGCTCATTAAATGTTTAAATGTTATTAGAGTTTTTAAAGCTTTTTAGCTATGTTAATTGGATTTTTTAGATATGTACATTGTACATTTATTTATTTATTTATTTATTTATTAGATTTGTATGCCGCCCCTCTCCGAAGATTCGGGGCGGCTAACAATATAAAAAGACAATGTAAACAAATCTAATATTAAAAATAATCTTAAAAACCCCAATTTAAAGAACCACTCATACATGCAAGCATACCATGCATAAATTCTATAAGCCTAGGGGGAAGGGAAATTTCAATTCCCCCATGCCTGATGACAGAGGTGGTTTTTAAGGAACTTACAAAAGGCAAGAAGGGTGGGGGCAACTCTGATATCTGGGGGGAGCTGGTTCCAAAGGGTCGGGGCCACCACAGAGAAGGCTCTTCTCCTGGGTCCCGCCAAACGACATTGCTTAGTCGATGGGACCCGGAGAAGGCCAACTCTGTGGGACCTAACTGGTCGCTGGGATTCGTGCGGCAGAAGGTGGTCCCGGAGATATTCTGGTCCGATGCCATGAAGGGCTTTATAGGTCATAAGCAAAACATTGAATTGTGACCGGAAATTGATCCGCATTGTTTTGATATGTTGTGAACCGCCCCGCGTCCTCGGAGAGGGGCAGCATACAAATCTAATAAATAAATAAATTTATCAGGGACCTTAAGATAGCCTCTTTTGCAGGAGACTCAACTGGCATCCTGCAAACCATTTCGGGCAGCTGCTGGATTCTGCTTTGGCAGCTGAGCACAGCAGGAGGGCAGAAATGAGATCCCGAGCTGGTCCCACTGCCTGCAAGGACAGGCTCTAGGCTGAACCAAAGTTACACAACCGGGACAATCACAAGGCTGGAGAGAACCCTAACAACCCCAAGCACGGCCATCTCAAGTTTCCAATGGCACCCGTCCACTTTTTCCTGCTGCTTGAAGCAAGCTCTTCTCTAACACTGGGGAACAACTTCTGTTGAGTTTGATTTTTGAGCTTTATAGCTTTATAGTTAATTAGGCCGGCTGGTTTCAAAACTGTAGTTCGTTTTCTTCTACCACGTCAAGTTTTTTCCTCTACACCTTATATATATATAATATAGTTCATTAGGCAATATGAGCATCAAATTGCATTTTTTAACATAGTCATCTTGCTAACTTCTCAGAAAATCTTGGTGCAGTCAGTGATGAGCAGGGTGAGCGATTCCACCAAGATTTGAAGGTCACGGAGGGATGGTATCAAGGCAGATGGGATGTACATTTGATGGCTGACTATTTGTTGGAGCATCAAGCTAGAAGGTCCACAGATTAAACACTCCGGAAGAAGCTATAAGCAATTTTTTTTTACCTTAATATGTATAATTATCGTTCGATAAAAAAACAACTATTTGTATGAACACAATTTAACTTGCAGTAACTATTATAGCCTTTGAATGAATAAAATTATTCTTTGAACAGTACATTTGGTAACTTTTTACTTTACTTTCCTTTCTATGCACAATTTGTATGCCTTTTGAGGGTATCCTGTAGCTTAAAAAGTTGACGTGATAGACAAACACTGTGGTTATTTTTGGATCCAGAGTTAGTTGAAAACAAGTCACAGATTTAAGACAACGAAATTGCTGTTCGCAGTGTTATATTTCTTCAGGTATTAAAGTTGATTTTTCTGCTCTGGCCAATAGGACTGTATGCAGAGGTGGGCTGCTAAGGTGGAATGGTGACGTGTGCTTGTTCCCGTGGCTCTGAGTGCTAGCGGAGTCCAGTGCAATTATGCTACTGCACCTGGGCAGGTAGCAAAAGGATGTTCGCATGTCCACACGCGATTTCAGTACCTGCCCAGGTGCAGTAGCATAATTGCGCTGGACTCTGCTATCACTCAGAGCCATGGGGGCAAGCACACGTCACCGTTCCACCTTAGCAGCCCACCTCTGACTGTATGTATTGTAACGGGTCTTAAAAGTTTGGATATCTACTTGAGTCGCTTTGGCCATTTAATGTCCACTGATCTGGATGCCAAGGAAGCCCAGTTCTGCATTGCCAAAACGGGAAGAAAACAGTCAAAATCCACTGAGTCGGCCTGTGTCGGCTGACGGGGCCTAGGGGAAGGGCCTTCTCGGTGGTGGCCCAGGCCCTTTGGAATCAACTCCCTCCAGAGATTTGCACTGCTCGCACCCTCCCGTCTTTTGAAAGGTCTTAAAAACATATCTTTACTGGCAGGCCTGGGCCATTGATCATTGGCATCTTGGCTCTGGCAGATGGTATGTGAATATGATTGTAACTGAATTTGGCTGTTTTAAATAGTCAAGGGTTTTAGATTAGATTTTATGGTTTTAATAGTCAGGGGTTTTAGCCTAGATTTTATGTCTGGGTTTGACTGGTTGGGGAATCCAGGGAGTTGATGTTCACACAACTTCAAGCTGCCAGTGTTGAGAAACACGGGTCCATCAGAATCGTTCCCGAGGTAGAACTTAAAATAGTTGAAATATGTCCTGATCTGTGGAAGGATGCAAACATTAGCTTCAACCCACAGAATAATTATGAGTTATACACACATGGAATGCTATGCTCTGGGGCTAACAAATGGGGTCATCTCGAATCTCTTTATGATGACAAAACTGCTTTAGCAAATGCAGGGCAGGGGGAAAAAAAGGAGAAGTATTTAGCAAAGAGCATAGAAAAAATATTTATTGAGAACAGAGCTGTTCAAAGCGCTCCATAATATTGCTAAATGAATGCTGGAAGCTACCTTCGGTCTAAGCCAGATCACTTGTCCAGGAGTAGCTTCAAGGTCTCAGGCAAAGGTCTTTCCCATCGATTTAATCTATTTAATCCTTCTTAACTAGATGCTAGGGAAGGACCTGGAACTTTTTGGATACCGAGGGTGGTCCCTCCCTAATAGTAAAAAAAAATAAAATAAAATAAGGACCCCGAAATGTCCCAGGAAACATTGAAACAGACAACTGCCTTCCTGTACTTCTGGCTCCAAGAGACGCCTTATGGTGCATCTTTTTACCCAAGATCCATCATGCACTCAAACGTTTTGGATTACCAAGAAAAGAGAAGGGAAATTGTCCCAAGTGAAGAAACTGGCTCGGACCGCCCCAAATTTACACAAGGGCTCCGCTCCAGCCTTTAAAAAAAAAAACCACCCCAAAACTCGAGGTTGTGTTGCAAGGCTAGAATAAGCAGCAGAGGGGGGAAAAGGCAAAGGCTACGTGGCAAAGGCCTTTTGCGTCTTTCCTTTTAGACACAAGCAGAGAAATGTTTCCCAAAGGAAAGGATGCTCTTTCCAACTCCCTACTCTGCTTAGGGGGTAGAAGAGAGCTACATTTGGCACTCCCGAAGAACTCCAGGGAAGCAGGCTTGCTTTGCTGAGGTCTATAAAAGAGCTCAGGTTAGAAAACTAAGCATCCGCGAAGCCTAGTCCCGAAATCTTCAAGCCCTGTTAGAGAGAAGGGGAACTTTACTTTTTGGCTGCCCTCCAGAGGCAAAACCGTTTATCTTCACAAACTGCCCCAGGAAAGGAATTGCCCCATTTCCCCCCCCCCCTGGACAGAAGGCATTAATAATAATAAGCAAAATACCAGCCTGCTCCAGAGAGCAAGACAGATCACTCGAGATTAAATCCATGAACACCAATATATTTGGAGAGTGAGCAGGCCACAATACTATGGCTTCTCTCGCGGCCGATATAGCTCTCAGGGTTACCAGGCGTCTAAGCCGCCGTGGAACTAATGTTTGACTCCCAAACGCGATACTTCTGGTTATCGAGGTGCCTTTTGCTGGAACATTTTCTGTGAGAAGGTTCAGACGGGGTCTCACCGGACCAGAGATTGGGCACAGGAGGTTCCCCACTACTTCTGCTCACAAAGACGGCTGGGATCTTAGGAGACAGTTCCAGCTCTTCCGCTCGCTGGGCCCTGGCTGGGTGAGAGTTCTTGCTTTTTGTGTCGTGCCCGGCGTTCCGGGGCTTCTCCCCTGTGCCCTTAGTGGAGACAGCGGGGACAGGAAGGCGCCGAGAACCGCTCTTGGAAGCGCCACTCGCGGCTTTGCTGCCCAGACGGGTCTGAGCCACAGGGATCTCCTCCATGGACTCGGCTGACTCGGAGTGATAATCAGCCGGAGGACCCGCTGCTTGGACTGGACCCGTGCTGCCGGTGGGTACGGCTGCTTTAGGAGGACCGGCCGGTGCAGGGGGGCGAAGGCTGGACGCTGAGGAGGTTGAAGAGGGAAGGGTAGTGATGGACGATTCTGAAAAGAAGAAAAGGAGGAGAGGGTAGTATTTTATTTATTAATTGGATTTGTATGCCACCCTTCTCCGAGGACTCGGGGCGGCTCACAACACATCAAAACAATATACATATCTAAAAAATCTAATTAATATAGCTAAAGAACTTTAAAAACTCTACTAACATTTAAAATCATTCATTCCCATTCACACAGCAAGACATACTACACTCGTTGGCCAGGGGGCTAGGGTCTAATGGCCCCAAGCCTGGCGGCACAGATAGGTCTTTAAATTTTTACAGAGGTGAGGAGGCGGTGGGCAGTGCAAATATCTGGGGGAAGCTGACTCCAGAGGGCTGGGGCCCTCACAGAGAAGGCTCTTCCCCTAGGCCCCACCAAATGACATTGTCTAGTTGACGAGACCTGGAGAAAGCTGACTCTGTGGGACCTAACCGGTTGCTGGGACTCATGCGGCAGAAGGCAGTCCCGTAAGTAATCTAGTCTCATGCCATGTAGGGCTTTATAGGTCATAACCAACACTTTGAATTGCGTCCAGAAACCAATCGACAGTCAATGCAGTCCATGGAATGCTGGAGAAATATGGGAATGCCTTGGAAGGCCCATAACTGCTCCCGCGGCTGTATTGATCATCTCCCTCTAGGGGTGTCAAACCTGAGGCCCGCAGGCTCAAACCGGCCCACAGGGTGCTCAGACCTGGCCCTTGGGGCCACCCTGGAGACAACAGACCAGACCATGGTGCCTCTGCCAGAAAAAATGGCTGCTCGTGTGCAGCACACACCCCCAGCTCTGTTTTTATTGGTAGAGGGCGACAAATGGCCGTTGCAGTTGAAAACAGACCAGGAGCCAGTTTTCGCTGGCAGAGTGTTCGGGCCACCACAGATGTCCTTGACATGAGTGTTGTCAAGCTGGCTACGCCCACCCTGGCCCCCAAGGTCAGACAACCCTGATGTGGCCCTCAATAAAATCGAGTTTGACACCCCTGTCAGGGTGTCCAGTGGGGAAGCATTTTGAAAGTCCCTGACATTTCCCTGTGACTTTTTAGTCTCTTAATACTAGATTTGTTATTGTATATTGTTTTATCACTGCTGTGAGCTGCCCCGAGTCTGCGGAGTGGGGCGGCATACAAATCTAATTATTATTATTATTAATAATAATAATAATAATAATAATAATAATAATAATAACAACAACAACAACAACAACAACTTGCGATCTAGTTAAGGCACAGTCACAGATGATGTTATAACAAATGGCTAAGCCGTGGAGAAATAAGGTAGCTGGGGAAGAAAGTTGTTGCCACAGTTATGCTCATTTTGGCTTGACTCTGCCAGCCAGCGCAATCCGGGGTATTTTTAACATGATTTTATTTATTTATTTATTCATTCATTCATTCATTCATTCATTCATTCATTCAATTTTTATGCCGCCCTTCTCCTTAGACTCAGGGCGGCTTACAACATGTTAGCAATAGCACTTTTTTAACAGAGCTAGGCTATTGCCCCCACAATCTGGGTCCTCATTTTCCCCACCTTGGAAAGATGGAAGGCTGAGTCAACATTGAGCCGGTGATGAGATTTGAACCGCTGACCTTCAGATCTACAAGTCAGCTTCAGTGGCCTGCAGTACAGCACTCTACCTGCTGCGCCACCCCAGCTCGATTTTTCCTTGACTTTTAAACATTGTAATACAGTTTGGGTTCAGAGAGGGGCGGCATACAAGTCTAATAAATTAAATTAAATTAAATTAATTAATTTTCCTGATTTATTCCATTTTTTTCACAAATTCCCTGATAGTTCCCTGATATTTCCCAAACTGCCAATTCCCCTGATAATTCCCTGATTTCCCCGTTTGCTGGACACCCTGCCTGTTCTATAGCAATGGGGCTTGTTGGAGATCATGTGAGTGGCAGGGGAAAAAAACAGGGAAAAGTTAACACGTTTTGTACCATTCTTCTCCTACCCAGGTGAAGCTATTAGAAATAGTTGGGTTGTTAAAAAACAAAAACAAAGGCTGTTCACAAGTCGTTTGGCAGCTTCATATTGAAATCTCCAGGATTCTCGTTAGGCAAAAGGAGACCTTTGGGATGAAAGCTCTGGCCTGCTGACCTTACCTGACTGCAAAACTGGGAAAGAAGTCCACGGGACAAGTATCGTCTTGGAGTTTTCTTCCAACCCAGAAGAGGAAACTTTCTGCAACTTCTTCCGCTTCTTCTTCCGCTTCTTCTTCTGAAGCTACACAACAAAGTAAAGTGGCATCCGCTTAGAATCAAGGTGACTACACTGATGATGGTTATTGGTAAACCCGGGCCAAATTTCCACCAACCTATGAAGCTTAGTTACACTCTCTCATCTACAGGGTTCCCTCGATTTTCGCGGGGATGCGTTCCGAGACCGCCCGCGAAAGTCGAATTTCCGCGAAGTAGAGATGCGGAAGTAAATACACTATTTTTGGCTATGAACAGTATCCCAAGCCTTCCCTTAACACTTTAAACCCCTAAATTACAATTTCCCATTCCCTTAGCAACCATTTAGATTATTACTCCCCATGTTTATTTATTAAAGTTTATTTTAAAAAATGTTTTTTAAAGGCAGACGAAGGTTTGGCAATGACATATGACGTCATCGGGTGGGGAAAACCGTGGTATAGGGGAAAAACACGCAAAGTATTTTTTAATTAATATTTTTAAAAAACCGTGGTATAGACTTTTCGCGAAGTTTGAACCCGCGAAAATCGAGGGAACACTGTGCTCTTCTTTATAGGATTTTTATAAGATTAGGTTAGCATAAAGCAGAATGCTTAAAATACCATCTGGCCACTCAGAGATCTTTGTAGAAAGAATTCAATGACAGGATAAGGTTCAGTCAAACATTTCTAACCTGTCGCTGGTCTCCAGACTGCAAATCTGGAAGTTCAGAAGATGGTACGGTCTTGTTGTCTATGCCATCATTGCGAATACAAAACTTGGGGAGGCTGAAACAGAAGATACGGCATTGGCTCTTTTTCACGTACTGAAAAGCTTCTACGCGTGGACCATAAAGATAGCCATACATTATTAGTTTATCTGACCACCTAGCATCAATGAGTTGCTTCCTCCCTGTAACCTAATGTGAGAAATTGTAAAGGGACAGTAAAAAGGATGAAGAGCGGACAGGTGGAGAAATTAAGAGAGGGTGGGCAAGTCAGCTGATAAGCTCAGTTCATAAATGGCAACTTAGCCCAATTAAAAGACTTCTAGGAAAAAGTGTTTCAAAACCCCCACAGGGACTCTGTTTAAATACCAGAAGTGGGGGGGAAACTATTACGGTTTCCACCATTCTGTTTTCCCTTCCCCCTGCTGAACAACTAATTCCCACAACACTGCCAAATTATCTAGAAAGGCAGTACAGTGATACCTTGTCTTACAAACTTAATTGGTTCCAGGACGAGGTTCTTAAGGCGAAAAGTTTGTAAGACGAAACAATGTTTCCCATAGGAATCAATGGAAAGGCGATTAATGCGTGCAAGACCAAAATTCACCCCTTGTGCCAGCCGAAGCGCCCGTTTTGTGCTCCTGGGATTCCACATCCGGAGCTCTGTGTTTTTGCTATGCTGCGATTTCACTGACGCTCCCCTCGCTGGGAAACCCCACCTCCAGACTTCCGTTGCCAGTGAAGCACCCATTTTTGCGTTGTTGGGATTCCCCTGCTGGGATTCCCCTGCAGCATCACAAAAACACGGAAGTCCAGAGGTGGGGTTTCCCATGGAGGGGAGCCTCAGGGGAATCCCACCAGCGCAAAAACACTGGCAACGGAAATCCGGAGTCGGGGCATCCCAGCGGCGGCTTGGGTTTGTAAGGTGAAAATAGTTTGTAAGAAGAGGCAAAAAAATCTTAAACCCCGGGTTTGTATCTCGAAAAGTTTGTATGACAAGGCGTTTGTAAGATGAGGTATCACTGTATTTTACTACTGTTATTCTCATCTTCCCCACTATCACCTTATCTTCTTATGACCATAACTTGTAGCTTGTATGTTACGATTTAAATTGTTTCATAAGTATCCTGGTATGATTTATGTCGATTGCTTATTTAGTATCCATGACTATCACTGAGTATTGTATCTAATGTTTTATGATTAATGTATTTTCACAACGGTGATGATAATGATCTATCGTTATCGTTGTATGTACACTGAGAGTTTAATCATACCTGGCCAATAAAGAATTCTAATTGTAATTCTAATTCTGTATTTATCTTGACCACAGTCCAAGATGTGAAGTCTGCATAGGTCTTGTTTACTTAAGGTTGCCCAGCTGGGTAGGGTTAACACTTTGTTGACTTCTTGTTGCTATTGCTGTACTAATAATCCTCATTAAAAAATGCTGGTTTCTTGATTCTCTTCCTTCCCAACTATATAGTTTTCAAACTAGCCAATGGAGGAGGAGGAGGATCCATTGGCCAATGGGCTAAAAAGTGGTGGAGGATCACAGAGAGACATGGGCTAGCCCCTCCTGATTTAGCCCTAAGCATTACCAATAAATTATGAGCCACATTAAAATCCCCCCACTTTTTTGTGCAAAATCTAGACACTCAATGTTATTTAATGATACTTTGCTGTGGCATTTAATGTTGTTTTTAATTGCATTATTTTCTGCTGAATTCTACTCTTACTGTTGCTGCTTGATTTGGTTTTATTTCCTCTTCTTATCAACAAAAGCCAAACAGAGATATACATTCGCATTTGGATTTACTGTTAAGAAAGCTGTTCCGATTTCTAAGAAGCGAAGAAAATTACATTTAATATAAACTTACTGTCAATCCAAGACACCTCGCCCACTTTAACAAATTCAGGGGGATCTGCTTTCCTTCTACTTACTCTCTCCCAGATGGTAATTCTGATGGGTCCTCCACCTGCATCTCAGAATTGGTATAGCCAAGACTCCCTGCATAAAATTGCATATCCTAAAACAAACAAGCTATTTTAGTTAGTGGCCTGCTGCTGCAGCTTCTGCACCAATAAAGTGAGGAGCTTTGCCTGTGTAGGTCTGATCAGACGCATCTCATGGTTTAAAGACGTCTCAGTTTAAAACATAGCAACTTCATATTTGCACGTGATTTTTAAAGGAGCTAAAAAGATACAACGCTTATTGTTTTCGCCTTGGACTGTGGGAAACATGGCTTAAATACACAGTTGGCGATGCTGATCACGAGGAGGCCCTGAGCCAGTCACTAAATCTCAGCCTTTCGTAGGTTCCAGGGCATAGCAAAGTCCACGCACGCTATCTCTGTGCTTCTGGAAACAAAATACTGCACTGTTTACAGTTTCTATTTCACTTGATAAAAATGGAATGTTTGAAGAAGGAGCAACAATATCGAGAGTTTCAATTAATGCACTCTCCTATCACAAATCACTTGGTTTAGCCACTCTATTTTAGCTAAGGATGGTTTAGATTTGGTGTCAAGTATCTGCCATTCGGTTTGGCAACAGTTTATCCAACTGTTCACCTAACAAAGAGAGAGAGCCAGCATTGTTATTTGCCCTCACTGGATGCTGAATATCTCTGCAAGCCCAAATAACTGGATTGCTATCGTGCGTGCGCAAGTGCCCACACTCATAATTAGTGACGGGCGAACCCAACAGTGTTCGGGTTTGGCAAGTTCGGCCAAATTTTACACAAAATTCGGCCGAACCCGAACCGAACCCAAACTCGAACCCGAACGGGGAATCCCTCCCATGAAGAGATTCTGGGGGAGGAGCTTTGACGTCACCGGAAGGTTGCTAAGGATGCCAAGGTGATCACTTCCTGGATTCCATGGAATCCAGAAAGTGATCACCTTGGTGTCCTTAGCAACCTGCCGGTGACTTCAAAGCTCCGCCCCCGGAATCTCTTCATGGGAGGGATTCCCCAGCTCCTTCAAAGGGAGGTCTTCATGTAAAAATAAACATTGTTATTTTTACAAAAAAGGACACAGCAGTGGCGCTGCAAGCAAAGAGATTCCGGTGATGTCAAAGCTCCGAACGCCGAACACGACCCCAAACTTTGGAAAAATTTCGTGTTCGGCAAACCGAACACCGCAAAATTCTGTACGGACCCGAATTGTGCGGGTTCAGTTCGCCCATCACTACTCATAATTCAATGCCTGGGGAGGGCGAAAACAGCTTCCCCCACCTCCTGGAGGCCTATTAGAGTCCAGAAATGGCTGTTTCCCAACTTCTGGTGGGTCCAGTAGGCTCATGTTTCGTCCTTCCAAGGGTCCAAAGGCTTCTCAAGAGCCAGGGGAGGGTAAAAACACTCTCCCCCATCCCCCTGGAGGCCCTCTGGAAGCCAAAAACTCTCTCCCAGAGCCTCTGTGCAAGCCAAAATTCAACTGGCTGGCACACACATGCACCTTGGAGCTGACCTAGGGCAATGGCTCACGTGCCGGTAGATATGGCTCTGCATGCCACATGTGGCACCCGTGTCATAGGTTCACCATCACTGTTCTAGCCAATTTAAATTCCAAGAAGGATATTGGGCTGTATTGAGATTTTAATCAGTATAGATCACCAAAAATTATCTCTATGGATACTATGATCGTATACTAGTATTATTATAATATGAATAATGATTATCCTCTTGCACTGGCTCTCATAATTAACAGCATGAAATCTGTAAGCCTCACTCTATCTCCTACCATGGGAAACATACATAAGCCCCAGACTTTACAGGTAACAGAATTAAAGCAATGTTAGAAGGAAATATTATGAACAGATTAAATGCTGGATATGTTAAATATATATATATATATACATTTTTATTTAAATAAAAGTTGCAGCTTGCCTGAATGGGCCTTGTTGAAGGAGGGTAAAACTCTGGTTGCTTCTCAGGATCCTTCACTTCTTGTGGGGGACGTTGCTGGACAATATATTCATAGGTGGTCAATCGGTGCCACACTAAAGAGAAGGACAGAAGATTAATTCACTTCAAAGTCCAGAGAGGAAGGCATGAATTAAGATGCTATGGTGGGAGAGAAACTAATCAAGGAGGGAACCAACCTAGAACTAAGGAGAAATATTTATTTATTTTTTAGATTTCTAGGACTCAGGGCGACTAACAGCATATAATATAACAATACAGTACAACAGCAAATCAAATTAAATTTAAAATTACAATCTAAAAATCCAATATTTAAAAACAATCATACCAGTTCAATCATCCAACATATATCTCATTTCGTTGGCCAGGGGGTTGAGACCTAATTGCCCCAAGCCGGGCAACATAGTTGAGTCTTAAGGCTCTTACGGAAGGCAAGGATGGTGGGGGCAGTGCAAATCTCCAGGGAGAGCTGATTCCAGAGAGCCGGGGCCCCCACAGAGAAGGCTCTTCCCCTAGGCCCTGCCGAACGACATATCCTGACACTTAGAAGGATTAATCAGCAGAATGGCTTGTCTCCAGAGGTTGGGGGTGCTCCAACATTGGAGGTTTTTAAGAAGGGACAACCAATCGTCTAAAAAGGTATAGGATTTCCTGCTTGAACGAGAAAACTTCCAATTCTGTTAAGAGCTCAAAAGGATGCTTTGGAGGGGAATAAAAAGACTTCATTTAAATCAGCGATCTATTGATCATTAACAAATGAGGTAATACTACAGTCCCCGTAGTATGTATACAAATCCTGCAGTTCAGACAAGTAATGTTTGCAGATATGTAACTGAAGCAATCCAGTTTGATATAGTAGTCTAGCCAAGCCTCTAGTCCATTGCCCTTTAGGTAGGCTGGGTTTCCCCAGGGGTGGGCTCCACTTACCTTCCCATCCGATTCACATCATGTCGGAAGTGGGCGTTTTACACATCCAGGAAATGACCCTCTGTGCATGGGCAGAAGCCTTTGTGCATGCGCATAGGTTTTTTTGCCAGCCATTTTAAAGGAGCAGGTGATCAAAGGATCGGTTCAGGGACATGGCCAGCCGGCCATAGCTGCCGGTTCAGCGAGCAGGGGCAAATTTCCACCACCAGTATGGGCGAACTGGTCCAAACTGGCAGCAATCCACCACTGGGTTTTACCTTACGTAATCTTATTCGGTTCAGCGGTTCAAATCCCTGGCCCAGTGTAATGGAGTAAGCTCCCGTTATTTGTCCCAGCTTCTGCCAACCTAGTAGTTCGAAAGCACATTTAAAAAATGCAAGTAGAAAAATAGGGGCCACCTTGGTGGGAAGGTAAGAGTCTTCCTTATGTCTTGTCTATGTAGCTATTTTTTCAACCCTAACTAGCTGTTAACAATCTTCCCAGCTCTTACCCTGCAGGCTCTTTCATTGTTTCTCTCCGCAGAGAATGTTTTCCAAGCCCTAAGTCTTTGCAGGGTTGTTTTCATTGCTCTAACTTGCCCCGAAGAAGTGTCTATTCAGCCCTAACGATGTTCCCAACTCTTTTCAGCTTGCAAGCTCTTTCATTGTTACTCTATGCTAAGGATGTTTTCCAAATCCTGTCTTTGTAGAGGTTTTTTTTTCATTGCTTTACTTGCTCCAGTCTAATCAGGTACTAACAATGTTCCCAGCTGCTACCGTCTTGCAAGCTCTTCCATTGTTTCTCTCTGCAAAAGATGTTTTCCAAACCCTAAGACTTTCCAGGGTTTTTTTCATTGCTCTACTTGCTCCAAATGTTTCTTTCCAGGTGCCAATGATGTTCCCAGCACTTACTGGCTTGCAAGCTCTTTCATTGTTGCTCTCTCCGAATAAAGTTTTTTTAAAGCCCTAACCAGGGAATAAAAATGCTGGCTAAGGACACTAACCAGATGAATATCTAGTAAGCATAGAAACATAGAAGACTGACGGCAGAAAAAGATCCATCTAGTCTGCTCTTATACTATTTTCTGTATTTTATCTTAGGATGGATATATGTTTATCCCAGGCATGTTTAAAATTCAGTTACTGTGGATTTACCAACCACGTCTGCTGGAAGTTTGTTCCAAGGATCTACTACTCTTTCAGTAAAATAATATTTTCTCATGTTGCTTCTGATCTTTCCCCCAACTAACCTCAGATTGTGCCCCCTTGTTCTTGGGTTCACTTTCCTATTAAAAACACTTCCCTCCTGAACCTTATTTAACCCTTTAACATATTTAAATGTTTCGATCATGTCCCCCCTTTTCCTTCTGTCCTCCAGACTATACAGATTGAGTTCGTTAAGTCTTTCCTGATACGTTTTATGCTTAAGACCTTCCACCATTCTTATAGCCTGTCTTTGGACCCGTTCAAATTCTTTTTCCTATGTTCC
The DNA here is from genome assembly GCF_031021105.1 of Erythrolamprus reginae. Taxonomy (NCBI): domain Eukaryota; kingdom Metazoa; phylum Chordata; class Lepidosauria; order Squamata; family Dipsadidae; genus Erythrolamprus; species Erythrolamprus reginae. Next base: position 14,446,099 of record NC_091958.1, on the reverse strand, counting down.
TTCCCCAAAACCTGAGGTGCATCTTATACTCCGAAAAATACGGTATGTGTGAAGGGAACCTTTACCTTTTAAATCTTATTCAGAAATTTCACGCAAAGCAAAACGCTTCTAGCTAATGTTCACACAAACAGTGTGAAAGTGTAAAGATGTATGTATGTAGGGGGCGATGCACAGTTTAATTGAAGTGAGAAGGAAAACCAAAAAAAAAGTGGCACCTACTCAGATAAATATGGAAGACTAATAGGTGGCCCAAGAGGAACAGAGTCAATAACCCCAGAATTATCAGCAGACCAGCCAACGACAAGATCGCAGGTGCTTTTGCCTTAACTGGAGCAACAGGAAGGAACACAAACCAGACATCTGTTTGGTTCGCCAAGCCTGCAAAACGAAACAGACAAAAAAAGTGAGGAGGAGTTGAATCTTCATCACTCTGTATTTGTGCAAATCATTTTAATGAGCTCTCAAGTCACAGAGCAATATCTAGATTGCCCAAACTTCGGACATCTTTTCTTAGGGAAACAAGTGTATAACAGTGATTGTTAACTTGGATAATTATCAGCACAATGCTTCTGACCAAAAAAATCAAAGGACACAAAGGAGAAATTGCCAGGATGGGATATTTCCTCCGTGCAGGTTGTAGAAAGGTACCTTCAAAGTGATGTCCGGTGCGTAACCTCATGGGATCAAGGAAGAATTGAACAAAGACATAGAAAGCAACAAGGAGAATTAGGAGAAGGCCCAGGATGGCGGAGATTACGCTGTTGAGAAACAACCTGTAAAGAAAACAGAGAAACTTTTAGCATCTCCACAATGAAGAGCCACAGTGGTTAGAGCAGTGTTTCCCAACCTTGGCAACTTGAAGATATTTGGACTTCAACTCCCAGAATTCCCCAGCCAGCGAATGCTGGCTGGGGAATTCTGGGAGTTGAAGTCCAGATATCTTCAAGTTGCCAAGGTTGGGAAACACTGGGTTAGAGTATAGTACTGCAGGCTACTCCTTCTGATCATCAGCTGCCAGCAGTTTGACAGATCGAATCTCACCAGGCTCAAGGTCAACTCAGCCTTCCATCCTTCCGAGGTGGGTAAAATGAGGACCCAGATTGTTGGGGGCAATATATGCTGACTCTGTAAACCACTTCGAGAGGGCTGTAAAGCACTGTGTCCAAATACTATTGCTAAATACACTGCTCAAAAAAATGAAGGGAACACTTAAACAACAGAATATAACTCCAAGTAAATCAAACTTCTGTGAAATCAAACTGTCCACTTAGGAAGCAACACTGATTGACAATCAATTTCACACATTGTCAGCACATTGAACTTTGTACAGAACAAAGTACTCAATGAGAATATTTCATTCATTCAGATCTAGGATGTGTTATTTGAATGTTCCCTTTATTTTTTTGAGAAGTATACAAGAGAAATCAATTTTCAGCCAGGGCTGTCGCATTTAGCAATGAGAATCCCTGGCAAAGAAACTGTGCCATTCCTACCTGTGGCAGGTGTACAGTGAGGGCTACACTCCTGCCTGAGTCTCCTGTACCTCTTTGCTTGTCTAGCTCAGCAGAAGAGAGTAAGGGCCCCCAAAGAAGCCAGAGCCAACTACAGTACAGTAGTCCCTTGCTATACCGAGCTTCACCTACTGCGGCTTCACTTCATCGCGGGTTTCTGAGGAAGCCGATCGGCAGATTTAAACAGCCCGCCGAACTCGATCGGCAGGTTTTTTTAAAAAAAAAATATCTAAAATTGTAAATACTGTATTTAAATACTGTATCTAAAATAAATACTGTGTGGGAAGGGTTTATAAACACTTAAAACAATGAAAACTTACCAAACAATTACAATATAAATACTTAAATAAGTACTATCAGTCGATAAATTCCCCATCGCGGATTTCACCTATTGCGGCCAGGTCTGGAACGTAACACCAGCGATAGGTGAGGGACTACTGTATAGCATATTCTAGAGTGGAATTCCAATTTGAGAAATCTACATGTTTATGTTATTTGTAATTTTGTAATTGTCCAGGTGTTTTTTGTTTGTTTAGAAGTGTATGTATGTTTTTCTATTTTCTTTTTTGTGTATTGCAAATATTTCAAAAACATCAATGTATATATTTTCTTGATTATGCTTTTTAAAACAAATTAATAAAAATTACTTAAAAGAGAAATCTACATGTAACTACCCTATTTTTTGGAGTATAAGGCACACCTTAGTTTTGGGGAAGAAAAATAAGAGGAAAAATCTGCCTACCAGGTATTCATGTGGCTAGCATCCTTAGTCCGAAAAATACCCATTATATCCAACACAGTTTAGCTCAATGCTGCACAAAGAATACAACTCTTAATTTTTACCAGCCAAATAACCTGCAATACATCCAAGAATCAAAACAAGCATCTAGACTAAAAGTCCCAAGATTCTAGACGGCTCTTTGAAATAGTAGGTGTATAGTTTATATATTTCTACCTATGATCTTAAGTATATTCCCTATAAGGACATGAAATTTGAAAATGGAAAACAGGTATTTAGACTGTGAAATTTTTAAAAGGTGCTAGATTTGTTCAATGGATGTTCACAGCTTTGCTTAATGGGCTAATGTGTGAAAGACAAGACCATACCAGTAATTTCTTTCTCCCACACAGTTGTTGAGCCACATGCAGTGATGATCAAAGCCACATACGCATTTGTTACAGGACCCGCAATGTTTTGATCTGGAGCTCCTAATAATAAAACACAGAGAGAAATAACGGAGCTAATTATACTCTGTAGCTGTTTTCCCAGATTAATTTGGGGCGCTAAATTAGAAGAAGAAGAAGAAAGAACTAACAAAGGCATGTTGTTTCCAATTAAGTCTGCTTTTATATGCAGAATAATTCCACTAAAAAATCGGTGAGTTCAGAAAACTACATTCTTCCTTGTATTTACTGCTGGCTTTCTTTCACCAAGTCTGCACTTCTAAGTAAGACTACTCTAACTTCTTTGATCTTCGAATCATAACATCAATGCAGGAATGACAGTCTGTTGTGAAAACAGCAAGTCTTACAAAGGTTTGTCAACTATGCTGCACTACTGCTGGTGACCAGCACAATTTAGTTACCTGGCATCAAGTACGAAAGAGCAGAAACAAAGTTAATTTTAAAAGTCATGGGTATAGCTGTGGTGGGATTCAAAAATCTTGCTACCGGTTCTGTGGGCGTGGCTTACTGGGTGTGGCGTGGGCGAAGGATACTGTAAAATCTCCATTCTCTCTCCAATCCAGGGGAAGGTCCCCATTTCTTCCCAATTAATTGGGACTTGGGAAGCAGAGAATAGATGGGGGTCAGAAGTGCTATTTAGCAGTTCTACAGAGTACTCAAAATTCCTGCTACCGGTTCTCAATTTCAACCATGACCTTGTGAATCTCCAGAACTGGTCAGAATCTGCCGAGTTTCACTTCTGTGGTATAGCTATATTGTTGATGAGGATACGATGCAAAGATTTGGGGGGAGAGGGGGAACGACAAAGGCACTTCTGACTGTGTAAGACCCCAAGTGGTTATGTGATTCACAAGGTCATGGTTGAGTCATCTATTATGCTAAACTGTTTGTTTAATCATAACTTATTGAATAAACACAATTGATTGGTTCATACAACAGACGAAGCCATAAGTCACAGTTTACAAAACACATTGTCTGTGTTTACATAACACGCTTAACCAAAGCCAAACAAACCACATTATGCTCGGCATGACATGTGAATCCAGCCAGTTCTATTATGGCCCAGTGGCAGTAAACCAAGGCAAGGTAAAAATACTTGGAAGTTTTCTCCGAGATTTCTAGCGCTGATTTTCGCCCGAGAAAGGAATCGGTGCAGTTAACTCACAACTCTTACGAAAAGGAAGGGAAAACAAATACTCACACATCTACGTCACAGATGTGACAGTGACGATTTTCAATAACATGAGCGTGCTGGCTGCGATTGAAGGCAGACAGCGGCCCCTGGTAATTCTTCTTTCGCACACTGTCATCGGCCGGATCAATGGAAACTGCGGTAAGGTGAACGACTAGATGGCAGAGGAAGAAGACGCCAGGACACTGAAGGGGGCACAGTTAAGGCTTCTCTCTCAGATTCATCGACGTTCCACGGGACAAAAATGCCACCAAGATTAAAAATCCTTTCATTTAAAAAAAAGAAAAACTGGGGCCAGCTAGCTTGAAAGATGCAACTCATTGCTTCTTTCACAGAAGCCCAGAAAAAGCACAGGAAAGGTAAAAAGTCATTTGAAGGTATTCAATGATGGCAAAAGGAACTGTTAACACTATTGTGTCTATGGGGAATCCTCGACTTATGACTACAATTGAGCTCAACATTTCTGTTGCTCTGTTGACAGTGATGGCGAACCATTTTTCCCTGGGGTGCCAAAAGTGCATGCCCATGGGTGCAATGGCGTCTGGTGGGCCCCAGGGGAAGAGCCTTCTCTGTGGCGGCCTCGGCCTTCTGAAATCAACTCCCCCCAGAGATCAAAACTGCCCCCACCCTCCTTGCTTTTCGTAAATTGCTTAAGACCCACCTGTATCGCCAGGCATGGAGGAATTGAGAAACCTTTCGTAAGCTCCTTAAAACCCACCTCTGTCGTCAGGCATGGGGGAATTGACATGGGGTTTTTAAATTAACTTAAATATTAGATTTGTATACATTGTATTATTATTGCTGTGAGCCGCCCTGAGTCTGCGGAGAGGGGCGGCATACACATCTGATTAATAAATAAATAAATATCTCCCCCAAGCTTATATAGTTTTATGTATGGTATGCTTGTGTTGTATGGTTTTTAAATGGTGGGTTTTTAGATTTTTTTAAAATGTTAGATTTGTTATATTGTCACTGTTATTATTGTTGTTGTGAGCTGCCCTGAGTCTGCAGAGAGGGGTGGCATACAAATGTAATAAATTATTATTATTATTACTGCGTGGGTGCCATGCCCACACCCATAATTTAATGCCTTCCATGTGCCACACTCCTGCGCACCTGCACGCACCCTCCTGCTGCCGCAATTCCCAACTTCCAGTGGGCCCGGTAGCACTCAGGCATGAAAATGTGCCGCTCAGACATTATACTTTTCCGCCCACACCGAAAAAAAATTAGAGGGAACATTGCCGGTAGGCCCGTTTTTCACCCTCCCCAGGCTCCAGAGGCATTCTTGGAACCTGGTGAGGGCGAAAACATGCCCTCTCGCCCCTATGGAGCCCCTCCATAGGCCGAAAATTAACTGGCCAGCACACACATGCACGATGGAGCTAAGGCAAAGGTGTGCGTGACGGCAGATATGGCTACACGTGCCATAAGTTCGCTATCACGGTCCTAGGACAATGCAACCATCATAAATATGAGTCAACTGATAAGCATCCAAAGTTTGATCGTGGGGATGCTGCAATGGTTGTGTGTGAAAAAAACAGTCCTAACTCACTTTTTTTTTTATGCCGTTGTAACTCTGAACGGTCGCCAAACGAATTGTTGTAAGTCGAGGGCCACCAATATTTCATTATGGAACGGTGACACGACCACTTAAAGACAACAGCTACACAAAATGACGGGAAGCAAACAGGTGGTGAAAGAAGCACCGGTGGATTTTATAGAAACATAGAAGACTGACGGCAGAAAAAGACCTCCGGGTCCATCTAGTCTGCCCTTATACTATTTCCTGTATTTTATCTTAGGATGGATCTATGTTTATCCCAGGCATGTTTAAATTCAGTGACTGTGGATTTACCAACCCCGCCTGCTGGAAGTTTGTTCCAAGCATCTACTACTCTTTCAGTCAAATAATATTTTCTCACGTTGCTTCTGATCTTTCCCCCAACTGACCTCAGATTGTGTCCCCTTGTTCTTGTGTTCACTTTTCTATTAAAAACATAGAAACATAGAAGACGGACGGCAGAAAAAGACCTCCTGGTTCATCTAGTCTGCCCTTATACTATTTCCTGTATTTTATCTTAGGATGGATCTATGTTTATCCCAGGCATGTTTAATATTCAGTGACTGTGGATTTACCAACCACGTCTGCTGGAAGTTTGTTCCAAGCATCTACTACCCTTTCAGTAATGAATGGGAGTTTTCCACCATTCCCAAACGATATACGCGCTGTCATGGATCCGGAATAACTTGGGAGGCATAAAGGATACAATGTACCCAGCAGGCACCCAGCGAATGGGCAGGAGAGGCACGAGGATGCCAAAACCGATGAGCGCAAAGAAGAAGTAAAGTAACCAGGCAACGAATTGGAAAGGGTGCGGGGGCCAACTCCAGCCATTTCTCCTGGCGTGCTGAGACTGAACTTCAAACGCTGTTTCAGAAGTCTTCTCTGGGGCTGTCTTGTTAGGTGGCTTATTGCAGATGTTCATCTGCAGGAGGGAAGAGGGGGGGCGTAAAAAAAAAAGAGAAAAAAGGAGAAACGTATTTGCACCGAAAAAGCTGCAGGAAGCATATTTCAAACACAAACCTTTCTGCAGGTGGAACGGTTGTGTGCAGGACGGCTTCTCGGAAGGTCACGGAGAGGGCAATTTCAACACTTAGGAGACCAAACAGTTTTGCTTTTTAGAAAAGGCAACCCAGGTAGCCAAATGTCGCAGCCTGTCCTTGGAGGCTGAACTAGGCCAGAACTAGATTGCCAAGAACTGCCAGCTGCTAGGTTGCCCTTTGGAAGTAAAATTAAGAAGTTGTTGCTCTGACCACACATCAAGGGGCGCTTCACACATTCTCCAGTAATTCAACTTTACATTTTGTGTGCATGTGTACTGGAGGAGGTAGGGAAATTGTTTCATTACAACACAACAACCTATCCCATGGGGCAAAAGTCATTTTTGAGATGAACCTCATTTTTAATGTTCAAACTTTAATAAATAATCATAAATAATTCATTATTTAGTAAATAATCATGCATCCCAGAGGCTGGTTGGGTCCCACAGAGTTGGCCTTCTCCGGGTCCCGTCGGCCAGACAATGTTGTCTGGCGGGACCTAGGGGAAGAGCCTTCTCTGTGGTGGCCATGGTCCTCTGGAACAAACTCCCTCCAGAGATACGTACCGCCCCCCCCTCCCTCCTGGTCTTTCGTAAAGCTCTGAAGACCCACCTCTGCCGGCAGGCATGGGGGCCGTGAGAGATTAGATTGTCTCCAGCCGATATTATGAATGATTGAATTCAATGAACGTGTATATCTGTATATGGGGTTTTTAACACTTTTAGCAATTTGTATCATTCTTTTAAAGTAAATTAGATTTCTTTTATATATTGTTGCATTTATAATATTGTACACCGCCCTGAATCACTTTGAGAAGGGTGGCATAGAAATCTAATAGAGATAGATAGATAGATAGATAGATAGATAGATAGATAGATAGATAGATAGATAGATAGATAGATAGATAGATAGATAGATATGATAGATAGATAGATAGATAGATAGATAGATAGATAGATAGATAGATAGATAGATAGATAGATGATGGATAGATAGATAGATAGATAGATAGATAGATAGATAGATAGATGATGGATAGATAGATAGATAGATAGATAGATAGATAGATAGATAGATAGATAGAAAGATAGAGACATAGATAGAAGATAGATAGATAGATAGATAGATAGATAGATAGATAGATAGATAGATGATGGATAGATAGATAGATAGATAGATAGATAGATAGATAGATAGATAGATGATGGATGGATAGATAGATAGAGAGAAAGATAGAGACATAGATAGAAGATATAGATAGATAGATAGATAGATAGATAGATAGATAGATAGATAGATAGATAGATAGATAGATAGATAGATAGATATAGATGATGGATGGATAGATAGATAGATAGATAGATAGATGATGGATAGATAGATAGATAGATAGATAGATAGATAGATAGATAGATAGATAGATAGATAGATGATGGATGGATGTAGAGAGAGAGAGAGAAAGAAAGAGAGAGAGACATAGATAGATAGAAGATAGATAGATAGATAGATAGATAGATAGATAGATAGAAGATAGAAGATAGATAGATAGATAGATAGATAGATAGATAGATAGATAGATAGATAGATAGATAGATAGATAGATAGATAGATAGATAGAAGATATATAGATGATGGATAGATAGATAGATAGATGGATGGATGGATGGATGGATGGATAGATAGATGATGGATAGATAGACAGACAGACAGACAGACAGACAGACAGACAGACAGACAGAGGACAAAGTGCGCCAGACACCCATGATTTTCGTTTGAACACATGCAGTATGTTTTCATTAAGAAATGCCAGAATAAAAAATGGGAGATTCAATACGCCACTGTATTGAATATGATATACCCCGGAAAAGAACAGAAAGTACAGGGAAACATCACACATCACATCACAATTTAAATCTAGATTAACTGAAACTTGTAAGACTGGAAGTGCCACAAATCGTACGGGCTCCCCTTACCCCAGCCTGAAGATAACTGCCTCAATCTTACAGTTCAGGCCTCCCTTGATCCAATCGTGTAGTTCTTACAGTGCTCTCATAAGGTCCACAGTCTCTTTCTCTGCAAGCAAAAAAAAGCCAACAACAAAGATAAACGGAATCAGAACGGTTGAAGCGTTTTTGAGACTATGAAAAATGAAGTGTGTCTCTATTTACTTGGCCTAAAGCTTAAATTCCACTTTGGACTGTTAAAAAGTTATTTGCTTTCAAAACAATCCAACAGAATAGAAAACAATCTCACACCAATCACAGGGCTCTTTTGTCCTACATAACCTTTACCCACGGGGAATCTTTTGTGTGATTGACTCATTGCCTGCAAATTGCAGGCAACCCTACCTATTCCTAAATGGTGGGGACTGCAATATTCTACAAACCTGAAAAGGGCATCCTGTCCAATAAGTGGGCGGGGAGGGGGTTGGATTGGATAACTTACAAGGTCCCTTTCATGTTGATAATAACAACAGAGTTGGAAGGGACCTTAGAGGTTTTCTAGTCCAACCTCCTGCTTAGGCAGGAAACCCTACGCTACTTAAGACAGAACTTCTGGAGGCAAACTGTTCCACTGATTAATTGTTCTAACTGTCAGGAAACGTCTCCTTAGTTCTAAGTTACTTCTCTCTTTATTTAGTTTCCACCCATTGCTTCTTGTTCTACCATCTGGTGCTTTAGAGCAGTGTTTTTCAACCAGTGTGCCGCAGCATACTAGTGTGCCGCGAGACATGGTCAGGTGTGCCGCGAAGCTCAGAGAGAGAAAGAAAGGAAGAGAGACAGAAAGAGAGAAAGAAAGCAAGAGAGAGAGAAAGAAAGCAAGATAGAGAGAAAGAGAACAAGAAAAAGAAAGCAAGAGAGAGAGAGAAAGAAAGCAAGAGAGAGAAAGAAAGCAAGAGAGAGAGAGAAAGAGAGGGAGGGAAGGAGAGAGAGAGAAAGAGAGCAAAAAAGAGAGGAAGGAAGAGAAAGAAAGAGGGATGGAGAGAGAGAGAAAGAACGAGGAAGGGAGAGAAAGAGGGAGGAAGAGAGAGAGATAATTTTTTTGTCCAAACTTTTTATAGCCCCCCCCCCCCTCAATGTGCCCCAGGGTTTCGTAAATGTAAAAAATGTGCCGCGGCTCAAAAAAGGTTGAAAGTCACTGCTTTAGAGAATAGTTTGACTCCCTCTTCTTTGTGGCAACCCCTGAGATATTGGAACACTGCTATCATGTCTCCCCTGGTCCTTCTTTTCATTCAACTAGCCATGCCCAGTGCCTGCATATGTTTTATCCTCCAGTCCCCTAATCGTCTTTGTTGCTCTTCTCTGCACTCTTTCTAGAGCCTCCACATCATTTTTGCATCGTGGTGACCAAAACTGAATGCAGTAAAATGTTAAATTCTCCTCTAGAGGAAACCAACATTAACCTTCCTTTAGAACTACACTGTTGCTAGCTACATGACTGGTCATAATTTTGAAGTATGTTTCAGTTCCTCGTGAGCCACGGCAGTTTCACGCAAAGATCTTGGCTTTGGTTAGCTTCCTTTGTTGTTTGTTCGAAATAGAGATCTGGTGGCTAAGCAACACCTTCCTCTCCCATAAATCATTCACACAATGGGGTGGGGAGGACCTGTAGATTAATATCCATGAACTGATCTACTTTTCCGCATTTCCAATTAAGTATGCGCTAGAACAATCATTTCTGTGCCGGGCCAAGAAAAAGTAGAAGCTCCACCCTGATAAATAGCTGCCTACATAAAAAGTGGTGAGTTTTTCCCTATTCAGAAGGGAAATGCAAACGCGTTTAATCATATATGATAGGCTTGGTCATAAGTCCCATTCATTCATTTAGTGAAGTCTCCGAACAAGTGACAGTTAAGCAAGGACTCCTCAGGGATCCAAAATATCCAAATATTGGATTAAGTGCAAGGTTCCCATAAAACCACACAGAGACCAGTTAAGGGAGTTCCATCAAAAACAGTGATATTTTTATCAGCCAGGAAGACCCTCCAATATGGACTCCTTCCCATTCATTTAGCAACCGTTTGAAGCTTTACCCAGGCACTGTAAAAAAAGTGACTTGCAACCATTTTTCACCCTTAACAACTGTTGCCATATCTTTCAGTAAAAATTTCGGCTGCCCATTATTGATTTCTATCCTTCCCAGCCAGCTTCCAACAAACGGAGTCAATGTGGGGGAGTGGGGTGGAGTCAGATTTGTTTAAGGACTGCATGATTCACTTAACAACGGTGGCAAGAAAGTTTGGTACAAGGAGGTCAAGCTCCTTGCAAAAAAGAGCCTCGGTGGTGCAGTGGTTGGAGTGCAGTACTGCAAGCTACTTCTGCTGATCACCATCTTTCCAAGGTCAGTAAAATGAGGACCAAGATTGTTGGGGCAAAATGCTTACTCCCTGTAAACCGCTTAGGGAGGGCCGTAAGTGCTGTGAAGTGGTATAAATGCTTTTGCTAATGCTAACTCACCCAAAGTACCTTGCTTATTAGCAAAAGGGAAAATTTTAGGGCTCAATCATGGCCCTAAGGGGAGGGCAACCTGGACTGGATTACAACTCCCATCAGGCACTTCATAAGATAATAATAATGATAATGATGATAATAATAATAACAACAATAACAATAATGATAGAGTTGGAAGGGACCTTGGAGGTCTTCTAGTCCAATTCCCTGCTTAGACAGGAAACCCTATGATGGTGAACCTATGGCACATGTGCCACAGGTGGCACGCGGAGCCATAACTGCTGGCAGGCTAGTCGTTGCCCTAGCTCAGCTCCAACGTGCACATGTGTGCCAGCCAGCTGATTTTTGGCTCACACAGAGGCTGTGTGAGGGCATTTTTGGCTTCCAGACAGCCTTGGGAGGATGTTACTACCCTCCTCTGGCTCCAGGGAAGCCTTTGGAGCCTAGGGAGGGTGAAACATGGCCTACTGGACCTTGTTGGGAAACAGGCCATTTCCAACCTGTTAGAGGACATTGAATAATGGGTGTGGGCACGCGTTCATGCGCGATAGCGCACACGCATTCTCTTTCGGCACTCGAGGGAAAAAAGTTTCACCATAGAAACATAGAAGATTGATGGCAGAAAAAGACCTCATGGTCCCTCTAGTCTGCCCTTATATTATTTCCTGTATTTTATCTTAGGATGGATATATGTTTATCCCAGGCATGTTTACATTCAGTTGCTGTGGATTTACCAACCACGGCTGCTGGAAGTTTGCTCCAAGCATCTACTACTATTTCAGTCAAATAATATTTTCTCACATTGCTTCTGATCTTTCCCCCAACTAACCTCAGATTGCGCCCCCTTGTTCTTGTGTTCACTTTTCTATTAAAAACACTTCACTCCTGAACCTTATTTAACGCTTTAATATGTTTAAATGTTTCGATCATGTCCCCCCCCCCTTTCCCTTCTGTCCTCCAGACTATACAGATTGAGTTCATGAAGTCTTCCCTGATAAGTTTTATGCTTAAGACCTTCCACCATTTTTGTAGCCCGTCTTTGCCATCACTGCCCTACACTATTTCTGACCAATGGTTATTCAACATCTTCTTAAAAACTTCCAGCGTTGGAGTATTCACAACTTCTGGAGGCAGGCAGTTCCACTGGTTCATTGTTCTAAGATTACAGTGGATTGGTTGAAGCCCACTCACCTTCAAGCTTGCAAGCCTGAGATGGAGGGCGGCTGAAAGAGGGAGGCTATTTCGGTTTGAAAAGGGAATTTATACACCTTAGAGCAGGGCAGGAGTCTCCAACCTTGGCTACTTGAAGACTTGTGGACTTCAACTCCCAGAATTCCTCAGCCAGCTTTGCTGGGAGTTGAAGTCCACAAGTCTTCAAGTTGCTAAGGTTGGAGACCTCCTGTCCTAAGAGGCTTTAAGCCCCTTTTGGGGCCTCATTAAGTCTTCCCTCCTCCTCCTCCTCCTCCTCTTCCTCCTGAAAAGCCCCTTCCCCATCTCGGCCTTCGCTCCTTCCTATCCCTGGGAACCGCCCGGCTCTCCTTCATACGGGGGCGGGGAGGGGGGAAAGCGTCCTTCTTCCAAGGAAGCGCGCCGATCGGCCCATCATCCGCAGCCGGCCATGTGCTTCGAATGATGGGCGGGAGAGTCTTTTTTTTTAATGGGAGGGGGGAGAAAACCACAGGCAAGATCCACAGGGAAGATCGAAGGGTCTCCAAGCACTTCCTCGACCACCACCCACTTCACCGTCCCTCAAGGCAGCCCGGCTTCGTCTCACCTTCCCCCCTCCAGCTCAGCGGTGGTTCGGGGCGGCCATGCACCCGCCTCATGCCTGGAAAGGGGCCCCCCGCTACCTCAAGCTGGGCCCGGCGGACCGAAGGCTCCTCGTTGCGGGTCAGGCCGCGGGGCCCGTCTCCATGGCGACCGCCGGGACAGCGAGCGAGCCAGCTCCGCCCAGCCACGCCCCCACCTCGCCACGCCACGCCCCCTTCGGGACTCCCGCCTTCTTGGATTCATCAGAAAAGCGCTGGGACTCAATTGGTGTGAGTGTGTGTGTTTTTCCTCCTGCAGGTTTAAATCCTAATTTATTCCTAATTTAATCTGGATTTAATTACAGGCACCGGGGATAATCCTCTCTCCTCTTTTTATGCAGCTAATACGGACCCGGATTGTTGTGGACAATAGAATTATAGAATAGAATATATATTTTAATTTAATTTAACTTGTGTGTGTGTGTGTGTGTGTGTGAGAGAGAGAGAGAGAGAGAGAAAGAGACATATTTTTGCTGAATTTGAAAATTAAGGGAGACTAGGATAGATCTATTTCGGCCTTGTTCTGGCCTCATCAGCTAGCCATTCTCTCATTGGGACATGAACTGGGAACCTTTGCCTTGTAAGGCAGAGAATTAATTTCTAGGATACAGTATCCAATCCTTTTAGCTCTGTATCAGGGAGATAGATAGATAGATAGATAGATAGATAGATAGATAGATAGATAGATAGATAGATAGATAGATAGATAGACGACAGACAGACTGACTGACTGACTGACTGACTGACAGATTTACATACTTACATACTTACTTACTTATTTGCCAATCAAGTATAAGGTAGTACTTTATATAAACATAACATAGAAAGTAATTATAAAAGAAGGCAGTAGGACAGCGAGGAGAGGCACAATGGTGTGCTTATGCACGCCCCTTACAGACTTCTTAGAAAAGGGGAGAGGTCGACTGTAGACAATCTAGAAGGTTGAAGATTTTGGGGTTTGGGGAAGAAGCCACAGAATCAGATGGTGAAATCCAGGCGTTGATCACTCTATTGCTGAAGTCCTATGTTATAATATACACTGTTCAAAAAATAAAGGGAACACTTAAACAACAGAATATAACTCTCAAGTAAATCAAACTTCTGTGAAATCAAACTGTCCACTTGGGAAGCAACACTGATTGACAATCAGTTTCACCTGCTGTTGTGCACAATCAACTTTGTACAGAACAAAGTAGTCAATGAGAATATTTCATTCATTCAGATTTAGGACGTGTTATTTGAGTGTTCCCTTTGTTTATTTTTGAGCAGTATATTTTATATACGGTATACTGTATATCTTTATGTATCTTATAATTCTTGATTAATTTTTTTTAATATACACTGAGAGCATATGCACCAAAGACAAATTCCTTGTGTGTCAAATCACACTTGGGCAATAAACAATTCTATTCTATTCTATTCTATTCTTAAAATATGTATTTTTGGATGTATTGTTTTTCTTGTTTGTTTTTTCTTTTTCTGTTTCCTTTTCATGTATTCTAAGTACCTTGTATTATATATGTAAATAAAACTTTATTAAAAAAATAAAATAAAATAAAAAATCTATTCTTAAAATAAATTCTTAGAGAGGGCTGTAAAGCACTGTGAAGAGGGCCTCTCTCCGTGGATTCAAGACGGCTCACAACAAACAGAATACATTATAAAACAATTTGATCCAATTGATAACAATTAAAAGACTTTAAAAACATCCTAAAAACTTAAAAACATTAAATTATCATTCACTCACTCAATCAATCAATCAATATATAAGTCTTTTTATCAATATATAAGCATATTAGTCTTAAGTGCTATTGTTATGAATGTGTCAGTCAATTTTAGCTTAAATGTATAATATATAAAGACAAAACTATCAGCCAGGTCATTTTAGAGCCTGGGCAATTGTTTACTATAATAATGGATAATTTATTAAATGTACTGTATATGCCACCTGACTCTCAGTAACTGGGTAGGTTTTTTTTTACTATTATTGATCAATTAGTGCCATCAAGAACATTTCCCACTGCTTGCAACCACAAAGTTAGATTTTTCTCCATGACTGGGCCATTTGCAAATTGTTAAAAGCATTTAAAAGCAAGAATACAAGAAACACAAAAGAAACAAAGTTGGCTGAAAAATACAAAGGAGGATGGGAGCAAAGGAAAGAGATATCAATTGTTCTGGCTTATAAACCCCTATATTCCTGTATATGAATATGATGTGAGGAAGTGTCTTTTGGTGGTTGAGAAGATATATTTTAAAAATAAAAGGAGCCCCTCCTAACTGGGATCAAGAGCAGCTAGCCATCCCCAAAACATCAGATTTTAAAAGGTAGGAAAAAATAAATGTAATGAAACTGGATCAACCATGATGGGTTCTGCTTGCAACATTTCTACTAATGATATTGGAATGGAATGGAATAGTATAGCATAGTATAGTATAGTATAGTACAGTGTTCCCTCGATTTTCCCGGGGGGATGCGTTCTGAGACCGCTCGCGAAAGTCGAATTTCCGCGAAGTAGAGATGCGGAAGTAAATACACCATTTTTGGCTATGGACAGTATCACCAACCATCCCTGAACACTTTAAGCCCCTAAATTACCATTTCCCATTCCCTTAACAACCATTTATTCACCATTATTACTGGTACTCACTATTGAATAGGACACTTAGTGATCCTGATATTTATAAACATAATTATTTATTAACAATTATTATTATTATTTATTATTTATTTGCAAAAAATTATTAGTTTGGTGATAATGTATGATGTCATCAGACGGGAAAAACCGTGGTACAGTATAGGAAAAAAAACCGTGAAGTATTTTTTAATTAATATTTTTTGAAAAACCGTGGTATAGGCTATTCGCAAAGTTTGAACCCACGAAAATCGAGGGAACACTGTATAGTTACCCTTAGATTATCTACGGTTGACCTATCCAGATTCCTAAGAGGTCAGTGAGGGGCGAGTACAAGTGCCCTAGAGTGCCTTCCGTCCCCTGTCCTATTGCTCTCCTATATCTCCTATACCTTTCTTCTATTCCTATATCTCTTCTTCTATTCTTTCATTGATATGTTCTATTACTATAACTTCTCTTCTATTCTTTCTTAGATATATTTTACTATGAGTATCTCCTCTATAACCTTCATCATGTATTTTACTATGTGTATATAGATATATACCCACTAAAACCCTCGTTGTGTATTGGACTAAATAAATAAATAGTATAGTATAGTATAGTATAGTATAGTATAGTATAGTATAGTATAGTATAGTATAGTTAGTATAGTATAATATAGTATAGTATAATTAATATAGTATAAATATATAATCGTATAAAATATATAATATCTCCGCTTGAGCGGTGGTTGGAGTAGATGACCAACAATGTCCCTTCCAATTCTAGTAATCTCATCTAATGTAGTGTGTGTGAGAGAGAGGGGGGGGGGAGAGATGTGTGGACTCCAACTCCCAGAATTCCCCAAATGGTATGCAAAATTTTGCCAGCAGATGTCCCCACATCTTCAAGTTGCCAAAAACTACTCTAGAGTCTCTGGAATGGTCATTTGATAATCCCAGTAGCTGTGGCTTCTGGGTTTTGGTGCTGAGGATCAGCCCTGCTTTCACTTCTCCTTCAAAGTGACCGCTTTGCTATTGGGATTCCTGTTTTCTCCTTTTTGGGGTGGGGGGGGCCTTCCCATTTGACTTGCTAATTCAGAGTAACAGGATAAACATCCTTTGACTTCAGCTTTAGAAGACCGATTTAAAACAAACAAACACAATTATGTGTCTCTGAATATAATGCAGCCTTTGGTTCCCAGGAAGCAGCCTCCTTCCATCCAAAACTGAAGAATTCTCCTTTTAGTTAGTTCCGTTGCTAACCCTTCCATATACAGTACCAGAAATTGCTTCCTGGTTTGGTTAAAAAAAAATAGAAGTATGAATCACATCCCCCAAATACAACAATGAAGGCTCCCAACAATATATCCCTTCTAACTTTGAAAGGCATGTTATAGAAGCCAGAAGCAGAAAACCTTGACGAGCCTGCCAGATTTTCAATGTTTACAAAAGAACCATTTCCTCTAACTTCATATAATTGCATTTTCTCTCTCAACATCCCCAACGCTATTACAAACTCTACTTAAGATGAAATCATAGAAAAGTTTCCACTGCTGTTCTGGCAACGTAATCTGAACCGATAGATCGTTTCTCCTTGGATACCTTCGTCGTTTTCAAATACCTTAAAAATTAAGATTGATCTTGTCTTCGGTCCTGCATTTTTCACTTAGCAATCCAGGATCCGACTTCAGCAGCCGAGGAAGACAGCGGCATTTACACCAAGTCCCCACCCTTCGGCCTTTTGCAAACTGCCTTGGCTGGCAAAGAATAACAACATTTTCGGAACAGGAGAACTGGAAGAAATCCAGGAGGGCTGGGAGAAATCTAATGCGAAAAACATTTTGAAAACCAGTGAACGGAGGATTCCTTTCTCGACTAGAAACATAGAAACATAGAAGACTGACGGCAGAAGAAGACCTCATGGTCCATCTAGTCTGCCCTTATACTATTTCCTGTATTTTATCTTAGGGTGGATATATGTTTATCCCAGGCATGTTTAAATTCAGTTACTGTGGATTTACCAACCACGTCTGCTGGAAGTTTGTTCCAAGGATCTACTACTCTTTCAGTGAAATAATATTTTCTCATGTTGCTTTTGATCTTTCCCCCAACTAACTTCAGATTGTGTCCCCTTGTTCTTGTGTTCACTTTCCTATTAAAAACACTTCCCTCCTGAACCTTATTTAACCCTTTAACATATTTAAATGTTTCGATCATGTCCCCCCTTTTCCTTCTGTCCTCCAGACTATACAGATTGAGTTCATTAAGTCTTTCCTGATACGTTTTATGCTTAAGACCCGTTCAATTTTGTCAATATCTTTTGACTAGCTTGGAAGCTGTTCAAGACAAACCTCAGATAAGCCATTGCAATAAACTGAAGGCAGCCCTTGAAATCCACACACGAAACTATTGTGATGTTCACCTGCGGGGCGGAAAAGAGGGTATTTTAGTGCAGTGTTTTTCAACCAGTGTGCCGTGAGACATGGGGAAATTAAACCTGGGTCCCCAAACTACCATTCCTGGCAGGATATCCCTTTTGAGTTCATTGAAACAGACCCAGGTTTCACACTTAGTGAGTATAAATACAATTAGAAACTATATTAACTACAGTGATACCTTGTCTTACAAACTTAATTGGTTCCAGGACGAGGTTCTTAAGGCGAAAAGTTTGTAAGACGAAACAATGTTTCCCATAGGAATCAATGGAAAAGCGATTAATGCGTGCAAGTCCAAAATTCACCCCTTTTGCCAGCTGAAGCACCCGTTTTTGTGCTGCTGGGATTCCCCTGAGGCTCCTTTCCATGGGAAACCCCTTCTGTGTTTTTGTGATGCTGCAGGGGAATCCCAGCATCGCAAAAACGAGCGCTTCACTGGCAATGGAAGTCTGGAGGTGGGGCTTCCCAGCGAAGGGAGCATCAGTGAAATCGTAGCATCACAAAAACACCGAAGTCCTTGAAACCCCACCTCCAGACTTCCGTTGCCAGCGAAGTGCCCGTTTTTTCGCTGCTGGGATTTCCCTGCTGGGATTCCCCTGCAGCATCACAAAAACACGGAAGTCTGGAGGTGGGGTTTCCCATAGAGGGGAGCCTCAGGGGAATCTCAGCAGCACAAAAACGGGTGCTTCGCTGGCAACGGAAGTCCGGAGGGAGGGCATCCCAATGGCGACCGTGGGTTTGTAAGGTGAAAATAGTTTGTAAGAAGAGGCAAAAAAATCTTAAACCCCGGGTTTGTATCTCGAAAAGTTTGTATGATGAGGCGTTTGTAAGACGAGGTATCACTGTATATGTATAATATGTACTGTGTTCGAGTGTCATTTTGGTTAGTGGTGTGCCCCAGGATTTTGTAAATGTAAAAAATATGCCGCGGCTCAAAAAAGGTTGAAAACCACTGTTTTAGTGAATACACAAAACTGGGCCTGGATGATCTAAAATCGGATTCACTTTAATTGAATCAACTTCCTTCTTTTTAAACTTCCAATATTCTCCCTTAACAATTATTATTATTTATTAGATTTGTATGCCGCCCCTCTCCGAAGACTCCAACAATGAGTTGGAAGGGACCTTGGAGGTCTTCTAGTCTTCCTACTTAGGCAGGAAGCCCTACACCACTTCAGACCAATGGTTATCCAACATCTTCTTTAAATCTTCCAGTGTTGGATCATTCACAGCTTCTGAAGGCAAGCTGTTCCACATGTTTATTGTTCTGTCATGAATTTTCTCCTTAGTTTTATGTTGCTTCTGTCCTTGTTTAGTTTCCATCCGTTGCTTCTTGTTCTACTTTCAGGTGCTTTGGAGAATAGGTTGACTCCTTCTTTGTGGCAATCCCGGAGATATCAGAACACTGCTATCATGTCTCCCCTGGTCCTACTTTTCATTAAACTAGACATACTCAGTTCCTGCAATCGTTCATGTTTTAGCCAAATCCCTTAATCATCTTTGTCACTCTTCTCTGCACTTTCTAGAGCAGGGGTCCCCAAACTTTTTACACAGGGGACCAGTTCACTGTCCCTTGGACTGTTGTAGGGCCGGACTATAAAAAAACCCTATGAACAAATCCCTATGCACACTGCACATACCTTGTTTTAAAGTAAAAAACAAAATGGGAACGTACTACTTAGAGGGGGGAGAAGGTCTGAAATTTATATATGTTTATGTTTGGTTTTTAATTTTCTTTTGTTGACATCTGATTGGCTATAAAAGGTTTTCTTGGCTTATGAAAAATGTATAAAGAAAGAAGGAAGCACTTTGGCATAATGGCTAATAAGTTAGAAACATAATTGGTGTTGCACTTTTTGAAGGAACGTTAAGGAGGAAATTTAATTAAAAGAAAATGAATGTAACTGGATGACAAAATTAGGAAAAAAAACTTTTGCAACTTTTTTGATTATTGATATTAGTTACTAACAAAATACTGCATTTTATTCACGGAAAATTAGATGGTACACTGTGTTGTTTGAATGTATGTTGAGAGAATTTTTTAAAAAAATTACCCTCCGCCAAAACAGTCCTTCCTTCCTGTCCCTCCATTCATTTCATTCTTCCTTCCTTCCTTCCTTGTTCCCTCCATTTCTCCTTCCTTCCTTCCCTCCTTCATTTCTCTCCACTTCTCCTTCCCTCCCTCTCTTTCCCTTTTCTTTCTTTCTCTCTCTCTTTTCCCTGTGTTCTTGTCACTCACTGGCAGGCCGGATAAAGGGCCTCAGTGGGCCGCATGTGGCCCACGGGCCGTAGTTTGGCGACCACTGTTCTAGAGTCTCAACATCATTTTTGCATCGTGGCAACCAAAACTGAATGCAGTATTTCCAAGTGTGGCTTTACCAAGGCCTTATAAAGTGGTATTAACCCTTCACGTGATCTTGATTCTATCCCTCTGTTAATGCAGCCTAGAATTGTGTTGGCTTTTTTTGGCAGCTGCTGCACACTGCATTCTTGTCATGCAACAAGATGTTATCTCCCACGTCAGGAGTTTCCAACCCTGAGAACTTTACAACTTCAACTCCCAGAATTCCTCAGCCACGATTCTGAGAGTTGAAGTCCACAAATCGTAAAGTTGCCAAGGTTAGAGACCCCCTGTCCCATGTAACTTCCTGTCAAGTGTAAGTTCTCATTTCTTGTTTTTCTCTAGTCCTCTGTAAGGAAGCGAGGAGATGGACAAAGCAAAAAACTGTCAAAAATACAAATGGCCAGATTTCTTTGGTGGGTCAATTGATGTCAGATGCCTGATGGCAAAACTCTCTGGACCATTCTGCACACAGTATCAAAGCTTGTTGTATTTTGAATACTTTTATATTTTAAAGGGGTATTTCTTTTTTCAGAGTAACAGTCAACTTTGCCCCTCTACCCTCAAATTTTTTTGACGTGAGGCTAGAGGACTTCCAGAAGCCACAAAAAAGTGGAAGGATTTTGAACAATTGATGGCTTGCTGGTTTCTTTTCATCATTTCTTTCCTTCACATTTACTTCACTTCTGATAAAAAATGTTTGTAATTCAGATGGGAGCCTTGGTGCTCTAGGAGTTTGATCGTTTTCTTGCAGATACAGTGATACCTCGTCTTACAAACGCCTCATCATACAAACTTTTCGAGATACAAACCTGGGGTTTAAGATTTTTTTGCCTCTTCTTACAAACTATTTTCACCTTACAAACCCACCACTGCTGCTGGGATGCCCCGCCTCCAGACTTCCGTTGCCAGCGAAGCACCCGTTTTTGCGCTGCTGGGATTCCCCTGAGGCTCCCCTCCATAGGAAACCCCACCTCTGGACTGCAGAGGATTCCCAGCAGCGCAGGGGAATCCCAGCAGCGCAAAAACGGGCACTTCGCTGCAACGGAAGTCCGGAGGTGGGGTTTCCCAGTGAGGGGAACCTCAGTGAAATCACAGCATCGCAAAAACACAGAGGTCCGGAGGTGGGGTTTCGAGGATTTCGGTGTTTTTGCGATGCTGCGATTTCACTGATGCTCCCTTCGCTGGGAAACCCCACCTCCGGACTTCCATTGCCAGCGAAGCGCTCATTTTTGCGATGCTGGGATTTTCCTGCTGGGATTCCCCTGCAGCATTACAAAAACACAGAAGTCTGTAGGTGGGGTTTCCCATGGAGGGGAGCCTCAGGGAAATCCCAGCAGCGCAAAAACGGGTGCTTCAGTTGGCAAAAGGGGTGAATTTTGGGCTTGCACGCATTAATCGCTTTTCCATTGATTCCTATGGGAAACATTGTTTCATCTTACAAACTTTTCACCTTAAGAACCTGGTCCCGGAACCAATTAAGTTTGTAAGACAAGGTATCACTGTATTTTGCTACCAAATTAGGTAATATCATCACCCCATCCTGCAGTGTTCCGGTCTCAAACCTGGGCTGCCAGTTTTCTAGCTGAGAAGCTCAGCATCTTCAACTGCTGAGCCATCACACATCCTCCCGAGGTCTTAGGTTTTATTTTTTAAAACAAAAACGGTCCGGAGGCCTCCAAATTTTCCAAATGTGAGATGCCGTATTCATTTGGAAGATGATGCACCCTTTGGTTATGATAACTGGAAAGCTTGCCAATTTAAAAAAAAAATATGAAAATTTTCTACCACTACCAAGGATATTAAAAATTCCTTTGCCAGAAAAGATCAGACTGGGGGAATATCTGTCAGAGGTGGGTTGCTCCCAGTTCTGACCAGTTCTATAGAACTGGTTGCAAGAATTTCCATTCCACTCGCTGAACTTGGAGCGATCACTGGTTGGCCATATGGCCGAATTGGCCACAGGCGCCATCTTGTTATTGGCTTCTGTGAATTAATTGGATTTTTAGATATTTATATTGTAAACTGTTTTTTGATATCCTGTAAGCCGCTCCGAGTCCTCGGAGACAGGCAGCATATAAGTCCAATAAATAAATAAATAATAAACAAACTTTTTGCCGGGGCTGCTGGCGCTCTTAATAAAGGAATCTTTGAGTTAACTCCAGAGGGTTGGTCGTGATTTGGGAAATGGTCAGAACAAGAACTATATTTTTAAAAAAAGATATGATAAATGAATTTAAGTTAAAAGATGTATGGAGGGAGAGATACCCACAACAGGAACAATTCAACATTATTTTTCTAACTCACAGAAATCGTGGTCCAGATTGGATATGGTCTGGACCGAGACATAATTAAACAGGAATAATGGAACGGTGGAAATTGAACCTAATACATGGGCTGATCATAGAAACATAAACCGACGGCAGAAAAAGACCTCATGGTCCATCTAGTCTGCCCTTATACTATTTCCTGTATTTTTATCTTAGGATGGATATATGTTTATCCCAGGCATGTTTAAATTCAGTTACTGTGGATTTACCAACCACGTCTGCTGGAAGTTTGTTCCAAGCATCTACTACTCTTTCAAGTCAAATAATATTTCCCCATTGTGTTAACAATTAAAGGTGATAAAAGGAAGAGGAATAGATGGCCAATGAAAAGGAAAAAAGAATTATAAAGTGATGGGCTGCAAAAAGTTTTTACCACCACTGTGGGCGTGGCTTATTTTGTGGGCGTGGCTTGCTGGCCATGTGACCAAGTGTGAGTGGCTTGACAATCACGTGACCGGAGGTGGCTTAAAAGTCATGTGACCGGCTTAAATGTGGCCAACTTGACATCACTCACGTCAAGGCTTTGGGTTAGGGCAGAGGTCCCCAACCTTTTTTGCACCAGGGACCGGCTTTCAGCTAGACCAGTTTTCCATGGCCCGGTGGGGGGGGGGGGGGAGCTAGCTGTCAGCGGCGCCGTAAAAGGGGCGATCAAGAGAGGAATGGGTGAATGAATGGACGGAGGGTGGGAAGGAAGGAAGGAAAAAGGGAAGGTACAGGAACAGAAGAAGGGTGCAAAGAAGCAAAGAAAGGTGTGAAAGGGGAGAGTAAGAGAGGAAGGAGTGAAAGAAGGGAATGAGGGAGGAAAGAAGGGAGGAAGGAAAAGGAAAGCAAGAAATGGAGGGAGGAAAGGAAGGGAGGAAAGGAAGGAAGGAAGGAAGAAAGAATGAAAGAGGGAAGGGACAGGAACAGAGGAAGGAAGCAAGGAAACTTATGAAAGGGGAGAGTAAGAGAGGAAGGACTGGAGGGAGGGAGGGAAGAAGGTAGGAAGGAGAAAGAAAAGAAATAGAGGAAGGAAAGGTAAAAGAGAGAAAGAAAAAGAGCAAGAAAGAAAGAAAGAGAAAGAAAGAAAGAAAGGCAACTTCAAAGAAAGGCTCACTGAGCATCTCTCACTCTCTCTCTTTCTATCCCTCTTTCTTTCTCTTCCTTTCTCTCTCTCCTCTTCCTTTATCTCCTCTTTCTCTCCCCCCTCTCTCCCCCTTTCCCTCTCTCTTTCTCTCTCCCTCTCTTGCTATCTCTCCCCCCTTTCCCTCTCTTTCTCCCTCTCTTTCTCTCTCTCCCCCCCTCTCTCTTTCTCTCTCTCTCCTCCTCTTTCTCTCTCTTCTTCTCACTTTCTCTCTCTTGTTTTCTTTCTGTCTCTTTTGCTTTCTCTCTCTCTCACTCTTTCTCTCTTGTTTTGTTTCTCACGCTCTTTCTCTCTCTTGTTCTCTCTCTCTTGCTATCTCTTTCTCTCCCCCCTTTCTCTCACTCTCTCTTTCTCACTTTCTATCTATCTTGCTGTCTGTTGCTTTCACTCACTCTCGTTCTCTCTCCGTTCTTCTCAGCGGTGACGCGCGCACGCCCTGCCCGCCTCACATTTGCCGAGAGGACTTTCGCCCCGGGCTCTCAGCAAAGGGGTTTGCATGAGAGGCGGGGCCGGCGGAAGGTGATATTCAATGTCGGGGGCGCACGGGCGGTTTTGCGCGCGCTCCCTATCTCCCTGCTAGCCCACTCGGAATACGTATTCAAAATAAGAAAAGCCTTTGCCGGCGAAGGCTTTTCTTATTTTGAATACAGTATTCCGAGTGGGCTAGCAGGGAGATAGGGAGCGCGCGCAAAACCGCCCGTGCGCCCCCGACATTGAATATCACCTTCCGCCGGCCCCGCCTCTCATGCAGCCCCCTTGCTGAGAGCCCGGGGCGAAAGTCCTCTCGGCAAATGTGAGGCGGGCAGGGCGTGCGTTCCGGGTGCGGGAGGAGCTGCGGTGAAAGGCAGGAGGTGGCAGAGGAGCAGAGGGGGCAAATCGGGCGGGCGGTGGGCAGCGCGGAAAGGCCGAGGGGGCCCTGGTGCCGCGGACCGGCTGAAAACCCCCAACGGCCCGGTCCCGGTCCGCGGACCAGCGGTTGGAGACCCCTGGGTTAGGGTGCCTGGCCTCTCCTTGTCTCAAAGAGATACAATTTCTCTATCTATTTGCTATTAACGAAACATCTAAAACAGTGATTTTCAACCTTTTTTGAGCCGCAGCACATTTTTTACATTTACGAAACCCTGGGACACATTGAGCGGAGGGTGGGGGGGTTAAAAAAAGTTTGGACCAAAAAATTATCTCTCTTCCTCCCTTTCGCTCTATTTCTCTCTCCCTTCCTTCCTCTTTCTTTCTCTCTCTCTCCATCCCTCTTTCTTTCTCTTCCTTCCTTCCTCTCTTTTTTGCTCTCTTTCTCCCTCCCTCCCTCCATGTTTTTCTCTTTCTCTCTCTCTCTTTTGCTTTCTTTCTCTTGTTCTCTTTCTCTCTATCTCTCTCGCTTTCTCTCTCTTTCTTTCTTTCTGGAACCAACTCCCCCCAGAGATCAGAATTGCCCCCACCCTCCTTGCCTTTCGTAATCTTCTTAAAACCTACCTCTGCCGTCAGGCATGGGGGAATTGAGATATTCCCTTCCCTCTAGGCCTATACAATTTATGCATGGTATGTTTGTATGTATGTTCGGTTTTTTAAATAAGGGTCTTTTAATTAATTATTTAATTAATTGTTGCACGCACAGCTCTTCTAAAATTATACCCATTTAACTTCATTTACTGCGATAGGGCAAACATACCCAGAGTCCCGGGGGGGTGGGGGGGGGGGGGTTTCAACATTTTTCTACCGGTTCTGCGTACCTGACCGTACCCAAAGGAGCCCATCCCTCATTCTAAACAATATATGGTCAGAACAAGGAAGATCACGAAACTAGGAGAGTAAATGACCAAAGGAAACCCACACAAACTGCAAGCCCTCGCATGGCGAACGTTGTGTGCGTGCGGGCCTGTCTCTTTTAATGCATCTTTGCTTCCAAAGACCTTCATTGTCCGATTCGCATTACAGCATCATTTTAAAAAGGTATTGACACATCTACAGCCCTGTCCCAGCGATTCCCCTTCCCTCGGCCATAAGGCGGAAAAAAAGCAACCATTTGCCTGGGGCTCTCCCCCACCCTTCCCATTGCAAGCCATCTAGCCTTAGGATGAGCAGGTGTCAATCGGGAAGAGCAAGGGCCAGAAATGAGGGAGGGAGGTGGGAAAATCCCCCCCGATGTATTCTGATTGGTTCAAATCCCTGAAAAACAGCCACATGGAGACCCAAGGTGGCCCGACGTCCGTGCTCGGGAGCGCAGCTAAAACCGTTTCATCTGCCGGCGTTCTTGCCGGCGTTGTTTCTTCTCGTTGGGCTCTTGATTGGCAGCCGGAGATTCCGCGGTGAGCCAAGGGCCCAAAAGGTTGACCCAAAGGAGATAGAGCGCTCGGCCCGGTGCCTGGAAGAGGTAACAAAACAACAGGAATTCCTATTGAGGCAGGCCACAAGCAAAGTGCATTAGCTGAGCATTAGGAAAAACCTGGGTAGGTTTTTGGTAGTTAAGGAATTACATTCCACTTAGCAATAACAATAAGACATTTATATACATACATACATGCAAATATTTTTGCTGACAATGAAAAGGGAGACTACTATAGATCAATTTCGGACTTATTTGCCTTGATCAGGAAGTCACACCCTTACTGGGATTTGAACCGCCTGCTACCGCACGAATCCCAGCGACCGTTAAGATCCCACAGAGTTGGCCTTCTCCGGGTCCCGTCGACTAAACAATGTCGTTTGGCGAGCCCCAGGGGAAGAGCCTTCTCTGTGGTGGCCCTCTGGAATCAACTCCCCCCAGAGATTAGAACTGCCCCCACCCTCCTTGTCTTTCGTAAATTACTCAAGACCCATCTATACCGCCAGGCATGGGGGAGTTGAGATACCTTTCCCCAAGGCTTTTTTATATTTATGTTTGGATATGTATGTGTTGTTTGCTTTTTAAATATGATAGGGTCTTCCGTCTTTTAACCGTCTTAAAAGATCAAGAAACATAGAAGACTGACGGCAGAAAAAGACCTCATGGTCCATCTAGTCTGCCCTTATACTATTTCCTGTATGTTATCTTAGGATGGATATATGTTTATCCCAGGCATGTTTAAATTCAGTTACTGTGGATTTACCAACCACGTCTGCTGGAAGTTTGTTCCAAGGATCTACTACTCTTTCAGTAAAATAATATTTTATGAGATTTGGAACAAAGTGTGTATATGGATAAATAAGAAGTAGTAAAAGTAAAAAGAATAGGTGAATAGTAGAAGTATGAATACGTTTTAAATTTTGTGTTGGATGTAGTCTATATATGAAGATTTATTATATAAGGTTAAACAAATTTCTTCTTTTCATTTAAAGTAATAAGTAGATTTTAAGGATTAATAATGTATTCTTTTTTTCTGTATTGATATTTATCTTCTAGAATAAGCGGGGAAATTGCAACCCCACTTTTATGTTAAATGTATGTTTGTTTGTTTTGTCTATTTTATGAAAATTAATAAAATTTATTGGAAAAAAAAATATGATAGGGTTTTTATGTGCTTTTTAATATTAGATCTGTTTTCGCTAGAATATTGTTTTTATTGTTGTTGTGAGCTGCCCTGAGTCTTCGGAGAGGGGCGGCATACAAATCTAATAAATTGAATTGAATTGAACCTGGGGCTTTCCCTTGTAAGGCAGTGGCTAGCTCTAGGCCAGAGGCTCATCTCCTGCATCAGCTTGTACCAGGGAAGGGTTATGTGTGACTCGACAAAAGGGTGACTCGACAAAAAAAAATCACACACACACAAATATATATTTATTTGATTTATATGCCGCCCGTCTCCGAGGACTCACACAACATACAAAAAAAACAATTAAAAACTTCTGAAATCCAATTAAATTTAAAAACTAATTGGTCTAAAACCACGGTACATTTAAAAATCAGTCACTCCCATTTAAAACAACAAGCATCCCTTTCATTCATTGGCCAAGGTGCAAGTAGTTAATAGCCCCAGGCTGGGCAGCACAAATGAGTCTTTAAACTCTTGCGGAAGGAGGGCGAGAGTGGTATGAATCTCTGGGGGGGAGCTGGTTCCTGAGGGCCGGGGCCCCCACAGAGAAGGCTCTTCCCCAGGCCCCACCAAATTGGTATAATTTTATTCTTTTTGCTTGTTTTTCTTCTACCGAGAAACATATCTGAGCACTTCTAACTTGTTTTGCAATCTGTAAGAAAGCAACGGCATTGCACAAATACTTTTTTTAAAAATCTATTTTTTTTTCCAGCAAGAAGTGATATCAAATTCTGCTGGCTAAAATTATATGCAGCTACAAAGTGTGGTTTGCGTAGATTTGCTCCAAACAGACTAAGAACTACAACTGCTGCTGTTTGTTTATATACCGCCTTTTATTATTTTTATAAATAATGTAAGGCAACACATATATCTCTAGTCCCACAGAGTTGGCCTTCTCCGTGTCC
The DNA here is from genome assembly GCF_031021105.1 of Erythrolamprus reginae. Lineage (NCBI taxonomy): Eukaryota > Metazoa > Chordata > Lepidosauria > Squamata > Dipsadidae > Erythrolamprus > Erythrolamprus reginae. The sequence continues at coordinate 14,418,091 of NC_091958.1, read as the reverse complement.
CGTCGACTAAACAATGTCGTTTGGCGGGCCCCAGGGGAAGAGCCTTCTCTGTGGCGGCCCCGACCCTCTGGAATCAACTCCCCCCAGAGATTAAAACTGCCCCCACCCTCCTAGTCTTTCTCAAATTACTTAAGACCCACCTGTATCGCCAGGCATGGGGGAACTGAGACACCTCCCCCAGGCTTTTATATTTTATGTTTGGTATGTGTGTGCTGCATGGTTTTAAATGATGGGGTTTTATATGTTTTTAATATTAGATTTGTTTCATAGTAATATTGTTTTATTATTGTTGTGAGCCGCCCCGAGTCTTCGGAGAGGGGCGGCATACAAATCTAATAAATTATTATTATTACTAGTTTCAAGTTTCAAGTTTGATTGGATTTATATGCCGCCCCTCTCCGAAAACTCGGGGCGGCTAACAACAATCATGAACAATATACAATAATAATCCAATACTAAAAAGCGAATTAAAACCCCTTAATATATAAAACCAAACATACATACAAACATACCATGCATACAATTGTAACGGCCTAGGGGGAGAAGAAGTCTTAATTCCCCCATGCCTGGCGGCAGAGGTGGGTTTTAAGTAGCTTACGAAAGCCAAGGAGGGTGGGGGCAATTCTAATCTCTGGGGGGAGTTGGTTCCAGAGGGCCGGGGCCGCCACAGAGAAGGCTCTTCCCCTGGGTCCCGCCAAGTGGCATTGTTTAGTTGACGGGACCCGGAGAAGACCCACTCTGTGGGACCTAACTGGCCGCTGGGATTATTATTATTATTATTATTATTATTATTATTATTATTATTATTATTATTATTATTATCTAACACATCTTCCTCCTTTTTTTTTTACACACAGCAATAACCCTGTGCGGTGGATTGGGCTGAATGTACACTGCCCCCCAAAATAAAGGGAACACTTAATAATAATAATAATAATAATAATAATAATAATAATAATAATAATTTATTAGATTTGTATGCCGCCCCTCTCCGAAGACTCAATAACACAATATAACTCCAAGTAAATCAAACGTCTGTGAAATCAAACTGTCCACCTAGGAAGCAACACTGATTGACAATCAGTTTCACATGCTGTTGTGCACATTCAACTTTGTACAGAACAAAGTATTCAATGAGAATATTTCATTCATTCAGATCTAGGAGGTGTTATTTGAGCGTTCCCTTTATTTTTTTGAGCAGTATATTTGGACTGGACTTTGAATTCAGGGTCTCTTGCTTCCTAAGTTCGGTGCTTTCCCCAAACTGATAACACTGATGTAGCTGGAAAGGGGAAGAATGAGCCGTGGAAGAAATAAGTAAGAAATGAAACTTACCAAGAGCCAAAAGTACCACATATAGAGGGAAAAACAACTGAGCACTTGCACAATGGCAGTCAGCAAAACCATGTCTTTCAGATGCCTGAGGGTAGGAGAGAAAAAAAAGGCTTGATTTTTATTAGAGCAGAAAATGAAAGATACAGCATCTTCTATTGTTCTCCAACGTTCCACCCCAGAAACAAAAAAAGACTGGCTTAAAAAATAATAATCTTAAAGGTATGGAGGATCATGAGCCGGGGTGGCGCAGTGGTTAGAGTTCGGCACTGCAGGCTACTTCGGCTAACTGCTAGCTGTAGTTCAGCAGTTCAAATCTCACCACCGGCTCAAGGTTGACTCGACCTTCCAAGGTTTATTTGTCTGAACAGTCCACTACTGTTATTACTCACACCTTACACTGTCTTAAAGTTGCTTTGTGGATATACAGTGTTCCCTCGATTTTCGTGGGTTCGAACTTCGCAAAAAGTCTATACCACGGTTTTTCAAAAATATTAATTAAAAAATACTTTGTGGGTTTTTTCCCTATACCACGGTTTTTCCCACCCGATGGCGTCATATGTCATCGACAAACTTTCGTCTGCCTTTAATAAATATTTTTTTTAATAAACTTTAATAAATAAACATGGTGAGTAATAATCTGAATGGTTGCTAAGGGAATGGGAAATTGCAATTTAAGGGTTTAAAGTGTTAAGGGAAGGCTTGTGATGCTATTCATAGCCAAAAATAGTGTATTTACTTCCGCATCTCTACTTCGCGGAAATTCAACTTTCACGGGCGGTCTCGGAACGCATCCCCCGCGAAAAGCGAGGGAACACTGTTCAGTATTTTCCCCTAAACAATCTATCAAGTTTCATTAAGAAAGAAGTGGTTTTCCTGAGATTGGAATTAACAGAAGCCCACGGAACAGAACAGGGACTACGAAGGCAAACTACGTATGCACTCAGGCAGCAGGATCTGCTCACCTGGACTTAGGTAGTGTTGACACTCACTCTGCCATTCCCTGCTCCATATTCAGATCAATCCCGCCGTCGGCAAGGCTGCCGCCCTCTGCAAAAGTAGGCTTGGCCATTGACCTCATGGATTGGTAACTGGCCCCGTAGACCATCAAGCTGAACACAAAGGCAACCTAAGAGGAGAATATGAAAATCAGCCAGGAGAAAAAAAAACAACAAAAGCCTTTGTAGATACTCCTACTTTGGAGATGCTACTTCAGGAAAGTACACATGGTTTGAGAAGCACACGAAGGTTTGTATAGTGGTACCTCTACTTAAGAACACCTCTACTTAAGAACCTTTCTAGATAAGAACCGGATATCCAATATTTCTTTGCCTCTACTTAAGAACCATTTTCTAGTTAAGAACCCGAGCCCAGAAAAATTTCCCAGGAAATTTGAGAGTGGCACGAAGGCCCAGCCAGTTTCCTGCCATTCCCCCTTTAATCTTGGTTATCTCAGGCTTTTCTGGGCTGCCAGAGGAGCCTTTTGGTGGTGCTTAAGGAGGCTTTCGCAATCTAGAGCAAACAAAGCATTTTCCTTTCTCTGGGTGCTTGGAGAGGGAATAAACATCTGCCAGCGCCCAGAGAAAAAAAAGGCTCCCTTCGCTCTGGGCAGCGACTGTCCTCCTCTTCTTCGTCTTCCTCCTCCTCCTCCCACCCAAATTCTGAGCTTTTATTTCTTTCCTAATGGGTTTGCACGCATTATTTGCTTTTACATTGATTCCTATGGGAAAAATTGCTTCTACTTAAGAACGTTTCTACTTAAGAACCTGGTCACGGAACGAATTAAGTTCTTAAGTAGAGGTACCACTGTACTTGGCAAAGATAATAATAATAATAATAACTTATTAGATTTGTATGCCGCCCCTCTCCGAAGACTCGGTGCGGCTCACAACAATAATAAAAGCAATAAAACAGTGGAACAAATCTAATATTAAAAGAAAAAAATATCTAAAACCCCAACAATTAAAACCATACAACACATACATACCATACATAAAACATAAAAGCCTGGGGGAGGTGTCTTAGTTCCCCCATGCCTGGCGATATAGGTGGGTCTTGAGTAATTTGCGAAAGACAAGGAGGGTGGGAGCCGTTCTAATCTCCGGGGGGGAGGGGGAGTTGATTCCAGAGGGCTGGGGCCACCACAGAGAAGGCTCTTCCCCTGGGGCCCGCCAAGCAACATGCCAAGATAGACATGAAGACAAACATTTTGTAGCTGGTGCCATCTTTTTAACCAAGATTACTGGCCATAAGTGGATGTAAGCACTTCTGTTAAGGATTAAGGCAGCTCTAAAGGAAGAATGGTTTACTTTTGGGTATATGTGGAGCCTCCCAAGTTTACAGACATGATACAGAATCTCAGCTATAGACAGTGATGGGCTGCCAAATTTTTTTTTACTGCCACACTGGATATGGCTTGCCAGCCATGTGACCAGGTGGGAGTGGCTTGACAATCATGTGACCGGGGGTGGCTTAAAGTCATTTGTCTGGGTGGGAGTGGCTTACCGACCAAGTTAAGTTTTCAAATAGGTGCTTGGACTTTTTTTTCAGTTGGTTAAGTCACATTATTTGAAGAGCCACAAAAAGGGCAAATGATAGACAGCATTATTTGTTGAGGAGCACAGTAACATTTTAAGGTTTTGTACTGAACGCACACAGTTCAGTAGGATAACAGGTTAGACAAGTAGCTCAATTTTCTTTCACTGCTATAAAAGTTCAGTTCTAGATAATTATTAAAGTGTTTATGGGTAAAAACATACTATTTAATTATGTGCTATTTTAAAAGTAATTAAGGATCATATTAAGGTACTATGGAAGGAGAATAAAAATCTATTAAGTATTCAATAAATAGTGCATAAACCTATTACCCTCACTGCATCCCCCACCCCACCCTCATGGGGGCAGCAGCACATTACTGGCTGTAGAGGATTGGTGGAGACAGATGGATGGCAGTTGAATATGAATCACATATTCTCCTAGCCAATAAACACTTCTTTCTTTGCAGAAAGGAGTGAAAGAAAAAGTACACTCCTGAATCAATCCCCTGCCCCACCCCAAATTCTCAATGTGCAACACACGTTGGCAGCCACTGACTCAAAAGAAAGGAGAGTATGAAAATATATAGAACTCACCCACGTCCAAATGGTGGCTGTTACATAGAAGATGCCAAGGTTGACAATTCCATAAATGGCCTGAAAAGAAAGGGATATGAAAATAAGAGAGAAAGAGGAACAGACGTTGAGCTCTTTGTTTAAAACTTTGTTTCTAAAACTAGATAACTTTAAGATGTGTGCATTTCAATCTCCAAGGTCTCTTCCAACTCTTGATGATGTTCTATATGCTACTTCCTAGCAATGATGGCCATGTTACTCTGGGAATTGAAGACCTCATATCCCCCAGTCACCAAGGCTGACTAATATTAGTCTAAAAGTATTCTCAAACTAGCAATAGCACTTAGATTAGATTAGATTTATTGGATTTATATGCTGCCCCTCTCCACAGACTCGGTGCGGCTCACAACAATGGCAAAACAGTACATAGTGACAAATCTAATATTTACCAATCTAATTACACTTTTAGGTTAAAAAAATCATAAAAGCAACCCCAATATATATAAAAAACAAGCACACAATCAATCATACACCAAAACAACATGGGCAAGGGGGAGATGTTTCAATTCCCCCATGCCTGACGGCAGAGGTGGGTTTTAAGGAGTTTACGAAAGGCAAGGAGAGTGGGGGCAATCCTAATCTCAGGGGGGGGGCTGGTTCCAGAGGGTCGGAGCCACCACAGAGAAGGCTCTTCCCCTGGGTCCCGCCAGACGACATTGTTTAGTCGACAGGACCCGGAGAAGGCCAACTCTGTGGGACCTAACCGGTCGCTGGGATTCGTGCGGCAGAAGGCAGTCCCGGAGCAATTGAGCACTTAGACTAATCTACCTGTAGAGCACTTTACAGTGCTTTGCAGCCCTCTCTAAGTGGTTTACAGAGTCAGCATCTTGCCCCCAACAATTTGGGTCCTTGTTTTATCCACCTAAGAAGGATGGACAGTTGAGTCAACATTGAGCCTGGTGAGATTTGAACTGCCAAATTGCAGGCAGAAGTAGCCTGCAGTACTGCACAGTAATCTCTGCACCACCATGGCTCCATCTAAACCCGTTAAATCTCCCCAATCAAACTTCAACTCCACTTTTTACCTTCGGAAATACGACTTTGTGGGCTGTGATTTGAGCAACTACTCTTGCCACCAAGGGGGGAAAGCTATAGCTGCAGCTTTTAAGATTTTTTTTATTTTAACATTTACATTGAACCTCATTGACTGATGTCCATCCATCGTATTCAAAGAGGACCTTAACATCTATCATAGACCTGAGTCATTAAATGCCATCTTCAATGTACATTATACATTTAAAAAACTATAAAAATAAAACAAATCCACACCACATTCTATGCAACTAAATTGAAAACCTCTGATATTGCATTAATATTGCACTATACAGTAGAATTCAGTATCATTAATGTCCTGGGAGAGAATACTTTTCAGCTTATTTGTCCTTATTTTTATACATCTTCTGCCAGATGGTAATAATTCAAAAACAGAGTGCCCAGGATGAGATGGATCTTTAAGAATGTTTTGAACTTTCTTAAGGCAGCGGAAGCTATAAAGCTCTTTCAAAGAGGGGAGAAGGTACCCAATGAGATTCTGGGCAATGATGTTTACCCTCTGGAGCCCTGTCCTATCTGCCATTGTGCAATTGGCACAATGGTAATAAGTTAAAATACTTTCTACGATGCAGCAGTAGAAGGCCACCAGCAGTTTTTCCTTCAGTTGTTGCTTGCTGAGAAGTCTCAGGTAGTATAATCTCTGCTGGGCCTTTTTGACCAGTGCTGCAATGTGAGTGCCCCAGGTACTCACTGGTTATGATGATAACAACACCAGTTATGATAACACTCGTTATGATAACAACTGTTTTGTCTGGCTGCTCAGAATACAAAGCCTGCTCGGAATACAGACCCACTTATAGCTGTAACTTGTTGCTTGTATCCTTACAATTTATATGAATATTGTTTCCCGGTTGATTATTTGTACCCTATGACAATCATTAAGTATTATGCCTCATGATTCTTGAGAAATGCATATTTTCTTTTATGTACATTGAGAGCATCTGCACCAAAGACAAACTCCTTGTGTGTCCAATCACACTTGGCCAATAAAGAATTCTATTCCATTCTATTTCAAAAGTGCAGTTCTTCTTCCCTGAGCAAAAATAAACAGGCTGCCTTAGCTCATCTCCCCGTTCAGCACCCCATACTCACATTTGCCCCTAGGATGATTCGTAGGTAGAACTTGAGCGTGTCCTTGTTCTCTTCAAATATCTGCTTTTTGCCTTTGGTTCCTACTTTTCCTTTAGGCTGGGAGGGGAGGTGGGGGGGAGAATAAAAGGCCATAAAAAAATTAAATACTTTACAGTATGGGAAAAAGTATACAACTGGTTAGAAATCAGGGGGGGAAAGTCAATGTCTATATAAATGTAAAAGAAAATATATATAAATAACAGTTACTCACAATGTAAATGCGGGGCAAAACCCGAACTCAGAATAATCTACATACATATACCCGTGAAAATCTACGAAAACAAATATATATATATATATCACATGTTTTTTTGCTGAATTTGAAAATTAAGGGAAACTAGGATAGATCTATTTTGGCCTTATTTTTTGGCCTCATCAGCTAGCCATACCCAATGGGACTTGAACCTACTATATATATGAAGGTCTTGGCATATTCAAGTTTCTTCCTGTGTAAGTTTCAGAGATTCCTGGTGACATTTCAACAAGGTCCCACTCGTCATCTTCAGGCTGGTGCCTTTGGTTTTGTGCTAGGGCGAGCAAAGCTTTGGAATCTCTGAAATTTACATGGGAAGAAATCCGAATATGCCAAGACCTTCATACCTGTACCCATGAAAATCTACAAAAACAAATTATTATTATTATTATTATTATTATTATTATTATTTATTAGATTTGTATGCCGTCCCTCTCTGAAGACTCTATACATACATACATACATACATACATACATACATACATACATACATTATTCTTTATCAGTTCTTTACAAATTTGAAAATATGATTTGGTGTCTGGATGGCCCCTGGAATGGAGCCAAGAGGCAAAAGGGAGCAGTGAATTCCCTCCCATATTTGGATCTGCGTTAAAATTCCCCTGCTCAACTGATAAAAATGAGTAGAGCCTGTGGCCTAGTGATTAGAACCTTTAATCCAGGTTTGAATCCTATGAGGGTATGGCTAGCTGATGGGAGCTAAAAAGCTTGAAATGGATCTGTCCTGGTCTCCCTCTATTTCTTTATCAGTTCTTTACAAATTTGAATACACACAAACACACACATACTTATAGTATATTCAAATTTGTAAAAAATTATATATATGTGTGTGTGTGTGTGTGTGTGTGTGTGTGTTTTTGTAGATTTTCAGGGCTATATGTATGCAGATTGTTCTGAGTTCCGGTTATCAAAATATTAAATATAAAAATATTACACGGGCTAAAACCTGAAGTCAGAACCATCTACACACACACATATATACATACACACTAACTGACGACATTAGTAGAGGACTAACAAAAGCTTCGTTAATTTTAGTAGTTTTTAATAAATTTTAGACATCCCGGAGACCACAATGTCTGTTGACTCTTCATTTATATTGTATGTATTATGTGTGTTTGTGTGTGTAGGTAGGTGGGTGGGTAACATATTTTTGCTGATAATTAAAAGGAAGGGAAACTTCTATAGATCTATTTCGGCCTTATTTGCCCTCATCAGGTGGCACACAGTTTTGGGATTTGAACTATATTATACATATAGTATATATACAACTAAATAATTGTGTATGTCACAGAAGTGAAGAATATGAATGTGTGTGTTTTTAATGTCAAAATTCAATAAATAAATAAAAAACTAATAAAAATGATCACCACCCCTCGATCTTGACTTAACTATCCCTCGCTCGCCCCGGCTTGGTCCCCCGATGCCCGACTCACCGCCATGACGACTCCCCGGCTAGTCTACAGGGCACGCAAGCAAATCCACCAACTCAACACATCCAAGACTTCCGGCGCGGGGGCCTTTGCGTCAGCATCAAGCGCCGCCCAGAAAAAGCTTTCCTCTGGAATGCCTACAGTTCCCGACAAGCCTCGTGCCGTCGTCGTGGGGATTCTGCAACGCGGGGAGGGGAGGAGGAGGAGCTGGTGGGCGGGGCCGGCCGTTGGAGGCGGTTCCGCTTCTTTGCCCGTCGCTGTCTTTCGCTTGTCTTATGACCTCCTGCTCGGTTTCGGCCGGCGATGGACACCTGCAGGCTGCCTGTTGAGGTAAAGGCGACCAAGGGAGCGGATATGCTGCTCCGTGGAGTCTCCCCACGTTTCGTCAGCACTGTACTCCGCACTCGACCCGCGGTATTGCATCCAGACGTGTTTGCAAACGCGTGTCAGGCGCTCGTTTTTTAGAATGGAATGGAGTAGAGTAGAATAGAATAGAATAGAATAGGATGAGTAGAATAGAATAGAATGAATAGAGTAAAGTAGAATAGAATGGAATAGAATAGAAAGAATAGGATAGAATAGAATAGAATAAGTAGATTAGAATAGAATGGGTAGAATAGAACAGAACGGAACAGAATAGAAATAATATAATAGAGCAGGTAGAAATAATATTAAAAATAAAAACCAATATAAAAGGGGCCACTTCTTCAGCCTTTCAAGGACTAACTCCTCTAACTAATCAAGTTCAAGCTTTAAATTCATTCATTATTTGTGGAAAGGGATGCTCTCCTTCAAGAAAAGATGGGATTTCTCCAGTTATATGGCAAAAGAAATCAATAATCTATCTTTGATTTTTTTGGGATTAATTCATTATACAGTGACTTTGTAACTTTCAACTTTATAACTGATAAGAAAAAAATAAGGCATTAATGTATGAATCTATTTTGAGACCTGTGAAAACTGTAAGTTGCAGTGTAATGGCAGTTAAAATATACATAAGCTGAACTAATAATGATAATAATGATAATGGCCCCAGGAGAAGAGCCTTCTCTGTGGTGGCCCCGGCCCTCTGGAATCAACTCCTCCCGGAGATTAGAACTGCCCCCACCCTCCTTGTCTTTCGAAAACTACTCAAGACCCACCTATACCGCCAGGCATGGGGGAGTTGAGACACCTTTCCCCCAGGCTCCTTATATTTTATGTTTGGTATGTATGTGTTGTTTGGTTTTTAAATATGATAGGATTTTATATGCTTCTTTTTTAATATTAGATTTGTTTCGCTATAATATTGTTTTTTATTATTGTTGTGAGCCGCCCTGAGTCTTCGGAGAGGGGCGGCATACAAATCTAATAAATTATTATTTATTATTATTATTATTATTATTAATAATAATGATAATAATAGAGTAGAGGAATAAAATAGAATAGAATTGAATTCTTTATTGGCCAGGTATGATTGCACACACATGGAAATTGTCATTGGTGCATATGCTCTTGGTGTACAAAAAAAGGAAACATACATTTGTCAAAAATCACGAGGTACAACAGTTAATGATTGTCATAGGACACAAATCAGCGATCAGGAAACAATATTAATATAAATCACAAGGATACAAGCAACAAATTACAGTCATAGAGTCATAAGTGAGAGAAGATATGGAGGATAGGAACGGGTTTTTTCACGGTTGCTCCTTAAATGTCCTTTTCCTCCGGGTTATCATAGACGCATGCTCCACCCGCCCTCCAGATATTGCCATTTTCTGTTCTTAAACCTCTGCGCATACGCAGAGGGTGGAAACCGTGTGTGATCCCCCCCCCTCTTTTCTGAAAATCAACCAGCAGTCACAAGATCCAATGAAAACTCTTTAATTGAGCAACATATAGATTCAATCATAGTTTCATCTGAGAAACGGATGAGCATCCTAGACTGGGGTGAAATGCTATTGGTTCAGCCCGGTTCTGGTATATCGGTAGCAGCAGCTGCCAGTGGTTCGGAGAACCAGTAGCGGCAGCAGCATGAAGCGCCGCCCACCCGCCTGGACGTCACCATTTTCTGTTCTTAACCCTCTGCACATGCACCATCACATGCAAACCTTGTGTGATTATGGTGCACTTCCGAACCGGTAGCGGAGGTGGCTTGCAATGGCTGCCGATCAGTTTCCAGTCACAATTCAAAGTGTTGGTTATGCCCTACATGGCATTGGACCAGAGTATCTCCGGAACCGCCTGCTACCGCATGAATCCCAGCGACCGATAAGGTCCCACAGATTTGGCCTTCTCCAGGTCACATCGACTAAACAGTGTCGTTTGGTGGGCCCCAGGGGAAGAGCCTTCTCTGTGGCGACCCCGGCCCTCTGGAATCAACTCCCCCCAGAGATTAGAACTGCCCCCACCCTCCCTGTCTTTCGTAAACTATTCAAGACTCACTTAAACCGCCAGGCATTGGGGAGTTGAGACACCTTTCCCCCAGGCTCTTTTATATTTTGTTTTATGTTTGGTATGAATGTGTTGTTTGGTTTTTTAAATATGATAGGGTTTTATATGTTTTTTAATATTAGATTTGTTCTACTATAATATTGTTTTTATTATTGTTGTGAGCCGCCCCGAGTCTTTGGAGAGGGGCGGCATACAAATCTAATTAATAATAATAATAATAATAATAATTATTATTATTATTATTATTATTATTATTATTATTATTATTATTATTATTATATTTCACTGCTAATCCTAGATCAATTTAAATCCAAAAACACTAGTGGATTCCTGTGACTAATCTGCCATCAACCTATAGACAGAGACAAATCACATTTACATACCATTTAAAAAAGATAATAAAGTTAAGAAGAAAATTAAAAGATCATAAACATAACCTTTCCAGCAACCGACACCCCAATAAGCGGGGATTAAAACCAGACAAACAGCCAAGCCAAAAAACCCCAAAACCCTATTCAAAGAACGGCCAAGGGGGAAACCACATCTTCACCAACACTGGCAACGCTAAGCCATATTCACTAGGTCAGTGTTTCCCAACCTTGGCAACTTGAAGATATTTGGACTTCAACTCCCAGAATTCCCCGGCCAGCATTATTTCAGGGTTCATAAAAAAATATAAGACAGGGTCTTATTTTCAGTACAGTATATTTACAGCATCACATGAAAAAGAGTAGAGCTTCAAAAAATTGACACTCTATTTCAGTTGGTGTGACTGGGCAGCTCCAGGAGTCCCAAGTATATTTTATTTATTTATTTATTTTGTCCAATACACAATGAGGGTTTTAGTGGGTATATATCCATATACACATACAGTAGTAAAATACATGATGAAGGCTATAGAGGAGATACTCATAGTAAAATATATCTAAGAAATAATAGAAAAGAAGGTATAGTAATAGAACATATCAATGAAAGAATAGAAGAAGAGACATAGGAATAGAAGAAAGGTATAGGAGATATAGGAAAGCAATACGACAGGGGACGGAAGGCATTCTAGTGCACTTGTACTCGTCCCTTACTGACCTCTTAGGAATCTGGATAGGTCAACCGTAGATAATCCAAGGATAAAGTGTTGGGGGTTTGGGGATGACACTATGGAGTCCGGTAATGAGTTCCACGCTTCGACAATTCGGTTACTGAAGTCATATTTTTTACAGTCAAGTTTGGAGCAGTTAATATTAAGTTTAAATCTGTTGTGTGCTCTTGTGTTGTTGTATAGAATCGGGCTTCTGTCTGGTTTTATTGCAGGGTGCTAAAATAAACTGGAAATTGTCTGATTCAGGCATTGCCAAGTTGCACGAGTCCAGCAGTTGTAGCTTGTAAACTGTGGCTTCTAGCATCCTTTAATTATCTCTCAAAATACCGTTTGGTCTTGATGGTGACATCTCATCTAGATCAGAATAGGATTAGGGCAAACCACAACATGGGTAAACATAAAAAACTCATCGACTTCAACCCAGAATGAGATAATGGAGGTTTTTGGGGGGTTTTCCAATCCAGGTAAAACAAACAAGTACTGTAATTAAATTGTTTTCTTATAGATAGCAGCTGCTCTTTTCAGAATACCTGTTCACGCAAACACTGGCTTATTGTTATGCAGAGGCAATTACAGTAAATTATTTACTGTTGTATAGCTTTATTACATCCGGTTCTTCATAAAAGGTCAGCAGCCTCTGGCATTTCATTAGCCAATTTAACTGAAAAAAATGGATAATAAGATTCGTGGAAGACTTCTTTCGTCTAAGCCACGTGGTTTTGCATCGTATGAACATCTGAAATTAACTTCACTCTCGCTATATTAAGCCAAAACAGAAGGGAACCGGATGCTTCCTGTTTCAACAGTTAAAGTCCTGTTCAGATAGTCAAACTGTAGATGCAAATTAGAGGCAGACTTTATCTCAGAAATCATTGCTCTGGACTTCATGGCAATAAATTGATGGATTGATTGATTGTTTGATTGATTGATTGGACTTGTATGCCGCCCCTCTCCGTGGATTCGGGGCGGCTCACAACACATCAATAAAAACCAATATACAATAACATATCTGATCCAATTAATATAAATAGCTAATCTAAAAGAAACCAATGAGGAATCAGAATATAATAAAATTTGCTATAAGTTTTATGATTGGTTAAACAAAAGAATAACGTATATAATAGTATATTTTATAAAACTATGTAAATTATGTAAATAGTAGTAACGAATATAGTTAATACTTTTCTTCATTTCGATCTACCTTTTTCTCTTTTTCTTTCTTTTTTAATGTGATATGTAAGATTCTCCGAGACTTCTGAGAAGAATGGAGCAGTTTTGGCTCCTTTTTTATGTTGTATGTTTTGTCTGTCTTTTGTTTTGTTTTGAAATTAAAAAATCAATTAAAAATATTTTTTTAAAAAATAAAAGAAACCAATGCTAAAAAGGCTAAAACATTAAAAATCATTCTTCCAGATTCAAACCACAGACATACCACGCATTCATTGGCCAGAAACTAGGGTCTAGTGACCTCAAGCCTGGCAGCATAAATAGATTTTGAGATTCTTGCAGAAGGCAAGGGACGTAGGGGCAGTATGAATCTCCAGGGAGAGCTAATTCCAGAGGGCCGGGGCCCCCACAGAGAAGGCTCTTCCCCTAGACCCCACCAGGGGACATTGTCTAGTTGACGGGACCTGGAGAAGACCGACTCTGTGAGACCTAACCAGATGGCGGGATTCATGTGGCAGAAGGCGATCCCATAAATAATCTGGTCCGATGCCATGTAGGGCTTTATAGGTCATAACCAACACTTGGAATCGCATCCAGAAAACCAATTGGCAGCCAATGGAGTCCGCAGAGAACTGAAGAAAGGTGGGCATACCTTGGGAGGCCCATGACTGCTCACGCAGCTGCATTCTGCACAATTTGTAGTTTCCGATCGGTCTTCAGAGGTAGCCCCATGTAGAGAGCATTGCAGTAGTTGAATCTCGAGGTGATAAGGGCATGAGTGGCCGTGAGCAAAGACTCCCTGTCCAGAGAGGGCCGCAACTGGTGCACCAGGCGAATCTGGGCAAACACCCTCGCCACAGCCGAAAGATATGCCCATGCCCTATATGGCAGTGGACCAGAATACCTCCGGAACCGCCTTCTACCGCACAAATCCCAGCGGCCGATTAGGTCCCACAGAGTTGGCCTTCTCCGGGTCCCATCAAAAAAACAATGTCGTTTGGCAGGCCACAGGGGAAGAGCCTTCTCTGTGGCGGCCCTGGCCCTCTGGAATCAACTCCCCCCGGAGATTAGAACGGCCCCCACCCTCCTTGTCTTTGGCAAATTACTCAAGACCCACTTTTATCGCCAGGCATGGGGGAACTGATACACCTCCCCCAGGCTTTTATATTTTATGTTTGGTATGCATGTGTTGTATGGTTTTAATTGTTGGGGGTTTATATATACTTTTTAAAATATTAGATTTGTATTACTATTATATTGTTTTTATTATTGTTGTGAGCCGCCCCGAGTCTTCGGAGAGGGGCGGCATACAAATATTATTATTATTATTATTATTATTATTATTATTATTATTATTATTATTATGTCCAATGTCAGCTGTGGGTCGAGGAGGACGCCCAAGTTGCAGACCCTCTCTGAGGAGGTCAAAAGTCCCCCCCCCCCAGGGTAATGGATGGACAGATGGAGGTGTCCTTGGGAGGCAGAACCCACAGCCACTCCGTCTTGTCGGGAAGGCGACATGTTGTAAACGTTCAAAATGTTTGTATATCTTTGCTTGGTGATGTTTCCCATTGGATAAATTGAATCTCTTTCCCCTTTTTCTGCTTTCTCGTGCATAGGTCATCGCTTACATCTTGAGCTTTCTGCCTATCTCTGACAGAAAAGAGGCGTCCCTGGTTGACCGAACTTGGTATTTTGCGGCCCAAGACTCTCTGCGACAGGTAAAGACTTTGTGGGTTTAAACTCTGTTCTGTCGGGCTCTCTGGTAGAATCCTCCCAAAAAATGCACAGATACAATTTCAGACGCACACACGTTTGAAAATTCAAAACAATGTTCTTTATACCAAAAATGCAAAAAAACAGAGCACTCTTTTGGTATAGCAAAGAGCACTTGTCTCCAAACAAATTGGTAATTTGTACAAGTCCCTTATCAGTTCTGTGATACTTAGCTTGCAGCTGTGAGGCAATTCACAGTCCTTTTTCTTTCACAAAGTGAAACACACTTTGCTCTGGTTTAGTTTCAAAGCGGGGGGAAATCAGCACACAAAGATCAAAGTCAGCAAAGCAGTCACGAAACACAACGATCAGATAATCCTCCACAATGGCCAAACCCACAGGCTGCTCTTTATAGCAGCCTCACTAATTACCACAGCCCGACCCAACCACAGGTGGCCTCATTTTCTTTGATAATAATCTCTCAGTTGTTGTTGCCTATGCATCGCTCTCTGCATGCGTGGCTGTATCATTGACTCTTGTTCTGAATCCAAGGAGGAGCTAGATAATTGATCTCCTTCTGAGCTGTCTGCCCCACTCTCCTCCTCCCTGTCACTCATGCCTTCTTGGTCAGAGGAGCCTTCATCAGCAGATTCCACCGGGGGCAAAACAGGCCTGCAGCATGTGGATGTCTCCCCCACATCCACAGTCCTTGGGGCAGGAGCAGGGCCAGAGCTAACCACAACAAACACGCTCACCTTCACTTTTTTGGAAAATCTCCCTTGGTGCATGTGAGATTTCGCTTCCTGCACATGCTCAGGAAGCAAATATCGAACCAGGGGCGTGTGCCCAACCGCCGGTCAGCTGGAATGGCACTCACAGCTCCATTTCCGGTACCAGAACGGCATGTCCACCCTCCCCATCTGGGGAGCAACCCATTACTGATGTGACTGTGGGGGAGGAGTGGTGCAGGAGCCGTAACTTCAAGGATAGGCTATAAAAGTCACTTTTTGCCAGGTTTTGGGACCTGTCGTTAAACGAACGATTGTTAAGTCACAGGCTACTTTTACATCCTCGTGACGGACCCCGTCTCTCTTCAATTCTAGGAAAATGTCCTCTACAACATCCCAGCCACCTCTGCTTCCCTCGGTACCATCCGGGCCTTGGCCCAAAAGGGCGTCTGCAACGTCAAGATGGCAAACCTGGACAGCTCTACCACGTCCCGGGACGTCATCAAATGCGTCGCCAACTACCTGGGCCCCCACCTGCGCAGCCTGTGCCTCAACGGCAGCTGCCTGACCGAAGCCAGCTTTGAGGAGCTCCTACTGGCTTGCCCCAACCTCGTGGCCCTGGACCTGAGCAGTTGCAACAGCGTCTTCATGTCCGGCACCCTGCTGTCCAAAAAAGAGACCTTATCGCAAGCTCAAGAAACGCTCGCCAATTTGCAGGAACTGAACTTGTCCAGCGTAAGGTATTTGTCCGATCTCACTTTCAACCGCCTGACCGGCTGTTGTCCGCAGCTGGCCAAGCTGGTCCTGGCCCGTTGCCACTTGACCTTCGAGTTCGATAGCTACAGCGGCTCCCATGACTACAACTCCTCGGCTCTGCTGTCCTTCCGCAACCTCCTGCAGTTTCTCAGCCGGCGAGCCGCCTACGTAAAGCTTTTGGATTTGAGCGGCACCAACATTAACAGCCAGGCCATGAGGACCCTGGTCCAAGTGGAGAACTTGCAGCTGGAGGAATTCGTCTTGCAAGCTTGCCGGGATCTGACCAACGAGTCGGTAAGCATCCTGTGTCAGCACCAGCCTCATCTGACCACGCTGGACCTCAGCGGCTGCTCTGAGCTATCGGACCGGGCTGGTCTCGCCATCAATTCCCGGCTACTAGATCTCCGGTGCCTGCGCCTGGGGAAGCTGCCACGAATGACCGATGCTGGCTTCCAGGGAATGTCACACCTGAAGCATCTCCAGAGCTTGGACGTGTCTGAATGCAGTCTGGTGAGCTGCAGTGAGTTCGTGAAAGCGTTTGGCACCAACACGAGACCTCCCAAGCTAAAATCTTTGAATGTCGCCTTTTGTTCATTACTGAAGGTAAGTTCTGTGAATTGATTTCTTTTAGGTTTAACCACTGGCCTCCACACTGTGCTGATACTGATATATAGTGGTACCTCTACCTAAGAATATCTCTACTTACGAACTATTCTAGATAAGAACTGGGTGTTCAAGATATTTTTGCCTCTTCTCAAGAACCATTTTCCACTTACAAACCCGAGCCTCCAAAACTGTAACCGGAAAAGGCAGAGAGAAGCCTCTGTGGGGCCTCTCTAGGAATCTCATGGGAGGAAACAGGGCCGGAAAAGGCGGGGAGAAGACTCCGTGGGGCCTCTCTAGGAATCTCCTGGGAGGAAACAGGATAGTGATATATAGTGATAGTGATATAAAGTGGTACCTCTACCTGAGAACATCTCTACTTACGAACTTTTCTAGATAAGAACCGGGTGTTCAAGATTTTTTTTGCCTCTTCTCAAGAACCATTTTCCACTTACAAACCCGAGCCTCCGAAACTGTAATTGGAAAAGGCAGAGAGAAGCCTCCGTGGGGCCTCTCTAGGAATCTCATGGGAGGAAACAGGGCTGGAATAGGAGGGGAGAAGCCTCTGGTTGGGTCTCTCTAGGAATCTCCTGGGAGGAAACAGGGCCGGAAAAGGCGGGAAGAAGCCTCCGTGGGGCCTCTCTAGGAATCTCCTGGGAGGAAACAGGACCTCCCTGTGCTTTCCCCAATCTCATGCATTATTTGCTTTTCCATTGATTCCTATGGGAAAAATTGCTTCTTCTTACAAACTTTTCTACTTAAGAACCTGGTCACGGAATGAATTAAATTCGTAGGTAGAGATACCACTGTACTTGGCATCCATGAATTTGTCTAATTCTGCCTTGAAGCTATCCAGACTGACAGCTGTCACGACCTCTTCTGGAAGTGAGTTCCATAAACCAACGACCCTCTGGGTGAAGAAATATTTCCCTTGATTTGTCCTCACTTTCTTACCTATGAGCTTTAGCGAGGGCCCCCTTGTCCTAGTATTGTGTGATAGAGAAAAGAATTTTTCTCTATCCGTCTTTTCTATCCCATGCATGATTTTATACCCTTCGATCAAGTCACCCCTTGAACGCCGTCTTTCAAGGCTGAAGAGACCAAGGCGTTGCAACCTGGTTTCATAAGGGAGGGGCTCCATTCCATGCTCTCCCCGAAGCCTCAGTGGGAAGTTCAAGGTAACATAAACCCAATCATCTTCTCCTTCTGCAGGACAGCACAGTGCTCTCTCTGGCCGAAACTCTAGGCAAGAACCTTCGGGTTTTGGACCTGTCGTCATGCGTGTCGCTTTCTAACCGGAGCATCCAAGCCATCGCCTCCAGCCTTTTACTCTTGACTGTCCTCCGCTTGGCCTGGTGTAAAGAACTGACCGACTGGGGCTTACTAGGGATTGAGGAGCCCAGAGAGGAGCGTGAAGGCGTCAAAGAGGTGAGAGGACATCATTCATTGAAATACATAATCATAGAGTCATATGGCTGGAAGGGACCTTGGAGAGAGAGAGAGAGAGAGAGAGAGAGAGAGGTGGGTAGATATAGATAGATTAGATATAGATTAGAGATAGGTATAGATAGATGAAATATAGATAGACAGATTAGATATAGATAGATAGATTAGATATAGATAGATTAGAGATAGATAAGATAGCTAGATATAGATAGATTAGATATGGTGATAGATAGATAGATAGATAGATAGATAGATAGATAGATAGATAGATAGATAGATAGATAGATAGATAAGAGATAGATAGAGATAGATAGATAGAGAGAGAGAGAGAGATAGAAATAGATAGATAGATAGATAGATAGATAGATAGATAGATAGAGATAGATAGATAGATAGATTGATAAGAGATAGATAGAGATAGATAGATAGATAGAGAGATAGAGAGAGAGAGAGATAGAAATAGATAGATAGATAGATAGATAGAGATAGATAGATAGATAGATAGATAGATAGATAGATAGATAGATAGATAGATAGATAGATAGATAGAGGTGGGTGGGTGGATGGATGGATGATGGATGGATGGATGGATAGATGACGGATGGAAGGATGGAGGGATGGATGAATGGATGGATAGATGATGGATGGATAGATAGATGATAGATAGATAGATAGATAGATAGATAGATAGATAGATAGATAGATAGATAGATAGATAGATAGATAGATAGATAGATGGATGGATGGATGAATAGATGACGGATGGAGGGATGGATGGATGGATAGATAGATAGATAGATAGATAGATAGATAGATAGATAGATAGATAGATAGATACTGTACTCCATTATGGTCCTTTCCTGGATGTCCGCTAGATACGTGGACTTTGACTTCCCAAGTCAACTTGGCCATTAGAACAGACCTGAGTGGCTGGAAGGCAACATACCCATCGAAGCCACCGAGAAAGGTTTCGTCTCCTTTTACCCACCCTTCCCGACTTCCTTTGACAGAAAGACGCTGGCCCAAAGTTCAGCAGGAACTTTGGCAACATGGGGTTTTTTCTGCCCCCACCCCAGGATTTGGAACAGGATAATTTGATGGTCATTAATCTCAACCAACGGAAGGCCCAAGAGCAGCGGCCAGCATCTTTGAACACCTTGACCCGCCTGCAAGAGCTGGATCTGACCGCCTGCGGGAAGCTGACGGACGTGAGCATAGCCAAGGTACAGGGGCCTCCTGGGTTGGGAAAAGCAGGTATTGGGACAAGGGCCGTGGTGGCGCAGGGGTTGGAACGCAGAACTGCAGGTATCTAGTTCGATTCCCATCAGCTCAAGGTTGACTCAGCCTTCCCTTCTTCCTATGTTAGTAAAATGATACTCCAGATTATTGTAGGCAATATGAGCCGTGGTGGCGCAACAGGTAGAGTGCTCTACTGCAGGCCACTGAAGCTGACTGTAGATCTGAAGGTCAGCGGTTCAAATCTCATCACCGGCTCAAGGTTGACTCAGCCTTCCATCCTTCCGAGGTGGGTAAAATGAGGACCCGGATTGTGGGGGCAATATGCTGGCTCTGTTAAAAACTGCTATTGCTACCATGTTGTAAGCCGCCCTGAGTCTAAGGAGAAGGGTGGCATAAAAATTGAATGAATGAATGAATGAATGAATGAATGAATGAATGAATGAATGAATGAATGAATAAATAAATAAATAAACCGCTCAGAGAGTGCTATAAAAGTGGTATATAAGTCTAAGTGCTATTGCTAGAGGTATAACGAGCAGGAATTGTGATCCCGCTATATAGAGCGCTGGTGAGATCACATTTGGAATACTGTGCTCAGTTCTGAAGACTACAAAAAGATATGGATAAAATTGAAGGGGTCCAAAGACGGGCGACAAAAATGGTGGAAGGTCTTAAGCATAAAACGTATCAGGAAAGACTTCATGGACTCAATCTGTGTAGTCTGGAGAACAGAAGGGAAAGGAGGGGACATGATCGAAACATTTAAATATGTTAAAGGGTTAAATAAGGAAAAAGACCTCATGGTTCACCTGCCCTTATACTATTTCCTGTATTTTATCTTAGGATGGATATGTGTTTATCCCAGGCATGTTTAAATTCAGTGACCGTGGATTTACCAACCGCGTCTGCTGGAAGTTTGTTCCAAGCATCTAATACTCTTTCAGTAAAATAATATTTTCTCACGTTGCTTCTGATCTTTTCCCCAACTAATCTCAGATTGTGCCCCCTTGTTCCTGTGTTCACTTTCCTATTAAAAACACTTCCCTCCTGAACCTTATTTAACCCTTTAACATATTTAAATTTTTCGATCATGTTCCCCCCTTTCCCTTTTGGCTTCCAGACTATACAGATTGAGTTCATTAAGTAGTCCTCCGGACCAGTATTTCCCAACCTTGGCAACTTGAAGATATTTGGACTTCAACTCCCAGAAACATAAAAACATAGAAACATAGAAGTCTGATGGCAGAAAAAGACCTCATGGTCCATCTAGTCTGCCCTTATA
The DNA here is from genome assembly GCF_031021105.1 of Erythrolamprus reginae. NCBI lineage: Eukaryota > Metazoa > Chordata > Lepidosauria > Squamata > Dipsadidae > Erythrolamprus > Erythrolamprus reginae. The sequence continues at coordinate 14,397,232 of NC_091958.1, read as the reverse complement.
CTATTTTCTGTATTTTATCTTAGGATGAATATATGTTTATCCCAGGCATGTTTAAATTCAGTGACTGTGGATTTATCTACCACATCTGCTGGAAGTTTGTTCCAAGGATCTACTACTCTTTCAGTAAAATAATATTTTCTCATGTTGCTTTTGATCTTTCCCCCAACTAACTTCAGATTGTGCCCCCTTGTTCTTGTGTTCACTATCCTATTAAAAACACTTCCCTCCTGGACCTTATTTAACCCTTTAACATATTTAAATGTTTCGATCATGTCCCCCATTCGCTGGCTGGGGAATTCTGGGAGTTGAAGTCCAGATATCTTCAAGTTGCCAAGGTAGGGAAACACTGCTCCAGACTATATAGATGGAGTTCATTTTTCTATCAGCCTGATTTTCAACCCGCAACTCATGCAGGATTTGGTTCTGCCCTTGCTCTTCAGGTTATTAGCTTCCCAGATCTTCGCTACCTCTCCCTCAGCCTCGTGCCCAGCATCACCGACACCAGCCTCCTCTCTATTGCGCACAACTGCCGGAGCTTGGAGCACCTTTCGCTGAGCCACTGCACAAACCTGACGGACAAAGGCTTTGCCGAGGCAGCTGGAAAGTTATCCAGGCTACAGCATCTTGTCCTTTCGGGCTGCAACCAGCTGACGCCCAGGTAAGCGAGCGCGGTTGGCGAGAGAAGGGCTCCCTGAATGCCTTGCGGGGAATCCCAGGCAGCCTAAAGGCTCCTCAGTTGACCTTGGGAAATTCTTTAGAACAGGGGGTCCCCAACCTTCTTGGTTCCAAGGACCGGTGGCAGAAGCTTTAGTAAGTTTCAGCAAGCGGAGTGCTTTTCTGAAGAGGCGACCGAACTTTTTGGTTTTTCTTTGAAGGTGTTTTTTTGCTTCGTGTTCAAGAAGTTTGTTTAGCTCCGGAGAAGCTTCTTGGATGAGAAGCGAAACGTCTTCAAGGGAAACCATCTGTCTGATGTAGTGTGGGGTTTCCTGCCTAAGCAGGGGGTTGGACTAGAAGACCTCCAAGGTCCCTTCCAACTCTGTTGTTATTATTATTATTGTTTTTAAAAAGCCAACAGTGGCTAAAAAAGCCAACACAATCTTAAGCTGTATGAACAGGGGGATACACTCCAAGACTAAGGAGGTACTAATACCACTCTATAATGCCCTAGTCAGACCACACCTAGAGTATTGCATTCAATAATAATAATACGTAGTAGTAGTAGTAGTAGTAGTAATAATAATAATAATAATAAACAGCAGCAGCAGCAACTACAACAGAGTTGGAAGGGACCTTGGAGGTCTTCTAGTCCAACCCCCTGCTTTGCAGGGAACCCTACACTACTTCAGACAGATGGTTATCAACATCCTCTTAAAAACCTCCAGTGTTGGAGCATTCACAACTTCTGGAGGCAAATTGTTCCACTAGTTAATTGTTCTAACTGTCAGGAAAATTTTCCTTAGTTCTAAGTTGCTTCTCTCCTTGATTAATTTCCACCCATTGCTTCTTGTTCTACCATCTGGCTTGGATGGTGTAGGGTTTCCTGCTTGAGCAGGAGGTTGGACTTGATGACCTGCAGGGTCCCTTTCAACTTGAATGAATGAATGAATCAATCAATCAATCAATCAATGAATGACCAACCCTACCCAACCCAACAACCAACCAACCCAACCCAACAACCAACCAACCCAACCCAACAACCAACCAAACAACCAAACAACCCAACCCACCAGTCAATCAACCAACCCAACCTAATCCACCAACCAACCAACCCAACTACCAACCCAACCCCACCCACCAACCAACCAACCCAACTACCAACCCCACCCCACCCACCCACCAACCCAACCCAACTCAACCCACCAACCCAGAAAGTCCAGTTGCCTCTTGAAAAAGCACCCTTGGGACTGAATAGCTCCATAGGGGGAGTGGAATAGTTTCAAACACGGTCTAAATTCTATGTGGGTGCAAATGAAGCTTCATGCGTTCGCCAGGGCCGCTTTGGTGTCCCAGTTCCCAATGGACCACAGCCCCGTAGCGGTCCACGGCCTGGGTGGGTGCAGACCCCCACTTTAGAAGCTCTTCCCCCTGCAAAGGGCCTAGCCCGATTTCTACTCTTGCCCCGGCTAATACAAATCCCGAGTCCCTCGCCGTTGACCTTATCTTACAAAGGAGATGGGGGCGGCAAGGTTACCGCAGGGCTTTCTTGGCGGAGGTGGGTGTAGAACAAGGACACCAACATAGGCCGGAATATCCCTTTTCTAGGACCCTGAGGTCCATCGGCCATGAGTGCCAGCTGCTGAAGTCCTTAGATGTCTCCATGTGCAGCAAGATCACCATGCACGACGTCGAACGCTTCCAGGCGCAGCTGCCACCTCAAAGCCAAACCAGCATCCAGTCGCGGTTTGTGGGTGGAGCAGACCTTTCCATCACCCTTTGAAGGAACCCTTGCGAGCCTGGACACCTCGGTTAACCTTTCTCTACCCCGGTGGGAAGGCAGGAAGTCCTCTTGGGCAGCCCGGATGGCCTCTTGCCGGCAAACTGAAAATGAATGGCTGTTATGGCCGCATAAAGAAGCAAAGCCCATCTTCCGTGGTAGTGAAGACAGAAGACTTATTTTCCAGAAGTTATTGAGCAGGGCCAGCAATTTCGGTATTCTACAAGCAGAGTGAGAGATATTTATTTGCTCCCAAGAGTTTGGAACAAGGTAAGTGCTGGGACTGGTATTCTAACAAGACGACAGGACAAGTCTTGTTCCTCGTATCAACTTTGATATAGCCAGACGTGAGCTCTTTCCTTTTGTCCCTTCTAAAGGGTATGAATTCCCTCTACGCGGATGGAATAAGTACATTCTAAGTTGCTAGTCCTTAAGGGTCCCTTTGTCAATTTTAGAGGAAACCTGGATTGGCATCTGCTTTCGAAATCCTGATACCAAAGCATCCTTTGACTCTTCGGCCACAGCGAGACGTCCCACGGCCTTCTTGCAAACAGGGTGAAAAAAAGTAACTTTTCCGATAGCATCCCTCTCGCCTTTCTAAGCCTGGGATTGTTTGTGCACCTGGAAAGGGGGGTGCGTGTGTCAGGTATAAAACAGGAACACAAATAAAAGACTGCCATCTTATCCGTGCTTTGGAGTTTGGGGCAAAGGACCAAGCAGGCTATTAAACCCAAGTCTCTCACCTTGGCTAAGAGTTGTGTATTTGATTTCGCTCCCCGCAAGTTATAATCCAAAATAGCCGAGATCTGCCCGATGCCTCCTTCCACAAAATAGCACTGGGAGTGGGGTGTGTATGTGTGTTCTAACTTACCTTGCTGCCACTTCGCTCCCTCCCACGCTGCGTGGCTGCGCATGCACATTGGCAAAAAAAAATTCAAAAAAGAAAGCCAAAAATAAGATGGCGACTCATACACAGTGCAAGAAATTCGACTTCTGCGCATGCGAAGGGGGGAAAAAGGGGGAAAATCACCCCACCCCAAAAAAAAATCAGGAAAAAAAATCTTTTTTTAAAAAAAGAGATGGCAGCACCCACGGACTGACACTGATGTCATTATGATGTCACCAGCGGTTTGCTACCAGTTCGGGCGAACTGGTAAGAACCAAGTGGAACCCATTTCTGACTGGGAGCCACATTCAAGTCATGTCTGAAATTTAGCTTTGTGCGCAATTTAAGGGGGGGGGGGGAAGGCCTGCCAGTTAACAGCCCACTGTCACAAAAATAAGAATTGTGAATCATGTGATAAATGGTCTTCCGCACACCTGCTGGAGGTTTGTGACATCACTTGACCATTACAACTTTAAAAGCCTTTTCTTTTTAATATTAGCGGGAACGTAGCAAGGAAGGTGCACCAAAGTTGTGTGAGCTTTATTCTGTACCGATCAGTTCTGAATTCTGTACTCTGCTTATTCAAGCAGCTGTTCATGTGAGCCAGTTATTGCACTAAATAGATTTATATTTTATTTTTTAAAACAGTTTTGATCCATAAGGTAAATCTAACCCAAACCTGAGGTTACAAAACAGAGTGATGGTCCTACGTGCTCTAATATTATTAGATATAGTAATATCCTAATACCCCCCAATGAGACATAAAATGAATTAAGATGTAACTTTCTCCATTAAATTTCCCCAAATCTTATGATGATGTAATGGAAAATATCAGCGTTGAGCAGAGAATTGTCTTCCAATTTCAACCATTTGGATATGGATGCCTTACAAAGCTTATCTTGCTATTTTGCTACAGGTGACTTATTGATTCCCGGTAAAGATAATTTGTCAATTTGTCCTTTTCCATTTCCTTCTGTTTCACAAATAGTAACCCTTCACAGAAGAAGTTCAAGGTTGACTCAGCCTTCCATCCTTCTGAGGTGGGTAAAATGAGGACCCAGATTCTTGGGGGCAATATGCTGGCTCTGTAAACCGCTTAGAGGGCTGTAAAAGCATATGAAGCGGTATTTAAGTCTAATTGCTATTGCTAAGACCCATGTCAGATTACAGAATATTCCCAAAGTATCTGTCCCTGCAGCATAAGAGGTTACTTTAAAAAAAGAAAATTAAGCGGTCACTTATTTAATCATTTATTTTTCTAACTGGAAAAAAAAAGTCGAACTTCTCACTGGGTTTTGACATCTATAAATGTTAAAAAGACACCCCGTTTCTGTGCTATGTACAGGAACCGCAACTCCATGCAATCAAAGAAAGCCATAAAGGTTGTTCTTCCTCTTTTTTTAAAATTTTAATGATTAATGGCTTCTATGCCCAAGGTAGTACCACAGTGAATTTGTTACAGTAGAATCATCTGAGCAGGAAGAAAATGCCCAGGAATCTCTTTTCGGCAGTTTACAGGTAATCCTCGACTTAACAACAGTTCATTTCTTGATCAGTGTTACAACAGCAGTGAAAAAAGTGACTTAACGACCATTTTTCACACTTATGGCCCTGTCTTGCAGCATCCCCGTGGTCATGCGATCAAAATTTGGACGGTTTGGCAAATGTTACGATTGCTGTGTCCCTTGGTCACTTCCAGGGGTGGATTCCTCCTACTGCTATTACTAGTGCGCTGCGTGCCCACCTTCAGGTGTGTTGCCTGCGCATATGCGCTCAAGCGAGATTTTGCTTCTGCACATGCACAGAAAGCAAAACCTCGCAAGAGGGTGCGTGTGCGCAGGAGGTTCCACATTTTTTTTGCTTCCATGCATGCGCAGAAGCAAAAAATTGACAAAATCTCAGGTATGTGCATGTCCCTTCGTGAGATTTTGCTTCATGCGCAGAAGCAAAATCCCGCTGGGATGCAGGCAGGCAACACACCCGAAACTGCGCAGGCAGCTCAATTTTTTCTACTGCTGTGGCGTCCTTAGCCGTTCCAGTAACCACCCGCTACTGGCCACGTGATTCCGACCAGCAAAGTCAACGGGACAGTCAAGATTCATTTAACAAGCACGTTAACTAACTTAGCAACCTCCCAAGATCCACTTAATGTCCGTGGCAAGGAAGGTCGTAAAGGGGCAAAATTCACGGAAATGTTTCCCTTAGCGTCAGACGTTTTAGGCTCAGCTGTGGTCGTAAGTCAAGGACTACCTATATTGGAAGCAGACAAGGTTTGTTCTTAACCTGTGAAGATTTTTCACGATGCAAGACTAAAATCATATGCAAAGAGCTGCAAGGAGAGGTGGGGGGGGAATGAAATTTTTGATTCAGTGCAATGAACTCCACATCTGTTGTGGGGCGAGGGGGAAAAACTGTGACACATACATTGAATATACATAAAATAAGTAAAGGACCGCCACATTTGCTTTCAAAATAGGTTAAGAGAGACAAAACGAAGGAACTATCCAAATAAGCCTTTCCCTTAGTCATAAATCCATCATTTACAGAGTGATGCCGAAGAGCCTTTGTCCTTGGTCAGTTAAAAGGGGGAAAGCTCCAATCCTTGGTCCATCAAGAAAATCTTAGCTTCAGGATGAGTTTCATAGACTGCCTTACTGAGAGGTGGGCAGCTAAAGCAACCTTACAACCTGTGGGCTTCAACTCCAGCTTGACCTGATAGCCAGTCTTCCAATGTCTCAGGGGTTGCCAGAAAAGAAGAGGGAGTCAAGCTATTCTCCAAAGCAAGTGAGGGTAGAACAATAAGCAACAAATGGAAACTAATCAAGGAGAGAAGCAACCTAGAACTAAGAAATTTCCTGACATTGAGGACAATTGATCAGTGGAAAGACTTTGTCTCCAAAAGTTGTGAATGCTCCAATACTGGAAGTTTTAAAGATGTTGGATAACCATTTGTCTGAAATGGTGTAAGTGTCCAACCTCAGCAGGAAGTTGGAGTAGAGGACCCTCAAGGTCCCTTCCAACTCTGTTATTCTAATTCTAACATCAGCTGCCTCTAGAATTCTCGGAACTGAAGTCCACAGGGCTTAAAGTTGCATAGTTGCCCAACCCTGGTCTCATTTGATCCCTTGTGTGATGCAAACCAACCTCTCATTCACTCTTTCAAGATCCCCCAAAAGCTTCTCTACCTAGCTTAGGCACAGAACAAGGTGGTCAATGGAATAAGGAAAAACTTTTTAAAAAAATCATGTTTCATGGCATATCCAGAATCCCAACTATTGTGAGGGTGGGATCAAGACTGTTGTTCAAACCTACAGTACCGACCGTTAAGTACCAAGGAATATACTGTACCCTAAAAAGCAGCTCTTGAAAGATCATCAGAAATCTCTCCCCCGTACCGTACATCGTACTTGCAAACTTCTCATGAGTAAAAAAAAAAATTAAATGCACCCCTTAAAGCTAATTGTGCGCCTGGTTTGAATAGTACTCCTCCTTCGCTTGGGAAGATTGGAGCCACGACTGCATTGCCATCTATACCAGCGTTTCCCAACCTTGGCAACTTGAAGACATTTGGACTTCAACTCCCAGAATTCCCCAGCCAGCATTTGCTGGCTGCGGAATTCTGGGAGTTGAAGTCCAAATGTCTTCAAGTTGCCAAGGTTGGGAAACAGCGTTCTATACAACGAGAGGGGCAAAGTGTAAAGTGCGAAACGTACCAAAATGCAGAAAAAGCATTCGACAGCATAGAAACCACATGAGCTTAGGAGGGAGTGGAGGAGAGACCAACTGCCTAGGGAGGACACCAGTGCTGCTTAAGGAGAAGAAATCCTCCACCATCCCTCCACTCCACATCTCCAATTCCCTTGTGTAATTTCTGTGGAAATGTAACTCCACATGAACTTTTGGAGGAAAAAAGAAGGGGGGGAACCCCCCAGCTAGCAGAGAATTCAGAAACCCACTTGTGAACCTGAAACCAACTTAAAGCTCATTCTTCTCTTCCACAACCAGCTCTTAGAAGCTCATCGTTTCAGGCCGCTGAAGCCAATGGCCGTTTTGTTCTCACCGGAATTGAGATCAAGTCTCAGCTCGATGAGAAATGCGACTTTCTGCCTCTTTTGACACTCAAGACACAGCCACCAGTCCAGTCTCCCAGTTTCCACGCAGGCAAGCAACTGGGATTCTTTTGCCACAATGTGCAAAAGCTAAGGTGATTGCATGGTTCAGGCAGGTTGTGGCATTAATAGTGTCCAAAGTGTGGTTGGGCAAATGGTAGTCTGTGTGACTACCCTTTACAGTAGGATAATGCTAAAGATCACAGAATGAGGTCTCTCCAGAGTACAAGCCAACCTAGGTGGCAGGCAAATTCCCTTTGTGTGTTTGTTTTGTTTTTGGTGTACATGTGCGTGTTTTGTTGCAGGTAACTTTCAAATACCAGTTACAGATGCCAGCTCATAAGAGGCAAATATCGTGGCGAGTGGGAGATTCTTCAATTCTCTGTTCCCCTTTTCACAGTGCCCACTTTCTATTCTTAAGGCCTCTTTGCCAGCCTATCTCTCTCCAGAGCAAAGCTTAGTCCCATTCCAGATTTTGATGGCACCTCGGTTGGAAGGAAGCCGCATGAAATTGGGCATCCAGAAGTGTTAATTAAAAGAACCGATTTCCTAGATTTTCTTTTAAAAAACCAGAACACAGACTCAACCAAGGCTCAGTTGAGAAAGCTGCAATCAGACCACAAAGGCTGCCCCCACTCCTTCCTCTTGGCCTCGCTTCATTTGCTGCGATGTCTAATTAGGCAATCTGTGGTCACTGCTCGTCTTCGAAACGTGCTTTTGACAAGGTGCGGTTTGAGCAAGATAGGTTACCTGTGGTTTTGACCAGCTTTTGATGTCACAGTCAGTGCTATACGTAAGTGAAAGGCGACAATTGGAACGACATGGGATGAAAGCAGGGAATTCCATGCCACGTTTCTGTGAATTCGTAGAGCGGTGTACAGATCCTGCTTCGGGGGGGACGGGGGACAGAGGGCAGTGGGGGCCCTGTGTGCTAAGGACAGAGAGGTCAGCCCTTAGTGTTCGCTATGGGTAAAGTCATAGCAGAAATTTAAGTTGCTGGGAGGCTTTGGGATGGCGGGCGGGGCATCCGGAATGGTAATGTTCTCCAGATCCAGCAATCGCAGTTTGAGCTCCATAGACAGCAAGATATCCAGGTCGCTTTGCATCCTTTCACTGACCATCTCCCGGCTGAGAAGCACGTTCAGTCCATCAGTCCACAAGCAGAACTGAGAGGAAAGAAGATCAATCTCATCAGGACGTCATTCCCAACCTTCTAACACCGAAGGAGAACAAGACATGTTTTCTTTTAAACCAGGGCTACAGTGGCCACACTCATACAACCCATTCTTTCCCATGCTTAATAATCCTGCAAAGCTCTCAACTATAGCAAACCATCATCAGCAAGTTCCATATTATACCAAAGCAATACCCTGTTTTTCCCCAAAATAAAACATCCCGATAATAAGCCCACTCGGGCTTTTGAGTGCATGGCAATAAGGCCATGCACTTATTTCAGAGTTCAAAAACATATAAGACAGGGTCTTATTTTGGGGAAAACACCGTAGCTAGTAGAGCAGAAATTAGAACATATCTTTTTAAAAAATGAATGCAAAACTGAGAGGGTGAAGATGCAATTTTCAGCAAATTGAAAGAATTGAGCACCTACGGTCTTCTCTTGACTGAATGATCCCAGAACACAGAATATTTTAACTAGATTGATTTCATAGTATTGTATTTATATTATTATAAACTGCAGTTTTTCTTTTAATATTGTAAGCAGCCCAGAGTTACCGTGTGGCAAGATAGGCAGCTAATAAAATTTACAAATAAATAAACCAATAAAATTCCTATCTCTTCCCAAAGTTGAAATTGACTCATTTTTCAAAGTTTGAAACATGACACAAATAACCACAAGAATGAGTCCCCCCAGAAGATCTATGTATATCTGCATCTTATTTCAAGGGCATAATGTCCCAAAGCTATTTTCATATCTGGCATAGATATGAAACTGGGGAAGCTCTTTATAGCGCAGCTGTGTGGTTCAGTTTTCTTGCAGTGACTCACTTCATAACGTGTAGGGGCAATGAAATTCAGATGCTCTCCAACATCGTAACTTATGGAAAATGCAAGGTCGAGAAGATCCTGAGGGACGGGAAACAAATGTTTTAGGAGAGAAAGCAGGATGGTTAGTGGAAGAACTTATTGCTTTCAGAAAGAAAGGCAATTCAAAACTTACTAACCGGATCAGCAAAACACAAGCTTGGTTGAAAATAGAATTGGGTTGGTTTTGTTAGGGGTTCATTATGTGGCAGGAACTCGGACACCGTCTTAGTATGTTGTGAGTACCACATGCCACATTAAGGTCTTCATAAAGACTGTTTTAGGTACATAAAACTGGTCTGTTTTAATGTACATAAAGGGAGCAGCTGTGTTTTGTTGACCCAGATCGAGGGTATTCATTCATCATATGGCCAGTCAACTTCTTGGCTGATTTATATCCTACTATTCAGAGTATAAGACACACCTTAGTTTTGGGGGAGGAAAACAAGGGGGGGAAATTCTGCCTCTGCCTCCCTGCAAACAGCAAATTGTACAGATGATATACACTGTTTGCTGTGTATTTCTGTGTGCCTGACCCATATAAATAGCAAAGAATTGAAGAATTTTACATTATGACAGTATATTAATGCCAGAAAGTTTTCTTAAATTAACAAAGTCCTCCCAATTATTTAAACAGATCTACTCCAATCATGACTAAGTCAGGGTCCAACCCGGCTGCATTATCTTAATACTAAACCAGGACACTGTCACATTTCAGATTACAGTATTCCCTCAATTTTCACGGGTTCGAACTTTGCGAAAAGTCTATACCATGGTTTTTCAAAAATATTAATTAAAAAAATACTTCGCGTGTTTTTTCCCTATACCACGGTTTTCCCCACCCGATGACGTCATATGTCATCGCCAAACTTTCATCTGCCTTTAATAAATATTTTTTTTAAATAAACTTTAATAAATAAACATGGTGAGTAATAATCTAAATGGTTGCTAAGGGAATGGGAAATTGCAATTTAGGGGTTTAAAGTGTTAAGGGAAGGCTTGGGATACTGTTCATAGCCAAAAATAGTGTATTTACTTCCGCATCTCTACTTCGCGGAAATTCGACTTTCGCGGGCGGTCTCAGAACGCATCCCCCGCGAAAAGTGAGGGAACACTGTATGTACAGATGCTGTTAAAATTGATGTGGCTCTCTGGAAGTATACATTATTCTCTGCTATTTAAAAGAATATACAAAAGAACTGGGCCTCTTCAGATCAAATTCTGTTTACTGAAAGGAAGTAAGAAATTCCTTGTGTGTCCTTGGTCTAGAAAGGGATGCTATCCAATGGCTGCAAGCTCTTTGAAGTCTCCAGCAACTGTTGACTATGTAGAGCAGGGATCCCCAAACCTGGCAACTTTATGACTTGTGGACTTTAACTCCCAGACTTCTCCAGCCAGCTTGAAGTCCACAAGTCTTAAAGTTGCCATGTTTGGGGAGCCCTGATGTAGGACATGGAGATGGAGGAGATCCTCCCAGCACAGGTGAGACAGTGGCTGACCTTATTCTGCTTGCCCGAACTCTTTTCCTTGGTGTGGGGGCATTCCCGGCCTACCAGCAACGCTTTCATGTCAGCCACAGAAACTGCAGAGAAAAGTAATTGGCAGGTTAAAGTCCACCTAGATCGAAGAAGATTCCACAATGAGAAATCAGAAAAAACTTCAAATCTTAAGAAATCCATGATTTTGAGGTATATATCCTGGCTGTTTTCAAGGTTGGCTCAACTTTCCATCCTTCTAAGGCAGTGATTCTCAACCTGTGGGTCAGGGCCCCTTTGGGGGTCGAACGACCATTTCACAGAGGTCAGCTAAGACCACGGGAAAGAAAAAATGCCCATGGGGTCAGGAACTAAGGCTTCCATTCTGCCACCTTGGAACATATTTTTACAATCTGACCAATCAATGTTTACAGTGGGGGCATCCCTCTGACCTTCCTGCCAATCAGCTTCAAGCTCTGTTGGTAGAATTGGTGCTAGATTTATGGTTGGGGGTCACCACAACATGAAGAATTTTATTAAGGGTCACGGCATTAGAAAGGTTGAGAACCACTGTTCTAAGGTGTGAAAATGAGGACCCAAATTGTTGGGGGGCAACAGGTTGACTTTGTAAACCACTTAGAGAAGGCTGTAAAAAGCACGGTAAAGCGGTATATGAATCTAAGTGCTACTATGTTTTCCTGAAAATAAGACTTCCCCCGAAAATAAGATTTCTTCTGAAAATAAGCCCTCCCCCAAAATATTTAAATGCACACACCACCTGTCCCCATCATTTCCTCTGGTTAGGGAGACTCATCTTGCTCCACGCACCCCAAAATAATAAGACCTCCCCAAAAATAAGGCCAAGTATTTATTTTGAGGTTCAAAAAAAATATAAGACAAGGTCTTATTTTCAGGGAAACATGGTATTACTATTGCTTTCCAAGAGAAAACTATCAAATCTATTAAAAACAAAACAACAATCAAAGGACAAGAGCTTAAATCAGGAAAACATTCGGGAGCAAACTTAGCACCCCAATCTTTCCATGCCTCCCTTCATTTATTTATTTATTTGACTTCTATGCCACCCAATCCCATGGGACTTCTTCTTTGTCAGCACTATAGGGAAACCAAGTACCATCTTACTACTATTCTGGACCAGGACTCACTGCTCACAGTCACTCATGCCCTCATCACCTCGAGGTTCGACTACTGTAATGCTCTCTACATGGGGCTACCTTTGAAAAGTGTTCGGAAACTTCAGATCATGCAGAATGCAGCTGCGAGAGCAGTCATGGGCCTACCTAGGTATGCCCATGTTTCACCAACACTCCGCAGTCTGCATTGGTTGCCGATCAACTTCCGGTCACAATTCAAAGTGTTGGTTATGACCTTTAAAGCCCTTCATGGCACTGGACCAGAATATCTCCGAGACCGCCTGATGCCGCACAAATCCCAGCGACCGATTAGGTCCCACAGAGTGGGCCTTCTCCGGGTCCCGTCAACTAAACAATGTCGGTTGGCGGGCCCCAGGGGAAGAGCCTTCTCTGTGGCGGCCCCGACCCTCTGGAACCAACTTCCCCCGGAGATTAGAACTGCCCCTACTCTCCTTGCCTTTCGTAAACTCCTTAAGACCCACCTGTGTCGTCAGGCATGGGGGAACTGAGACATCTCCCCCGGGCATATACAATTTATGAATGGTATGTGTGTATGTATGTGTGTTTAGAAAATGGGGTTTTTAAAATGTTTTTAGTAGAAATTTAGATTTGTTATAAATTGTTTTTCACTTTGTTGGGAGCCGCCCCGAGTCTGCGGAGAGGGGCGGCATACAAATCTAAATAAATACAAAATACAAATACAAATATGTACTGTTTTTTACCATTGTTGTGAGCCGCCCCGAGTCTGTGGAGAGGGGCGGCATATAAATCCAATAAATCTAATCTAATCTAATCTAATCTGTGGAGCAAAGATGAGATAAACAAGCCTAGAAAAGACAGGGAATTGTCACCAACCTTTCTCCTGCAGGCTCTCAATTGGTGGGTTTTCAACCCCTTCTTCCACATCTCCATAATGGAGAAATTTATGGTTGGGAGAAAGGCGACAGTACCAGAGCTTATCTGCCAAAGAAGAAGAAAAATATTCGAAGTCCCGTAACCTGATTTTCTCCATCTTTCAATGCCAACCATTCCCACCGTAATATCTTCCCTCCTGCCTCCTTTCCTAGAAGATGGGCATTCATGATGCAAAATATTAGGAACTCCAAACTCATTCCCCAGGACATTTCATGATTTAGAAATCCAGTGTTTCCAAATCTTGCCATTGATCTGGAATCTGGGACCTTTTGAGGTCAAGAGGTATCTACGGACAGCTCTCTACAACGGTTCATTTAGTGACTGTTCCAAGCTACAAAAAAGTGACTTATGGCTCTGTTTTGATCCTTGACTGTTCAACTTAATGATCCTTGCAGCATCGCCATGGCCACATGCTCAAAATTCAGACACTTGGCAACTGATTCGTATCTGTGATGGTTTCAGCATCCTGGGGTCACGCGATCGATCCTCTTTTGCAAACTTCTGACAGGCAAAGTCAATGAAGCAGCCAGATTCACTTCGTCAACCAGATTGCTAACTTAACAACCACAATCAGTAGTGGGTTCCTACCTGTATGGATAATTGCGCAAAGCTTTGCCTCTCTGGCATGCGCACGTGCATCCAAGCATGTGCAGGAAACAAAATTTCACGAGGCACATGCGCATGAGATTTCTGCATGAGCAGAAGCAAAAAAAAATCACTGAAATTTCACACGCACATGCGTCCCCTCGTGAGATTTTGCTTCCTGCACATGCGCAGAAGCAAACTCTCCTCAGACGCGCGCATGTGCATGCCAGAGACGGGAGCTGCGCGCAATTATCCGTACCAGTAGGAACCCACTCCTGATTCACTTAACAGTTGTGGCAAAGAAAAAAAAGATAGTAAAATGGGGGCAAAGCTTACTAATTTACTGATTATTAATTACTGCTCATAGGGTGCCTCATAAAATGGACAGTGGGGTTGCCAATTCATAAAGGATTCAACTACATAGTACTGTTAACGGGATGTGGGAGGAAGCGCTACAGCTCAGACAACTGTCACACACAAGATATTTGAGCCCACAGAAGAAAAATGGGTTCAGGAAGCATAGGGGTGAAATGCTGCTGTTTCGCTCATGCCTATTGGTTGTCGGAGAGCTGGTCGCGAAGGGAGTGCGAGGCTCTGCCCACTTGCCCAGATGCCGCCATTTGGGTTCTTTTATCCTCTACACAGGATGCTTTCCACATGCACAGAGGGTAAAAGAACCCAAATGGCGGCACCCGGGTGGGTGGGCGGAGCCTCACGCTCCCTTCGCAACCAGCTCTCCGACTTCTGACAGGCTCAAGCGAAACGGGAGCATTTCACCCCTGGGGAAGCATTTCAGAAACGTCCGTTCTTTAGTTTTCTAAAAGTAAAAGAGGGACAAGGGGCTTTTCAGTCTCGCAAAACTGACCCGAGCGCTTTCGAGATAGTCCAGAGAAGAAGCACAAACCATAAACAAGTATTAACACAATCGGTACTGTAAGGTTACAGGAAAAGAATCTTGCAAGTCTCAAAGCACTCACCCCTTCCTTTCCCCTTTTTTCCTTGGTCATATTAAAGACCCAGGCGTCTTCTCCACCCCACCCATCCCCCTCAAACCTGCGGACGTGGGTTTTACCTTGTCGACGGCGGCTGCTAATTTTGCGAAAAAGCGTCCCTTCACAAAGATGGAGGAGTCTCTGCTGCTGGATCAACTTGATCAGTTCGGGTTTCAGCCGCTCCTTCAATTCCCTGCAGCGGAAAATGGCTTTTTGTAACATGGGAGAGGTGACTGTCAGCTGCCACCCTCTGCTTGCTTGTGCTTCGCTGCTATGCAACGCAGGGTGGAATGCTTGGGGAAATGAAAGTAGCATATTTTTGGAGAATAAGACACACACTTTTCCCCTCTAAAAGAGGGTGGAAATGTCAGTGCATATTATACACCGAATGCAGCCATTTTTGCTGCCCTGAAGGCCCCACCACCACCTGCAGAGAGCTCTTGGCTACTGGAGAATGGCAAAAATCCCTCAATTTTTGCAAAAAACAGGCCATTTTTAGCCCATTTTTTGCAAAAATGGGCTTGGCAAAGGGTCTGGGGAGCCTGCAGAGAGCTCATGGGGACTGTTAGAAGGCAAAAAGGCCTCCCTCTTTGTCATTTTTGCCATCTCACAGCACCCAGGAGCTCCCTGCAGGCTTTCCAGACCTTCCCCCCCCCCCAATTTTTGCGAAAAAAAGGGGGGAAATGGTCCATGGGCAACGAGTGATAGTTATGGGGGTAAGTAACATGTTCACAACCCAGGGCACAGCATTAAACTCTCTTGAAAATAAAAATAATCATGGTCTCTTATTTAAAAGGCATCTTACTGCCCTTCCTTGAAAGGATTCCAGGGACGTATCAAAAGGCAGGCAGCTATCCAAACATTACTCTTTATTCTTTGGCTTCGTTCTGTTTGTCATCCCAATTAATCAAGCTGTCCATTTGTAATCTAATAAAGGCAACAAGTCGCTCGGAAACAGCTTGATTAATTGGAAAATAAAAACAGAATGCAACCTAAGAAGACCGGTATTTGACGCAGCACAAAATCCTTCCTACAACTGATTGAGGCCTTCCATCTCAATGACAAGACGTCCATCTCTGATCAGGTGGAGTCCATTGTCCATGGAAGCAACTCAAGTGATTCCTCTTTGCACGGTGGCAAATAATTTTTTGAATACAGCTCAGTCCTACATGTTCTAGGGAGATGTGTGCGTGTCTTTCTCAACCCCTCTCTCTTGCATAGGCATGCACACTCACACAGACAACTACTTTATTTTTCGGAATATAAGACAAATCTTTTTCCTCCCTAAAAAAGGCTGATAATTTGGGTGCATCTTATACTCTGAATGTAGCTTCCACCCTCTCCCTCACCCTAACTAACTGCTAAGGATCTTCCCAGCTTTTACCTTGCAGGCTCTTTCATTTTTTCTCTCTGCGAAGAATGTTTTCCAAGCCCTAAGTCTTTGCAGGGTTTTTTCCATTGCTCTACTTGTTCAGAATGTTTCTTTCCAGGTGCTAATGATGTTCCCAGCTCTTACTGGCTTGCAAGCTCTTTCATTGTTACTTCCTCCGAATAAGGTTTTTTTTAAAGCCCTAACCAAGGGATAAAATAATGTGCTGAAGCTGACCAGACTAAGGATGCTAGCTAGATTAATATCTGGTAAGCAGATTTCTTTCCCTATTTTCTTCCCCCAAAATTAAGGTGCGTCTTATACTCCGAAAAATACGGTATCTGTTGAAGATACAGTTGGAGGCCTCCTTACTCACAGGACAGGGACAGGTAGGATTTCCTCTTGATGCATGCGTTCTGTCTGTCGGAGACGCAGGATCTCACTGTAGTTGAGGATGTTCACTTTGCTCTTGAAGAGCTCCAGCGAAGTGGGCTTCAAGGCCAGGGTCCGGGTGATCTGCTCCCGAACCACTTGCATCACCTGCAGGAAGATCCAAAGATTCCCATCTCTCATAAAATGAAGTCAAGTGGATTGACAATATTAGGCTATACTGCTACTACCCTTGACATTTCTCATCTCTCCTACTATCTTCTCCTGTTGGTATCTTATGATTTATCACTTGCTGTTTGTATCTTGTGATTAATGCTTATAACTTTGATTTATTACCTATCACTTTGTTGTTTGTTTGTATAGTGACAGCTTTTGCCAGTAATAACAACATGGTTGGAAAGGTGGTTGCTGCCTGCCTCACTACGTGGATCTGCTCAGTCCTTTGATGCCTGTGAGCGCAGTTTATGCCGCTTATTCGATGTTTCCGCCCCCCTTTCTCTCTCTCTCTCCGCCCCATGCGCTGAGCCTCCAAGCACGCTCAGGTGTAACCACCTGGCGCTGGAAGCGTTGCCGATAAACGGCTGTGCTTGGGCTCCAGTCGTGCGTGAGAAGGCTAATTAGATGTCACAAAGGGTCTCACGGCTGCCAGTTTCCAGCTGGTAGCCCTGGGGGTTCAAAGCAGCAGCGGTCCTGTTTCCAGTGGGGGAGGGGAAACGGCTCCGCTCTCACCCAATTGCCTGGAGATTGGCGGTTTGTGAGACGGAAAGGGAGAGCAACCCGTTCCAAAGCTTCCAATGGCGACGGCTGTGGAAACGCCATTTGGGCTGACTCGGCGGAAGGAGGCGGATGGTGGAAACACCTGGCTCTTCAAATAGCGCCAGTCTCTCTTTTCCAGAAGCTAGAACAAAGGGGTCTCTGGGAATTTTAAAGTCACGGGAAGTGAAATACAGGACTCTCAGGATGAAAGGCAGAGGGAGCGAGGGTTATCACCTACAAAAAGATATTGACAAAATTGAACGGGTCCAAAGACGGGCTACAAGAATGGTGGAAGGTCTTAAGCATAAAACGTATCAGGAAAGACTTCATGAACTCAATCTGTATAGTCTGGAGGACAGAAGGAAAAGGGGGGACATGATCGAAACATTTAAATATATTAAAGGGTTAAATAAGGTTCAGGAGGGAAGTGTTTTTAATAGGAAAGTGAACACAAGAACAAGGGGACACAATCTGAAGTTAGTTGGGGGAAAGATCAAAAGCAACATGAGAAAATATTATTTTACTGAAAGAGTAGTAGATCCTTGGAACAAACTTCCAGCAGACGTGGTAGATAAATCCACAGTAACTGAATTTAAACATGCCGGGAATAAACATATATCCATCCTAAGATAAAATACAGAAAATAGTATAAGGGCAGACTAGATGGACCATGAGGTCTTTTTCTGCCGTCAGACTTCTATGTTTCTATTTCCTACCCGATTGACATGCTTGTTTCCTGATCTTTCCTGTTGGTTTGAAAATAAAACATTTCTACCCTGATAGCAAGCCCTCTCTTCCTATAGTATTCTATTTTTTGCTATTTAATCCCTATCTAATTTCTAAATTAGGCCTAAAGAGAACTTTCTTCAGGAGAGAGTCCAGCCACGACATTTCCTCTGAAGGAACAAGATCTAGGCTACACAAGGAGGATCCTGGCATGCATGAAAATTGACTGACTCGTTCCCCAAGGTCGAGGCCAAACCCATTCTGAAGGCTGGCTCCACTCTAGGATGCAGAAACATTCAATCTCCATGCAGCTCAGGAACCTAAAAGCCAAATAATCCCTTTTAAGAGCCCATTGCAATCCATCTGGGTCTTACCTTGTCAAAATCCTCTTGAGTCGCTCGCATCTCCTTCCAGGTTTTGTTCAACAGCTGGATGCAGATACAGAAAATGTCCTCAAAGAAGTGCTCTTGGCCAAAGAACATGGGGTAGAAGGCCTGGGCTGTCTCTGAGCCTGCAACCAGAGAATTATCACAAGACTTGAATGAGCCATGGTGGCACGGTGGTTAGAATCCAGCATTGCAGGCTAACTCACTACCGACTGACAGCAGTTCAATCCTGACTAGTTCAAGGTTGACTCGGCCTTGACTTGGACCATGCTTCCCAGGTCCAATAAAATGAGAGGACAATACCTTGACTTTTTTAAACCACAAAGAGGGCTGTAAAACACTGTGATACAGTATATACAGTAAGCCTATGTGCAATTGCTACCTTCTTTGCTACTTGTTTCACCCCATGGTTTTTAATTGCAACCAACAGTTTAATTTAGAATGTGAGAAGTAATGTTTGTTTCTGCTATCCTGGAAGGGGAAAGGAATCCAATTTGCAAAAGCCCTTACAAAAATGAACACAACAAAAACTTGTGTCAAAAAGCTTTAGTAGCTGAATTGTGAGCAGTTTTCAATTACAATATATAATTTTAAAAACAGATCAGTATATAAAGATGGAAAGCAGAAGACACACCTCACCATCCAACCCTTACCAATCTATCAGTGCTTCTTCTCATTCCAATAACATACACACAAAAACCAGCTAACAAATGCAAAATTACTTCCTGCTTACCTCTACTTTATGCAGTAGTCCCAAGAACAGGATGACTTTCCTGGGGTGAGAAACAGGGACCTACTATTACTATCTCATCTCCTCTTGGCATACTGTAGAACAGGAGTTTCCAACTTTGGCAACTTTAAGACCTGTGGATTTCAACTGCCAGAATTCCTCAGCTACCATTGGAAGCCATCCCTTTAAGACTTGTGGACTTCAGCTCCCAGAATTCCTCAGCTATCATTGGAAGCCATCCCTTTAAGACTTGTGGACTTCAGCTCCCAGAATTCCTCAGCTATCATTGGAAGCCATCCCTTTAAGACTTGTGGACTTCAACTCCCAGAATTCCTCAACTACCACTGGAGGCCATCCCTTTAAGATCTGTGGACTTCAGCTCCCAGAATTCATCAGCTACCATTCAAGGCCATCCTTATAAGATTTGTAGATTTCAACTCCCAGAATTCCTCAGCTACCACTGGAGGCCATCCCTTTAAGACTTGTGGACTTCAACTCCCAGAATTCCTCAGCTACCACTGGGGGCCATCCCTTTAAGACTTGTGAACTTCAACTCCCACAATTCTTGGGAATTCTAGGAGCTGCAATCCACAAGTTTTAAAGTAGCCAAGACTAGAAAACCCTGCTGCAGAAGATCCTTGTGGGTCCACACGGTGTCAACACATTCTGGATGACTAGAAGCCAATGGAATACTCACATGTCTCCCCTACATGAAGAATCTCACACAGCATAAAGGAAAGTTGGATGCTGCTCCGAGCGAATGGGCATTCGTGTTTATCTTCTCGACTGCTATTCTCAAGAATAAACTAAACAAAAAGGGGTCAGTATTAGAACCTGCTGGATGTAAAATGTCATCATGAAGACCAAACCAAGGTCTCATTTAAAATCTGAGCTTACTCCATCTGGAAGCTTTCCGATTATCTTGAAACTGTAACTCTCAGAATTCCCAAGAGCAACACAGACTAGGAATTCTGGGAGTTTTGGTTCCAATACATTGGAGGATGCAAAAGTTAAAGTAGACTAATGCTTAGGGTAGAGTTTTAAAAAACAACAACAGACGTACTATGAATACGTTGGGGTGGTGCAGTGGTTAGAATGCAGTATTGCAGACTCTGCCCCACAGCCAGGAGTTCGATCCTGACCAATTCAAGGTTGATTCAGCCTTCAATCTTTTCAAGGTGGGTAAAATGAGGAGCCGGATTGTTGGGGCAATATGCTGACTCTGTAAACCGCTTAGAGAGGGCTGTAAAGCACTAATGAAGCCGTACAGAAGGGCTATTGCAATTGCTACTATGAGTACAAATCCTAATGCCGCATTTTTCAGGCTATAAGACACATTGAAGACGCACCTTAATTTATGGGGAGGAAAATAAGAAAAAAAAACAAATTCTGCCTACCAGTATCCATCTGGCAAGGGTCCTTAGTAAACAGCCTGGAAGAGGTATATTAGCCTTGCAAAGTTCCATTTGAAGGTTATTTTTTCAGCCTTGCAAAGCTCCATTTCAGAGGCTATTTTTTCCCAACTTTGCAAAGCTTTATTTAAGAGGTTGTTTTCAGCCTTGCAAAGCTCTATTTCAGAAGGGTTTTTTTCAGCCTCTGAAAGCTCCTTTTGAGAGGCTGGGCAGGGCTACATTTAGTGTATAAGACGCACCCAGATTTTCACCCTCTTTTAGGAGGGAAAAAGGTGCGTCTTATACTCCAAAAATATGGTAGTCAATCCCAGAGCTTCTTATTGTTAGAGAGGAAAATCCATGAAGCCAGCCGCACTTAGTCAAAAGAGCAGCTTTACCAGGAAAACATTGTTCTCTTACCCTGCTGTATACATTTCGGAAATGCTTGGAGAAATACACCATGCTGTCCAGCGCAAGCAATCCTGGAGGAGTCCGATGCAAATCCAATGCAGGGTTACTGTTATTCTGAAAGAGAAAGTTAGTCAGTAACATGAGAAAATTTGTACAGGATATGACTCCCATTTCCATGGCCTTGACATCAATAAATTGCACAGCTGTCAGGCGCAAATTATCAGGATTATTCATTGGATTCAAAGCACAGAAGAGTTTATTATTGCTACCTAGACACAAAAATCCAGTCGACTAATACCAGTGCTAAATTGTGCTAGGTAAGGACTGGACTCGGGTCTCTTGTGCAATGACTCTAAACTGATGACATGTTTTACTCTGCCCTCCAGTTCTGCCTCCTCTTCTATTGCCAACATGTCCTTAATTCGTTGTAGCCCCACTCACTTTTGCACTCTGTAGCCCTTGGCCACTAAAAGGTTATCAACCTTGAAAGTCCTTCATGGCATGAGTCCAGGCTATTTTAGGAACCATTTCCCCCCAGTAGGATTGGTCTGCCCACCTGTGCTGGAAGAAAGGTTATCCTGTGGGCCGTGTCAGTCAAGGAATTTCAGTTGGCAGGGTCCAGGATTACAGCCTTTTCTGCTGTGGCTCCTGCTCTTTGGAACATTATGGCCCCCAAGGTGATATCCACACCCACCCTTTTTGTCTTCCAGAAGGACCTGAATATTTGGCTCTGCCAGGGGCCCCAGCTGGAGCGCATCACACTGGAGGTGGTTAATAGAGTAAGAAAAGATCCCACCATGCTCCGTGTGCATTTTGAGCCCCTTTCCCCCATCTTTTAATTGTATATGATTATTTTTAATTGTTTTTCTGACTTTTGATGTTTGTAAACCATTCAGAGTCATCTCTAGGCAAAGAGGACATCATACATGTCAAAGAGGGAGGGAGGGAGGGAGGGAGGGAAGGAAGGAGGAGAAGGGGAAAGGAAAGGAGAAAAGGAAGGAAGGAAGGAAGGAAGGAAGGAAGAAAGGAAGGAAGGAAGGAAGGAAGGAAGGAAGGAAGGAAGGAGGAGAAGGGGGAAAGAAAGGAAAGGAGAAAAGCAACATGAGAAAATATTATTTTACTGAAAGAGTAGTAGAGTAGTAGATCCTTGGAACAAACTTCCAGCAGACGTGGTGGATAAATCCACAATAACTGAATTTAAATATGCCTGGGATAAACATATATCCATCCTAAGATAAAATGCAGAAAATAGTATAAGGGCAGACTAGATGGACCAGGAGGTCTTTTTCTGCTGTCAGACTTCTATGTTTCTATGTTTAAAAGGAAGGAAGGAAGGGGGAAGGAAAGGAAGGAAAGAAGAAAGGGAATGAAAGGAAAAGGAGAAAAGGAAGGGAGGGAGGGAGGGAGGGAGGGAGGGAGGGGAGGGTCCTGGCTGTGCTTGCTATGAAAATCCCCCTCCTGCATCTCATCAGCTTCAAAGAGTCTGAGCAGAGCTCACCACAAAGCCCAGCTTGCGGAATTCTTTAGCACAAAGTGAGTGTCGACGCTCAGTGTTATAGCTGCCAGCGGAAGACTCGTTCTCAGACACAAAGGCAGCATGGCGTAGAGACTGCAGCAGGTCCCGTTGTTCCTGCACATTGAAAATAATCAGATTTTCTAGTTGGCAGAGGAGGAAGGCAACTGCCACCTAAGGCATCCCCCCCCCCCCCCACAATAAAAACCCTCCACACCCTGAAGAGGAACTCGAGACAAGGGACCAGACCTGGGAATAGGGGTCCATGGGGGTCCTCATCCGACGCTCCAGAAGGTTGAGCGTGAGGGACTGCAGGACGTAGAGGTAGTGAGCCATCTCATCCGCAATTGGGTCCGAAGCATGGACAATGTTCTGAAGGGGAGTCCAAGAGAGGCACAATGTGACACTGCTCCATCATTCCCCCTTGGGAACAAACATCTCATTTCCTAATGTAGGGTTGAGCAAGGACAAACGGGCCTGTCTACAGAGGTGAAAGCGTTAAGCCCAGAAGCAACAGGTGAGGATGGAGCAATTAGTTTGTTTGTTTGTTCATTCGTTCGTTCGTTCGTTCGTTCGTTCATTCATTCGATTTCTATGCCGCCCTTCTCCTGAGACTCAGGGTGGCTTACAGCAGAGCAAATACAAATTATGCAAGAAGTCTAACATTTAAAATACTAAAAACCTCAATCTAAAAACACGTAGGAAAATCTAGTAAGAATCGTATTCTAAAACCCCAATGCATTTAAAAACCCAATCATCCACCTTTCATCCAAACACACATTATTAATCCAATCATAGCCCGTAGTAGATGTTAAGATTCAGTGACCCAAGTCTGTCGGCAGAGGTGCGTTTTTAAGGCTTTAAGGCCTGGGAGGGTGGGGGCAGCACGAATCTCCTGGGGGAGTGAGTTCCAGAGGGCCGGGGCCAAAACAAAGAAGGCTCTTCCCCTAGACCCCACCAAGCGGAATTGTCTCGGTGACGGGACCTGGAGAAGGCTCTCTGTGGGACCTGAGCAGCAGAAGAGATCCTCTGGAAGTTAGACTTGGCAGCCAAGGTGTGAAGAAGCAAAGAAGCTGACGGAAAGGAAACAGGTGCCACCTCCATGCCCACCTTGTGGATAAATTGCCTGAGGTTCTTCTCCCCTAGATAGTCCATCATCTCCTAGAAATGGAAAGCAGACAGTGAGACAATCCTACATTCTTACTTCTCCCCAAGAGCTTCATGTGTTATTTTTAAGTCAGTTCAGACCTCCATGTAACAATTTTCAGATTTTCAGATCTCATTTACAAAAATCATTTCTATCTCAGTAATGATTGAATCAAAAGTTAATCAACAATTAATTCCTCTGTTAAACATTATTTATCTTATATAGAAAAGAACAAAACCCTTAATAAAATATCATGTTAATCGTAGAAATCAGGTAATTAAGATCAAAATTCATTCTATCATTATATTTTCTTTATCATATTTTAATTCAGTTAATCGTTTATAATTTCACATGGTAAATATTTACATTGAGTTTTAAACAAATCTTTTATGTAACGCTAACTTATACAGTACAATGTATTTATTTATTCCAAAAGAAGCAGCAGAAAGAGCAATAGGTAAAAAGAAAAAAAAAGCTAAACAAATCTCCAATCATCTCCTAGAAATGGACCAGACCAGAGATGGGTTCCTACCGGTGCAGTCTGTGCGCGCTGCTCCGATAGCGTCCCGCCGATTACACAATTTTGGCGCGACGACTCTGGTGCTGTCTTTGCCAGTCTGTTCGCACTGCCATCTTTCTCCCCCTAATTTTCAACTATTTTTTTTGGCTCTCTGAGCATGCTCAGAAGTAAAATCGTCCCTCTGCGTATGTGCAAAATCATGCTAGGGAACGGGTGCGGAATGTCGCAATGCGCACCGGTCGGA
Organism: Erythrolamprus reginae; assembly: GCF_031021105.1. Lineage (NCBI taxonomy): Eukaryota > Metazoa > Chordata > Lepidosauria > Squamata > Dipsadidae > Erythrolamprus > Erythrolamprus reginae. Next base: position 14,373,059 of record NC_091958.1, on the reverse strand, counting down.
AACGTTAAAAGGAACCCGCCCCTGTACCAGACCATCCTTCTCTTGTAGGTTGGTTTGGCAGACTTATGCAAATATATGCAAATGTAAATCCAAAGATATAAGATTTAGAACATCTGCTTTACCCTTCGTTCTGCCTCGCCAGCGTTGAGGAGGAGAGCAATCAGAAGCGCCATAGCTTTGAGTTGCAGCTGCGTGTTCATTCTAATACGGAAGGGGTGGGGGGAAGAAAGCAGAAATTAGACTCCATCTCACACCAGAAGGCTAAAGGGGCATAGAGCAGTGGTTCTCAACCTTTCTAATGCCACGACCCCTTAGTACAGTTCCTTGTGCTGTGGTGACCCCCAACCATAAGTCTAGTACCAATTCTCCCAACAAAGCTTTAAGCTGATTGGCAGGAAGGTCAGAGGGACACCCCCACTGTAAACGCCTGATTGGTCGGATTATTGCCTTGCCTTTCGTAAACTCCTTAAAACCCACCTCTGCCGTCAGGCATGGGGGAATTGAAACATCTCCCCCTAGCCCATGTAGTTTTGGTCTATAATTGATTGTGTGCTTGTTTTTTATATATATTGGGGTTGCTTTTATGGACTTTGTAACTTAAAACTGTAAGTTAGATTGCTAAATATTAGATTTGTTACTATGTACTGTTTTTGCCATTGGTGTGAGCTGCCCCGAGTCTGCGGAGAGGGGTGGCATATAAATCCAATAAATCTAATCTAATCTAATTATAAAAATATGTTCCAAGGCGCCAGAATGGAAGCTTTAGTTCCTAACATCATGGGAAATTTGTCTTATAGTCCGAAAAATGTGGTAACTCCCATAAATAAGTGTTGGAGGGAAGAAGGGACCCATTTCCAGGAGATTGCAATCATCACAAGACAACTGCAGGCGATTGACAGATTTTGATGCTCCATCAGCGGTTCCCTCTTTATGGGCAGAATGCTAGAACATCCCAGTGACCACCATAAAAAGCCACATTCCATTCTGCACCTTTTTTGTTGTTGTTGTGGGCTCCCCTTCTGCCAGTAAATGAGACCCAGGGCTGGGAAATAACCGGACCCTTTCCTAATCTTGTGGGCTGTGGGGTGTTTTGGGAGGTTGGACTGCTGGAAAGCTGCTCCCCTCTATGCTTACACTTGCAGGAGGGCAATGAGGCGGTCCAGGGTCACCTGCTGCTTGACCAGCTCAAAAAGAGCCCGACTGGTGGGCACCATGTTCTCCAAGATCGCCAGAGAAATCTGCTGGATGGAAGCATCCAAGGGACTGACATTGATGTAACTCACAATCTACAGCCAAAGAACAGATTTCAGATAATTAGACAACGGAGAGGGATTCATCTCTTTGTTCATTTCATCGTTTTGATTCTTTCCTTCTTTACAAGGACAGAGTTGTAGTTTTCTTTCTTTCTTTTTTTAACAATAAATTATTATTTAAAAACAAAAGAAAAACAAACAAATAAAACACAATACAATACAAACTAAACCAAAACAATACATACACACATTTATACTTCTAGGGTTATTTTACGGTACTTAAATCAATGAATATTTTATGCTTATTTACTATTTTAACATAGTTCTAGTATCATTTTAATCAGTATAGCTCTAAACATATTAATTATAACACTTTGCTTAATATATATAGTCTAACGGTTGGTATATCAAAATATATAAATGTTTAGCCTTACTATATTAATAATGATATCCTATACTTGTACTAAATTAATCATTAATATATTATTTTATTTACTTCTTTCAAGTGACTCATACAATAGGTTTGTATGACAATTCTCAATTGTCTAGTAATATTGTCTAGTTCCGCCCATTCCAAAATCTTTTTAATCATTACATTTTTGGTTGGCACCGCTCCTTGATTCCAGTATCGTGCTAGTGTGATTCTTACTGCTGTGGGAATGTGTAATATGATATAACGATATTGCTTTCCTATAACTTGATCTAATATCCCTAGGAAGAATGGTTCAGGGTTTTTTTTTAAAAAAAATTGTTTAGTTATTTCTTCCAACCATGTTCAAATTTTATACCAAAATTTTTGTATCACTGGCAGGTCCACCACACATGGTAACTTTCGTAGCCATATTTACAACATTTTGGCATCAAATTGGAGTACATTTTGGCCAATCTCGCTGGGCAGAGTTGTAGTTTTCTACCAGGGCTGGCACTCAATTGGTCAAATCCCTTGGGCAGCTTTTGCATAAGCTAAGCAGGAAGTCATACAACAAACAGTTGTGAAAAATTAGTTCCTGTGGGATTCACACATCATTTCCCATCTCAAAGTCTTTCTGTCTTTTGGGTCAGCCAAATCACACAGCAGTGATCATTCAAGGGGGGAGGGGAATCAACACATAATAGAAAATTGAAGTAAAATTACTTGGCTTTTTCAAATATCGTACACGTGACTTTAAGTGCCCACTTCACATTGAAAGATGGAGCTTTCGAAAAAGTTTTCCTGTGCTTTTAGAAAAACAGTGTTTTTTCTAAACGCTTAAGATTACAATTCATTTTGTAAACACCCCATAAGATTTGGTTATTGGAGAAATAGATATATGAATTCAGACGCTGTTCCTAGATATGATTCAGCAACAGTTTTGAAAATAAATCCAATGCTTAAGAGAGTGGTTTTCTAATACACTAACTTCCTCTTCACTCATTTTTAAAAAGAAAGAAGAAAAGGGAGGAGGTGTGTGTGTGTGTGAGAGAGAGAGAGAGAGGAAGAAAATCAAGATAGAAAAGAAAGAAATTGAGGAAGAAAAGAGAAAAAGAAAGATGGAAAGAGAAAAAGAAAGAGAGAAAGTGGGAAAGAAAGAAAAAGAAAAAGAGAAAGGAAAAAGAGAGGGGAAGAAAAAAGGAAAGAGAGAGAGAAAGAGAGAGAGAATATCCTATGAACCCAAAAAGAAATGTGTGTAATGCCCACATTGCCAAACTTGATTTGCAACTCCGTGAAATCCTGACCATCCCCCTGAAGAGAAATCTAGAACCCAGATGTTCTAGAAGAACAGGACCTGCTTCCACCCTTACCTTTTTGATGAAAGTGGGGCTGAGAGTCTCCCAGGAAACAAAATCATGTTCCATCAGCTCCACAAAGGCCTTCAGGGCATACGCAAGAATCTCCCCTGTACTGGAGTAACAGACAGCAAACAGGGTAAGAGCCAAAGGGCGGGTGGAAGACTCAAACCCAGAAACCATAGGAAGGATGCATTAGAGGAACCTAGGAGGAGAGAGAAGGAACAAAGAAGAAGAAGAAGAAAAAGGAAATGTCTCCATAAAAGCCAACGTCCCCGGGGTGAAAAAAAGGCCAAGGAAGCAGGAAGAGATGAGGCAGACTATTCTAAGGAAATCTCAATACATATATATTGTCCTCATACCTTGCTGCAGCCAGTAAGGGCCCATAGTTGGTCTTCTCCAGATCCCGTCCCCAATGTCAGTTGGCGGGACCTTGGGGAAGAGCCTTCTGTGGTGTCTCCAACCCTGTGGCACCAACTGCCCCCAGAGTACATATGTTTTTTTTAATATACAGTAATCCCTCGCTACTTCACGGTTCATCTTTCGTGGATTCGCTACTTCATGAGTTTTTTCAAAGGAAAGAGAACGCCGAGGCAGGGACAGTTTGGGGGGGGCATGGGGGGGACTGCAGCGGCAGCTTCCTTCAGCCCTCGCGGTAGCTGAGAGAAGCCGGGTCTCTCTCAGCGGTCAGCAGCGGTGGGTTGTTAACAATACAGGGTGGGTTTTAAAAGTCAAAATACTCGTTAAATACACACAAAAATATATTTCCTCTACTTCGCAGAAATTCGTTTTTCGCGGGTGGTCTTGGAACACATCCCCCACGAAAAACAAGGGATCATTGTAGTAGTTTTTGTACCGTAAATTTTATTGATTTTTTAAAAAATTGCTCTTTTTATTAGTATTATATTTATAACTGTTGTTAGCCGCTCAGAGTCCATTTCAGAGTGAGCGGCATATAAATGCAACAAATAAATAAATAAATAATGTTGTTGAGAAACACCTGATTATAAGTGTGCGCCTTTTGCATAACTCACTCTGGTCACTGTGGACAGTTGAATCCCTGAGATTTATTATTATTAATTCATGGCTTCATGTTATAAAGAGAAAACAGAGGAAACTTAATGAGAGGAGAGTTAAAAAGCACGTTTGCTAAACTCACACGGATTGTGTGCCTCCTTCCTGGAACTCAACTAAACTGGCATTTCATTGATCGGTAAGGATTATTGGCTGAAGGTAGCACCCCAATGAAAAAATGGAGCCCAGCATGAAAATTGTGGCAAAGCCAAACCAAAACCAAAACTTTTATTGGGGGGTGGGGGGGAAGAGAAATGTGTAGAGCGTTCTCCGTGAGGGTAACGCTTAAAAAGTAATTGTGTTCTTAACCATCGCAGTCATTTTCACATTTCACTGGCCAATTGGCTCCATGAATTGCATCAGGGCATTGCAGAAGACTGTGTTCAGTTCATGTGCCATGGGTTGTCTACAGTGGAGGGCTGCCCATTGCCGGCGCTAATGGTGCACTCCCAAAGGCTGGCACGGGCGTGGGTGGGTGTGCGTGCATCAGCGCAAGACTCAGTTTCTGTGCATGCACCAGAAGCAAAATCTCATGTGAGGATGTGTGCACGAGCGAGAGTCCCACAGGATTGTGCAGCATAGAAGTCAAATTAATAAATAGATATTTTTGCTTCTGCACATGCGCAGAAGGAAAAAATTGGCGAAAATCGGCAAAATCTTGCTTGTGTGAGCATCTTCATGCAGGATTTTGCTTCTGGTGCAGGGGCAAAAGCTTAATTTTGCACAGGGGTACACATGCGTGCGTCAGGTATGTACAACTGCGTGCACATCCCAATTTTTCCAACTAGGACTGTGCACTAGTCCATCCAAAGAGCAGCCCTCTATTGGTTGTCTACAAGTGTTGTATTGCCTCCGTACAAATCAATGGTGAGACCACACTTGGGAGTATTGTGTACAGTTCTGGTCATCTCACTTCAAGGAGGATATAATGGAGCTGGAAAAGGTGCAAAAAAGGGCAACAAGAATGATCAAGGACATGGAGCACCTCCCTTAGGAAACCAGGTTGCAATGCCTTGGTCTCTTCAGCCTTGAAAGACGGCGTTTAAGGGGTGACTTGATCGAAGGGTATAAAATCATGCATGGGATAGAAAAGGCAGATAGAGAAAAAATATTTTCTCTAACACACAATCCTAGGACGAGGGGGCCCTCCCTAAAGCTCACAGGCAAGAAAGTGAGGACAAATAAAGGGAAATATTTCTTCACCCAGAGGGTCCTTGGTTTATGGAATTCACTTCCAGAAGAGGTCGTAACAGCTGTCAGCCTTGATAGCTTCAAGACAGGATTAGACAGATTCATGGATGCCAAGTGTATCGGTGGTTATTAAAACGGATGCCCATGTGCTGCCTCTATGTTGCTTGGGGCAGGCAGGATTCCTTTGGGTCCCATTTGTTGGGAGTCAAGGGAAAGGGAGGGTTTTTCCTTTCCTTTCCCGCTCAAGATCCCAATGGACAATTGGTGGGTCACTGTGTGACACAGAATGCTGGACTCGATGGGCTTTGGCCTGATTCAGCAGGGCTCTTCTTATGTTCTTATATACCCCATAGCTACCTGAGGAGCTGCAGTAAGCCCCCTTAAGAGAGATTAGCAAGAAATCTCATGCCAAAAGCAGCCTGAAGATACTCACTTATTATCTTCTTCCACAATCAAGAATAGCTGATTCAAGCCATTTCTGCTAATAAACTCCTGAGCAAAGGCCACATCCCGGGACAGGCTTGCCAACTTCTTCAAAGAATTGGCCTTTACATCCACACTGTTGCTTTGGATACCTCCATGCAGCTTTGCTGCCTCTTGATCCTGCAATGAGATATTTGGGGAAAATATTTATTTATTCGATTTTTATGCCGCCCTTCTCCTTAGACTGGGGGCGGCTTACAACATGTTAGCAATAGATTAGATTAGATTTATTGGATTTATATGCCGCCCCTCTCCGCAGACTCACAACAATGGTAAAAACAGTACATAGTAACAAATCTAATATTTGGCAATCTAAATTACAGTTTTAGGTTAAAAAGTCCAAAAAAAAGAAAAGAAACCCCAATATATAAAAAACAAGCACACAATCGAATCATACACAAAAAATACATGGGCAAGGGGGAGATGTTTCAATTCCCCCATTCCTGACGGCAGAGGTGGGTTTTAAGGAGTTTACGAAAGGCAAGGAAGGTGGGGGCAACCCTAATCTCTGGGGGGAGCTGGTTCCAGAGGGTCGGAGCCACTACGGAGAAGGCTCTTCCTCTGGGTCCCGCCAGACGACATTGTTTAGTCGACGGGACCCGGAAAAGGCCAACTCTGTGGGACCTAACCGGTCGCTGGGATTCGTGCGGCAGAAGGCGGTCTCGCAGATACCCTGGTCCGATGCCATGTAGGGCTTTATAGGTCATAACCAATAGCACTTTTTAACACAGCCAGCATATTGCCCCACAATCCGGGTCCTCATTTTACCCACCTCGGAAGGATGGAAGGCTGAATCAACCTTGAGCCAGTGATGAGATTTGAACTGCTGACCTGCAGATCTACAGTCAGCTTCAATGGCCTGCAGTACAGCACTCTACCTGTTGCGCCACACCGGCTCTTTGGGCAATATAATGAGGACAATAGAGCCACAATTGGAATATTGTTGCATTCAGTTCTGGTCACGTTACTCAAACAGGAAGTTCCTGGCCTAATCCTTCTTTTACTTCCAGAGATAGCTGATATCATGGGTTCTACGTGTGACATCATACACATCCTCATGTCACTTATATATGTTGTCATAGCTACTTTCAGACGCCCTTGACTAGCACAGCTGTAGAAATCCATTGGAGGGGTCTAGGTTGTGGAAAGCTGTGCTAAAACAGCAACAAGAACATAACTGCATCCCATCTCATTGCTGCTTCTATTATGCGCCTAGGAATGGGTGTAATAATATTTTGCTGCTAAGCACTGGAACCTTAAACAGTAAGGACTGTGAAATTTAGCCGGAATAGCAAAAATAAAAAGCAACCAAAAAGTATTGATATAAATAGAAGGTAAAAATAGTAGCCAGGATGTGGGTGGGTTATTTTTCTTTAAAGCGTTCTGTAGCAAACCTCTGTTTACTTTCCTATGGATTTCCTCCAAGTAAGAAAGAAAGGAGCACTCAGAATATGTGATAAGACTCACAAATACTTCTCACTCACAAAAATAACAAACAGAATCAAACTAGGTCGTCACAACGCATATTCCTGCTAATCTGCAGGTACTACCCCCCACACACACACACACTTTTTCTCTCTTTTCTTTCTTTCTCTTTGTTTCCTTTCCTCTTTCTTCTCTTTTCTATCCCACTTCCAACTACCTTTCCTTTCCACGTCTCCCTCGGACTACTAAATACTACACTTATAAGACTATCCAAATAAGAATATTGAATACAAAATAGTTACCTATAGACAAATATTTGGAATGTATATATAACAATATATATAAGCTACTGTATAAAAATATTGTTTACCCCACCCCCCTCCTACTTCTTTTTTTGTACTCCCATCCCCCTTTCCCTTTTTTTTAATAACCTAATAAAGTATATTTTTTTAAAAAAAAGAATATGTGATACATAGTTCCCTCTAAGCTGAGCAGTGAGCAATCGCTCACTTAAAAATCATCATCAACTCAGAATTTTCCAAACCTGCCCAGAAGCCGAGAGGGAAAGAGTGAGAGGGAAGGAGAGAGATAGGAAGAGAGGAAGAGAGAGAAACAGGTAGAAAAAAGAGAGGAAGGAAAAGAGAAAGAAAAAGAATGGGAGTAAGGAAGAGAGAAAGAAAATCAAAATCTAGTTTGAAACTAGCTCAACTATTTAAGTGGCATTTTGATATTGATAGAGTTGCCCTATTATGAGCTCACTGTTATAGACACACAGTACAGTATTTTATTTTGAAATTCTCTGAGGCAAAACAGGGTGGGTTTTTTATTTGTTTGTTTGTTTGCTTGTTTGTTTGTTTATTATTTCCGTGCTGCCCAGTCCCGAAGGGACTGCCGCTCAGACACTATACTTTTCCGCCCACCCCAAAAAAAAATTAGAGGGAACACTGATGTGATAAAGCATATCATGATAAGAAAATAATGATCTTTCACCATCAAAATTCTCCATCCAGTCATCAAAAATAAATATTATATTTTTCAGACTATAAGACGCACCGGAGTATAAGACATACCTTAGATTTGGGGGAGGAAAATAAGAAAAAAGCTGATTGGGGGTGGATGCCTAGGCTTGAACTCTCAACCTTCCGAGTGGGAAGCAAGCATCTTCACATCTAGCTATCCTCACTACACCCACCCACCCCGAGCCACGTTGAAAGTATTTTATAACACAACCGTAAAACATTCTCAATTTCCTATATCTGCAACATAATATTAATAGTAATGCACCATCATCTTAAGGATGTGCGTAATTGGAGGAACCAGGAGGATGCAGAGGGGTTGTCTCCTTTTGTTCTAATGATTAGCCTGCAAATTTGCCAGATGACAAAAACCCAGTAAGGAAATAAGGAGAAAAGCATGCAGAATTCACGTGCTTGGAATAGACATTGTCCTTCAGCAAAGACAGAATCCGAAATGCTTTCCCATTTACAGTGGGACCTACCGGAGCAGTTGTCAATTGCAGGATACTCCCATTCTTAATTTCTCCACGGTTCTAACAAAACAACACAAGAAAATACAGTAATTGCACAATCAAAATCTCAAAACACATTGAATAAGAGCAGCCGAAGATGGATTGGGGAGGAAAAAGTTCACATTGGTCTTCCAAATTTCTATCTTGCCAACATTTTAACTAGCCTTCTAGGAGAAATGAAAAAATAAGAGGTAGAAAAAGTTGTTTTACTCATGGTAATCATCCAAAGTCCATCTTTTTTTGGCCAGACTATAACTTTCCTTGCAGGCGTTTTTTTAAAACAGCAGGCTGGTCTACTAAAATCTTTCTCAAATGCACTCACCAGTTCTGTGATGTAGGCTTGCTGGCCATCCACGTATTGCAGAGCATAGCGCTCGGAATTATTTAGGTTCCACCTACGAAAGAGACAGACAGTTGGAGTTTTGCCAGGGTGCAGTGATCTCCCCCAAAACTGGGGTATTTCCATCTCCCATTAAAGAAACTGGATGTCCAAGGCTCTATGGAATCAACTCCCCCCTCCCCTCCCGACATCCATACTGCTCCCGCCCTAATGGCTTTCCATAAGGCCACGAAGACCTGGTTTTGCCATCAGGCCTGGGGGCCATGAATTAACAACTATCATGGCCAAATTGTATGAATGCTACATATGTATGCTAATTATTTAGTACTGTATATTATTGGTTTTAATCTGGGTTTTATTATTATATTGTATATTTGACTTCTTTTTAATTGTTTTTTGTATTTTATATTGTTATAAGCCGCCCGAGTCCTTCGGGATTGGCAGCATAGAAGTCGAATTAAAATAAGTAATTTAATTCAATTCAATTTATTAGGTTTGTATGCCGCCCCTCTCCAAAGACTAGTAAGTAAGTAAGTAAGTAAGTAAGTAAGTAAGTAAGTAAGTAAGTAAGTAAGTAAGTAAGTAAGTTGTCTGAATCATGCAAATGTTTCCTCTGCTACCCAATTAAGTTTTCTACAAAGTTGAATCAAATTCTGTGTTTATCTAAAAGGAACATGACCCTCAAAAAATATTTTTTTAAAGGAGGAAGGGAATTAAGGAGAAATTGTACATGCCCATATTTGTGTATATACACATACACAGCCACACTGGGGGAATAAAATTCTGTGCAATAGCTTAGTCAACCTTTACCAGTTCCTAGAGATGTTTCCCTACCTTCCACCTCTTACAATACTAGACAACACAGTATCAACAGTAGAGAACTTCAAATTTCTAGGCTCTACTATAGCTTAAGATCTAAAATGGAGAGCTAACATCAAAAACGACATTAAAAAAAAACCAACAAAAATGTTCTTCCTGCGCCAACTCAGAAAGCTTAAACTGCCCAAGAAGCTGCTGATACAGTTCTACAGAGGAATTATTGAGTCTGTCATCTGCACCTCTATAACTGTCTGGTTTGGATCTGCAACCCAACAAAACCGACACAGACTTCAAAGAATAATTAGAACTGCAGAAAAAAAATTGCTACCAGCCTGCCTTCCATTGTGGACCTGTATACTGCATGAGTCAAAAAGAGGGTGGTGAAAATATTTACTGACCCCTCGCATCATGGACATAATTTTTTTCAACTTCTACCCTCAAAACGTCGCTATAGAGCACTGCATATCAGAACAATTAGACACAAGAACCGTTTATCCCTGAACACCATCATTCTGCTAAACAAATAATTTCCTCACCACTGTCAAACTATTCACTAAGTCTGCATTACTATTACTATTAATCTTATTGTTTCTATCACCCTTTGACTGTAACTTTGTTGCTTGTATCCTTACAATTTATATTGACTGGTTCCTAATATGATTTGATTGCTTATTTGTACACAAATCATTAAGTGTTGTACCTTATTATTCTTGACAAACATATCTTTTCTTTTATGTATACTGAGAGCATATGCACCAAGACAATTTCCTTGTGTGTCCAATCACACTTGGCCAATAAATAATTCTATTCTATTCCATTCTATTCCATTCCATTCCATTCCAAGCATGCAGCATACAAGGCCATAGCAGAAATCACACTCCAAAAAAACAGAACAGTGAGGACAAAATAACTCTTCATACTAACTGCCAATTAAACCTCATTCGTTTACCATGAGGCTCTAATTTGTAAAATCAATCCTTCACTCCCTGGCAAGTATGTAAACAACCTATTCTCTTTCACAGATGCAAATCACCTTCCACAAAGAAGAGGGAGTCAAGCTATTCTTCAAAGCAAAACTAATCAAGAAGAGAAGCAAGCTAGAACTACGGAGAAATTTCCTCATAGTGAGAATAATTAATTAGTGGAACTATTTGCCTCCAGATGTTGTGGGTGCTTCATCACTGGAGGTTTTTAAGAAGAGATTGGATACCCCATTTGTGTGAAATTATATATAGAGTTTCCTGCTGGAGAAGGGGGGCTGGACTAGAAAACCTCCATGGTCTTATTCAACTCTGTCATTTTATGTCCTAATTCCAGCAGGAGGTTATGGTGGAAGAGAGGATGGAGAGAAGGAAGGGAAGGGAAGGCTGAAAGGCAGTGAAGAGGACAGAAGGGGTGAAGAGGCAGAGGTGGGTTTCAGCAGGTTCTAACCATTTGTGGAGAACTGGTAGCGGAAATTTTGAGTAGTTCGGAGAACCGGTAAATACCACCTATGACTGACTGGCCTTGCCCACATTTATACTCAGCCTCCCGAGTCCCAGCTGATCGGGAGGAAATGGGAATTTTACAGTATCCCTCCCCTGCCATGCCCACCAGCCACGCCCACAGAACCGCTGGCAAAAGATTTTTGAATCTCGCCACTGGGAAGTGGGAAATATCTAGAAAAATGCCTGCTATCAGTAGTTTGGGAGCTTCACTGATTTATAGCAGTGCTTCTCAACTTTGCCAACTTGAAGATGTATTCAAGATTCAAGTTCAACGAACACAGACTGATAACTTATTAATAAGATTGGGGTGTTGTTATAAATATAAAAGAGATTAATTAAAAATATGTCAGTATGTAACTAGGTATGTCGTTGAGATGTATGTAAGGTATATACACTGCTCAAAAAAAATAAAGGGAATGCTTAAATAACACAACATAACTCCAAGTAAATCAAACTTCTGTGAAATCAAACTGTCCGCTTAGGAAGCAAAACTGATTGACAATCCATTTCACATGCTGTTGTGCACATTAAATTTTGTACAGAACAAAGTATTCAATGAGAATATATCATTCATTCACATCTAGCATCTGCTATTTGAGTGTTCCCTTTATTTTTTGAGCAGTATACATTTGAATATGAACTGGAAAATAAAATGAAATAAAAAACTTTTTTTTAAATATTCAAGTTCAAGAAAGGTCAAGTGTATTAATGAAAGAGAAAGCAGACAGACCTCCATTAAAACATATTTAATAACTTAAAGAGCATCTGCAATGTGAACATTTGCAGGCAGCAGTTTCTTTCTGAAACTGTTCCATGAACCAGTCTCAGACATTTTCTGCTGATCTGCTGCAAAGCAAAAGCAAAAAATGAAATGAAATAAAGGAATCGCTACTCACACTTCGCAGACTTCTTTCACAACTGCCGACAAAGGCTTAGCCTGTAATTAAACATAAACAGCATGTGATGGATGGTTTCCACATGATTTGATCCTTAAGCAGAGCCGGGACATGGAAAATAAAATTGGGTACCTCTGAGCTGGCACAACTCTGACATGTGCCAAATGGGTTAAAATAAAAAAGACACAAAGAGCCTTTACCTGATTCAGTTCTATGAGCTGGGGAATCGCACCCATCATCTGCACAGCGATTTTGACCACATCTTTGGAAGGTGGCATGGTCAGGCCTTTTCTGGGAGGTCCTTCCTGCGAAAGGATAAAAAGGTCCTTCGTCACCTATAACAGCGATGGCAAACCCTTTTTTTGGTTCACGTGCCAAAAGATTTGTGTTCCTCTGAAAAGCTAATATGAACTTAGGTTCATGTCGGAGGTGAAATGTTACCGGTTCGGCCCGCTATTGGAGCCATATCGTTAGCAGCAGCAGCATGAGACTCCACCCACCTGCCCGGGCATCAACATTTTCTCATTTTAAACCCTCTGAACATGCACAAATCCTTCTGCGCATGTGCAGAGAGTGAAAAAGAGCATAGAACGATGACATGTGCATGCAATGGTGGCGTGCGTGGAACGAGGGCTTCTGAACCAGTAGGTAGGTAGATTTCACCACTGGTTCATGTTCTACCGCTGTGTTTCCCAACCTTGGCAACCTGAAGATATCTGGACTTCAACTTCCAGAATTCCCCAGCCAGCATTTGCTGGCTGGGGAATTCTGGGAATTGAAGTCCAAATATCTTCAAGTTTCCAAGGTTGGGAAACACTGTTCTATCGGATTCTATTCCAATTTCATCACCTTCAAAGGAAAAGTAGACCGGCTCCCACTGTATCCAAGAATCCCTCCTTCAGAGAGTCAGATGGAGAAGTAACTTTGCAACCAATCCTCACATTTATGGCCTGTAAAGCAAAAGAAAAACTGAAGTAAAATCGTAAGCACAGTTGAGGTTTCACTTAGCAAATTTGCTTAGTTAACAGGTTGCCCTAATGAGGATTACCTAAAAATGGATGTACTGTATAGTGCTTTTTTCAGGAGGCAACTGGATTTTCTTGGGTTTTTTTTAAGAACACAGGAAGAGCCATGCTGAATCAGGCCAAAGCCCATTGAGTCCAGCATTCTGTGTCACACAGTGGCCCACCAATTGTCCATGGGGATCTTGAGCAGAAAGAGAAGGCAAAACCCTCCCTTTCCCTTGACCCCCAACAAATGGGACCCAAGGGAATCCTGCCTGCCTCAACCAACATAGAGGGGCACTTGGACATCCGTTTCAGTAACCACCGATACACTTGGCATCCACGAATCTGTCTAATCCTGCCTTGAAGCTATCAAGGCTGACAGCTGTCACGACCTCTTCTTTTCTTTTGAAGACATTTCACTTTTCATCCAAGAAGCTTCTTCGGCTCTGACAAGATAGTGGTCATTTGCATCCTTTTAGAGCAGTGGTTCTCAACTTTTCTAATGCCACGATTCCTTAATACAGTTCCTCATGTTGTGGTGACCCCAACCATAAGTCTAGTGCCAATCCTCCCAACAGAGCTTTAAGATGATTGGCAGGAAGGTCAGAGGGACACACCCACTGTAAACCCCTGATTCGTCGGATTGTAAAAATATATTCCAAGGCACCAGAATAGAAGCTTTAGTTCCTAACGCTATGGGAAATTTGTCTTTTTGACAAAGGCATCCCGACACCCAGGTTGAGAACCACTGTTTTAGAGGGTCTTTCAAGCACTTGTAAATTTATCTATGTCCTCAGGGTCACCACCATAGCGTTCCTGATTCCTGTAGTCTGCAATTTCTTTCTCTGGAAATCCATTCCTACTCCCACATGGCTGTCCCATACAATTTGGGTGTTCATCACAAATTGTCTGGGACAACCATGACCTGGATTGAGGGAGAATCTCTACAGACTTTTAGCTATGTAATTTGGGATGAACAGCCTTTGGACGGTGCGGAAGTAGGAACAGATTTCCAGAGGAAAAAAAATTGCTGGCTACAGGAGCACTACTCAAGTGACCATGAGGACACAGATTAAACCTCCAAGAGCTTCAAAGACCCTCAAAAAAGATGCAAATGACCAGCTGTCTGCAAGGAATATAAATCCTTCTGTCTTCAAAACAAACACAAGGAAGTTCAGTTGAACTGAACAAACATCTTCATGACCTGGATGACTGAGAATCTCTACAGATTCGGGGGTACCAAATTGTGGCCTAGAAGTGGAGCTTTTGCCTCGCAATCAGGAGGTTGTGAGTGCGATCCTAGACAGAGGCAGATGTAAGGTTCTCCTGCTTGGGCGGGGGGTTGGATTAGATGACCTGCAAGGTCCCTTCCAAATAGATAGAAAATAGAATTCTTTATTGGCGAAGTGTCATTGGACACACAAGGAATTTGTCTTTGGTGTAGGTGCTCTCAGTGTACATAAAAGAAAAGATACATTTGTCAAGAATCACGAGGGACAACACTTAATGATTGTCATAGGGGTGAAATAAGCAATCAGGAAACAATCAATATTAATAAAAATCGTAACGATATGAACAAGAAGTTACAGTCATACAGTCCTAAGTGGGAGGAAATAGGTGATAGGAATGATGGGGAAAATAGTAGTAACCTAGTAAATAGTTTGACTGTTGAGGGAATTATTTGTTTAGCAGAGTGATGGCATTCGGGAGAAAACTGTTCTTGTCTCTAGTTGTCTTGGTGTGTAGTGCTCACCAACTCTGTTAAGATTTGTCTCCCTGAAGTGGGCCTGAAGGAGAGGAATGGTCAAGCCTTCACCAACATAAGAGGCCCAATTCCTAGGGAAAGACTTGGCTGCTTTAAAAGGTTTTGCCAATGAAGCATGATCCAGGTGCCATTTTTGGAATCAAATTTGAAATGCTCCACAGTTTTACTGTAAACCATCATTGCTCACTTGTTCCCAAGAACTTTGAATGCAAATGGGGGAGGGGAGGAGGAGAGATGGAGGAAGAAGAGGACAGTCAGTCAAAGTCACATTTGTCTGACAGGCACCACTGCAGAGAATTTATTAGTTGGAAGGGTGGAGAATTAAGTAGAAACCCACAAAAATGGATCTAATTCTAACAACCGCGCGGGGGGGGGGGCTTGTTTAATGATTAAAAATAGAGTTTGTCACATGGATGATTCAAAGCCACTTCCTCTTAATTCCATGGAGAGCTTTGGCTGGCCTGCTTAGCATTCTTCCCACCAAGCCCCTTATGAAGCCTGAGACATCATGGAAAATACCTTAGCTTTTTTTTAAAAAAAAAAATCTCAATTAACTTTTTTTTAAAATTTCAATTAACTTAAAAAAATCTCAATTCACTTTTTAAAAAAATCTCAATTCTCTTTTAAAAAATCTCAATTAGCTTGAAAAAACCCTCAATTAATTAAAAATAAACTCAATTAATTGTAAAAAAAACCCCCATTTAATTTATTTGACTTAGATGTTGCCCAAACACAATGTATGGTGGGTTTGTTGATTGAATGGATATGTGTGTACTTTAATTGGTTTTTAGTTTTTAGATTTAATTCTTAACTTTAATTAATTGGATTTTGATGAAAATTGTCTTTTTCGTATGTTGTAAGCCGCCCCGAGTCCTCGAAGAGAGATGGCACATAAATCTGATTAATAAATTAAATAAATAAATAAATCCTGTGGGGCTCAGGGCAGCGTACAACAATAAAATAATACAATAATACAGCAAAAGTCAAATATTAAACTATAAAAACTCTGTAACGGTAAAAAAAAAAACTAGACTAAACTGTACAATAATACACTCATATATACCAAGTGAACCATGATTCAGCTGGGACAAAGATGTTAACTCTTACAGTTAAAGAGGTTTACCTCTGACTATTAACTTTTTTTAAAAATCTCAATTAATTTTAAAAAATTCCTACAAATCAAAAGTTAAATGTAAATTGTATTAAAGTATAATACTGTATATACTGCTCAAAAAAATAAAGAGAAATAATGAAGGAAGTTAAATCATAAGGAAACATAAAAGGAATAAAAAACTGTAGTAATAATGTATATACCGTAGCATATGATATAAGAATTGGGTATAAAACGTACTACAAAAATTACAAGTAATGTCCGCCAAAAATGTTAATGGAATGTTGTACACTGCTCAAAAAATAAAAAAAACACATCCTAGATCTGAATGAATGAAATATTCTCATTGAATGTGAAATTGACTGTCAATCAGTATCGCTTCCTAAGTGAACAGTTTGATTTCACAGAAGTTTGATTTACTTGGAGTTATATTGTTTTTTAAGTGTTCCCTTTATTTATTTTGCGCAGTATATTATTAGGCTGATACAAGTTAGGCTGTAATAAATAGGATCAACAAGATGGTTGATGTTTAAGTAGATCATGGAGCATTAAAAGATTGGGTATATACAGTGTATCTGTAAATATTTATTTATTTATTTATTTTTGTTTGATTGATTGATTGATTGATTGATTGGATTTGTATGCCGCCCCTCTCTGTGGACTCGGGGCGGCTAACAACAGTGATATAAAACAGCATGTAACAATCCAATACTAAAATAACTAAAAAACCCTTATTATATAACCAAACATACATACAAACATACCATGCATAAATTGTAGAGGCCTAGGGGGAAAGAATATCTCAGTTCCCCCATGCCTGACTGCAGAGGTGGGTTTTAAGGAGCTTACAAAAGGCAAGGAGGGTGGGGGCTATTCTAATCTCTGGGGGGAGTTGGTTCCAGAGGGTCGGGGCCGCCACAGAGAAGGCTCTTCCCCTGAGTGCCGCCAAACGACAAATATGAAAAATTATCCCTGTTTTGTTTTTGTACGTCTTATAAGTTCTGTCATGTCACGGTTTTTTATGGTCTTTTAAAATAATATAATGTAAATACCTTATGATTCTTGAAAAATCTATGTTTTATTTTATGTACACTGAGAGCATATGCACCAAGACAAATTCCCTGTGTGTCCAATCACACTTGGCCAATAAAGAATTCTATTCTATTCTATTTGATAAAGATTTTTTTTAATTGATTTTTTTAAAAAGAATCATGCAACCTTTTGAGCCTCACCTTGTTCAAAACTTACACACACACATCCTGTCGGCTCACCTTTTGCTTCTTGCAAGTCCTCACCTGCACCGAGCAAGCCCAGGAGAAACGCCTTGCAGCCCCGGCCCGTGGCTTCTTCGAAGGAGGGCAGCAACGTGCCGCAGCCGTTCCCCGCGCCGGCCTACCTCGCAGGGCTCCACCGTTGGCTAAAATGAGTTGGGCGATTTTTATTTATTTTTTTAAGCCGGTGCCCACGACGAAGAAGCGGGAAACTTCCGAGGGAAGCCTGACAGACTTTTTGACTAAAGAAGCCCGGAAAACCAAAAAGACTCCCCGGCCCCGCTTTATTATTATTTTTTTCTTCTGCTTCCACAAACTTTGGAAGGAGGGGGGGGAAATAAAAAAATTTCCAAAGATTCCCTCACAGATCGCCAAGTCCTCTTCCGCGTCCGCCAGCAGCCCCCTCAGGGCGAGAGAAAGGGCGCCCGCCGCCTCAGTGCCTCACAGCTCGGGCTTCTTCCTTTGGCGCGTCCGCGGCCCGAAGGGGGAAATGGAGCAGCGCGCTCCGAACCGGGAAGAAGCGGCGGCGCCGGCGGCGGCCCTAGAGCTCCCGGCTGGGCCCCGAAAGAGCCAGCCGGCGGGTTGGTTAAGCGCGGCTGGCGAGGCGAGGAGCGAGCGAGCGAGGGAGGGAAGGGCCGCCGCCGCCGCTTGCAACCGCCCCCGCCGCCTTCTCCGCCCCGCTTGGCTCGCCCTCCTTCTCCCGCTCGGCGCTCGGCAGTTCCGGGGCGGTGGCCGGCCGGGCTGCCCGCCCTCGGAGGAGGACGGCCGTCTCCGCCCCTGTGGAGGGGAAGGCGGGAAGGGGATGGAGGGGAGCGCTGCTTAGCCCACCACCTCCCTCCGCCTCGGGGCTTCCTCACTCCGAGCGAGGCTTGCCCGGCCAAGGCTTCTCTGTTTGCCCGCCTGCTTTGCCAGACGCGCGGAGTTCTTTGGCGGAGCCTGTTGCGAGCGTGCGGCACGTGCGGAGGAAGCTCCGGGGCGGCCGGCACGAGATTTCCCCAAAAGCGTCGTTGAGACGGCCGCGATGCGATGGCATTGGGATTAGGAATCTAGGATGGAATGCAATGAAATAGGGACAGGATGGAAGAGAAGGGAAATGTTGAAATGGAACAAGAATGGGATGAGATGGAATATAGAGTAGAGTAGAGTGGAGTAAGAATAGAATAGAATGGAATGAAGAATAGGATAGGATAGGAATGGAATAGAATAATGGAATGTAGGATAGGGATAGGACAGGATAGAATAGAAATAGAAATAGAAAGAATAGAATAATGGTATAAAGGATAGGATAGTGATATGATAGAATAGAAAAGGAAACAATGGAATAGAATAGGAAAGAATGGAATGGAATAGTATGGGATGGAATAGGAATAGGATAGAATGCAATGGAATAGAATAAATAGGGATAGGATAGAACAGAAAATAATAGGGAATGGAATAGAATAAGAAAGAATAGAACAGGAGTTCTTTATTGTCACTATTGTCAGAAAAGGAATCACTTTATTGTCACTTTGAACTTACACTAATTGCTAGACATAAAAATTCTGGGCTTCAGTCCCACCAACAATCTAATCTTGGGCTTTTTTCAGCACCAGGGCTGCTTTTCCAGCTGTCTCAAAGAGTTGAGGACTCTTCTCCAGGCTAGCCCTTCCCACTTCTCCTTTCCCCCAAAACTCTCCATTCTGCTCCTTCCTGGAATTTTACTACAATTGTCTCTTTGGGGCAACTCCCAACTCTTGGCCCTTTGTCAGATGGGGCCCCAAGCAAAAATACCTGGCATCTATTTTGGCTGGTCAACAGATGTTGCTTCTGGCTGGCAGAGGAACAACAGGACCAGCTGAAGGCCTGTTGCAGACCCTCCACGGACTGCATCGCTTTGCAGAGCTTCAGATGCCTTACAAAGAACTCCTCTGAGGTTCTCCAATCTTCTCAGTCCCATACTGAGCTGTTTGACTTTCCCATGATGATGCTGTGGTTGTCCTTGCCCAGAAGCCCCCAAACTCCACAACTTTTAAGGCTTGTGGACTTCAATTCCCAGAGTTCCTTCTAGGGACCCTCAAACTTTAAGATCATCGAGATCCAGCCACAAATGGCATGCATGGTTTTTAATTGTTGGTTTTAAATTGTACTGTTAGAGATTTCCATATCACACTGTAGAGGGAGGGGTTTGTTTGGTTGTTTGTCGTCTAGAGTCCCTAGGGCACTGATGGTGAACCTTTTTTTTGCTCAAGTACCGAAAGAGCATGCATGCGCGCTATTGCACATGCATGAGTACCCACACCCATAATTCAATGCCTGGGGAGGGCGAAAATACCTCCCCCCCGGGAGGCCCTTTGGAGGCTGGAAACAGCCTGTTTCACAACTTCTAGTGGGCCCAATAGGCTTGTGTTTCGCCCTCCCCAGACTCCAAAGGCTTCCCTGGAGCTGGAGGAAGGTAAAAATGCCCTCCCCATCCCCCTGGAGGCTCGCTGGAAGCCAAAAATGCCCTCCCAGAGCCTCTCTGTGAGCCAAAGATCATCTGGCTGGCACATACATGCATGTTGGAACTGAGCTACGGCAAAGTCTCGCATGCTAGCAGATATGGCTCCATGTGCCACCCGTGCCATAGGTTCGCCATCATTGCCCTAGGGAGTTGGGTGGCATACAAATTGAATGAATGAATAAATAAATAATTAACCCACTGGGACCAAAAGTCACTAACTGAAAAGAAAACCCTGGCGGTCAGATGCCAAATCTTAAAAATCCTTCCACTCAGGACATTTTGTAGTCCAAACCCCTGGCAAGCGCAAGACAGCAGATGTTCCGCGAAGGGTATGAAAACGCCCCCTTTTTGACAACACAATAGGGCGGAAAGCTTTGGAAAGTTTATTTATTCACTCAGGGAAAAAAAAACTGTACAAATGTTACAGGCAAGTTTCTTCTGCTGCAAAAAAGTATAAAAATAATCTTTTTTTTCTTATATGAATCAAAACTCATTTCTCTCCCTTCCCCACCCGCAAACGTTCCCTCTATACGCATCCTTTGGGAGATGTCACCTCAAGAGGTCAGGGGCGCAAACAGGAAGGTGACAGCAAAGAGAAATGAAGGTTCGGCCGCCAAAGAGCAGGCCCAAACCACGTACGATAGGCAGGGGCAGGAAGCAATGGAGGCAGGGAAGAGTCCTGTGGCTTGCCACGGACAGCCACGCAGAGCTGGAAGAACAACTCAGAAACCCTGGAAGTGGGACAACTATGTCCTTTCAGGAGAGGCAAATAGGGCATGAGGGTTGTTGTTGGGGTTTTTTGAGACATTCGCCTGCCTGGAGGCAGAGACGGATTTATTTCCTCAAAAAGTCGCTTTTGTGGATCGTTTTGCCCAGCGTCTTCAACCTTGATGGCTTTAAGAATTCCCCAGTAGGTAGGGCTAGCAGCTAGAGGATTTTGGGAGCGGAAGTCCAGGGGTAGGCCAAGTTGGCTCTTCTCTGACGTGTGTGGACTTCAACTCCCAGAATTCCTGAGCCGATCATGCTAGCTCGGGAATTCTGGGAGTTGAAGTCCACAGGTCACAGAAAAGCCAAGTTGACCTACCCCTAGACTATAGCTGTTCAAGGTTGAGACACAGGGCCACCCGGCTTCGCCTAGGTCTCCCTAATGACAATAGAAACGTTCCCTGATTACAGGGGGGAAGGGGAGGAGAGATCAGGATCAGGCCTGCCCACTTCCCGTGAACCCTTCCACAAATCCTAAACACGCTTCCTTCCATCCCATCTTAAAGAGAGTTTTTCCCCTCCAGCCAGGCGATTCATGCGTTGGGATGCTGGAGAGCTCTCCCTTCAGGTCAAAACCCTTCTCACCCTAGCCGCCCCACTGCAGGAGGTAGGCCTTCAGCCGCTGGGACGGCACTTGTGGAATATAGGAATCTGGGAAGTGACCTTCAAGGTTTGCATGCAGCGTAGCCAGTGATGGACTGCTACCGGAACGGTAAGATGTGTGCGCACCCCTGCAGCAAGCGAAATCTCATACAAAGATGCTTGTGGAAATGAGGTTTGGGCGATTTCCGCCAATTTTCTGCTTCTGCGCATGCGCGGAAGCAAAAATATCGCCGAACATCGCCAAAATCTCGCTCGTGTGCACGATCTCATGTGAGATTTTGCTTGCTGCACATGCACAGAAGCAAAATCTCACACCGACGGACACACGCACGCCCACGACGGCTTCCGAGGGCGTACCAGTAGCGCCCAGGACGGCAGGCTGATGACCTAGAAGCCGACGAGTGGTGAAAAAGGATATATGGCTTTTGAGGGGGGAGATGTTCGGGAGTGCAGAGGGGAGGGTGGGGTCGGAGGAGAAGCGAGGGCTCCTTCTATGTCCCTAGGATCAGGAGAGGACCCCGACGGAGAGGGCGATGGTGCGCATGGAACGCAGGAAAGGGAACACGCCATGGTTCAGTTGTAAAGAGAAGTCGGACTGCGTCTACGGGACCAGCGACGTTAATACAGCTAGCAGGTCGCGAAGGGAAACAGCATCCCCAGCGCATCCCCAAAAGCCCTATTCTATCTAGCAGCTAGGGGAGGAGGGGGGCATGCTTAGACTCACTTCACTAGGTGTGATGGAATCTCCTCCGTCGGAGGCTCCCAATGGCTGCGTCGGAGGTGGGTTAAGGGCCTTGAGAGAGGAATGAAGCTCCCCAAGTAGCCCCAGCCAGCTCTTCCCTGGCTTGAAGCAGCACAGCTGCAGGCGACATCGACCACAACCCAAGACGGGCATGCAAAATTGGTTCTGCACTGACGACAGGCAAGGGTCCCACCCGCTCAAAGCCCCAGCTTGTTTCACACGCGCACACTCTCACACACACTTTTTTTTCTTTTTAAACAAATCATTTCTCTGTTCTGACTTCTTTGGAGGAAAAGTGACTGTGCAAAACTGGCACCTTAAAAACACACACACACACACACACACAGGGTTTTTAGCCTACGAGGGAAAGGGGCTTCGTGCTTCGTGTTAAAACAGATGGACCAGGAGGGTTATTTCTTTGAAACGCCACTTTCTAAGCACATTAAAAACGAAAACAAACAAAAACAATATACCGATCCAGCTGAGATGCCTGCATTCCATCATGCCAAAAGCTGACGATTGCTAGAGAATGCCCCACCCACCCACCCACGCCATTTGAATTCTAGGAACGAGCCAAAAGGGAGGCTGGGAGAGGGGGGATTTTCTCCAAAACCACTAGGCCACGGTTCCGCTGTTCCAAGTTGGTAACCAGAAAGGAAGAAGGAAGAAGGAGGGGGAGTTGCAAAGTGCCCCCAGCAGTGCAGGGATGCCAAAACAGGCTAGTTGGAGGGATTTGGGGGGGGGGGGGGGGGGGGGCTCAAGGAAGCGCTTTTGCTGCTCGGCAAAGGTTCAACAGCAGGCCCACCCAGCATCCATGAAAGGACAAGGAGTGGACGAAGATAAGCCAGGGAAGGGGGGGGGGGGAAAGAAAAAAGCTGGAGATGAGGGTCTCATCCTCGTTCGGTTTTCAGTCTAGACCACAGCAGCTCTGTGTTTCACTCAAGCACCAGCAGACCCAAAAAACTTTAAAAAAAAAAATCCAAAATGAAGAGTTTGGGGCTCTCCCCCCACACCTCCACCTTCCCTAGAGACAGGTTTCTTTCTCTTAAAAAAAAGAAGAAGAATCTGTATCCCAAAAGTCCATCCCATCCAAGTCAAAGTCAGAGGTTGAGAATCGGGACGTCGAAAAGATCGCACACCCCTTCGGTCTCGTCCAGGTTGTAGATGTAGTCGTGGTCTCCGGGAGGCGGGGAGAGGCGGAGTAAAGGAGCGAACACTGTCGCGGGAAAGAAAAAAGAGACTCTTAGGAGGACGGTGCCTCTTCTGATTCGGCAATCCCAACCTCTTAGCCCGGGAGTCAGCAACCTGGGGCTCTGGAGCCGCATGTGGAGCTAGCTTTAAGAGCTAGGCTGCAATTATCCATAAAAGGGAGGCAGATGTGTTGCTCTCTGCTCTGTTGCATTGTATTGCAGGTTGTTGGTGGCTATTGCAGTTACTCTTGATAATGCTTGCTATATTTATTTATTTATTTATTTATTTATTATTTACATTTGTATGCCGCCCCTCTCCGCGGACTATATAGCGGTGTGCTACGCTTTGCTGTGTGCTAAATACTCTGTGTGCTAAGATATTACTGTGTGCTAATAATAGAATATATTCTGCTGTGTGCTAAGATATTGCTGTGTGCTAGTAAGAGAATATACTATATTGCTGTGTGCTAAATGATATATGTACTTACTGTGTGCTAATAAGATAAAGTATTGCTGTGTGCTAATAAAGATATTACTGTGTGCTAATAATAGAATATATTCTGCTGTGTGCTAAGATATTGCTGTGTGTTAGTAAGAGAATATACTATATTGCTGTGTGCTAAATGGTATATGTACTTACTGTGTGCTAATAAGATAAAGTATTGCTGTGTGCTAATAAAGATATTACTGTGTGCTAATAATAGAATATATTCTGCTGTGTGGTAAGATATTGCTGAGTGCTTGTAAGAGAATATACTATATTGCTGTGTGCTAAATGGTATATGTACTTGCTGTGTGCTAATAAAGATACTATATTGCTGTGTGCTAAATATGTACTTGCTGTGTGCTAAATGTACTTGCTAGAAGTCTATATATTATATTATGACACTGTATGGAACTCTATGTAATATTGATATTTGGATATGTATATAATAGCTAAAGTCTATTGTATACATTGTAAATAATATTTATACCTTTACTATACCGGTCTGTGTTATTTGCTGAACAACCACCACTGCCACATATACTCTGTTTGAAGTTTGGTATTTCTATCATTGGCTGTAAGTCCAGTGTGGAATGCTAACGGGGGAGGACCAGACTTCTGCTTGGTCCCAGAATTGAATTGAGGGAGGGGGGTTCCAGTTAGGATCTTTGGGGCTCTTTGAGTGTTTAAGGTTGCCGACCCCCGCCTTAGCCCAACCTTTTTCAACTTTTAAGATGACCATTTCCCAGAATTCCCTAGCTCAGCTAAAACAATGCATATATTTACAGCTGCATTCCCTAGCCTTCTCTGCTACCTGATGTGGTCCAAGAGTTGAAGAAATGCCAGTCTTACCTTCAGATGACATCAGCTCTTCGAGCAACTCAGAATTCACGCACTCTGTGGGGAAGAAGAAAAAGAATGCGCAAGACATTTACGTTCGTGCAAAATATCCCCCGTGCACCAAATTCTTCCAGCCCAGCTTCTTTCTGTCTCAATTTGCTCCTCTCTTAACTACGTATGAGTAACTGGGCAGGTTCTGCAGGCTCCTGCAAAAGCAACATCGAAACAATGCATTTTTTAGCAGCTGCTTCTTTCCCCAGGGGTTTGGCCTACGCAGGTAACCAAATCAAACAAGAAGCAATGGGAAGAAGGAGAGAAGCAACTTAGAACTAAGGAGAAATTTCCTGACGGTGAGAACAGTTAACCAGTGGAACAGCTTGCCTCCAGAAGTTGTGAATGTTCCAACACTGGAATATTTCAAGCAGATGTTGCATAACCATCTGTCTGAAGGGGTGTAGGGTTTCCTGCCTAAGCAGGGGGTTGGACTAGAAGACCTCCAAGGTTCCAACTCTTGTTATTAAATGTCCCTTGAGTAACACATTTAAACCCTTTAATCTTTCAGAATGCAAAGTCTTCCTTACAAGCAGAAAACCAGCAGAGTGGGCCAAGAAACGTGTTTCCTCTTGTTGCTAATTCTACATGAGCCCAACCGAGGGCCTGGTCCAAGTTTGCTTAAAACAAGCCTGGCTTTTCTCCACTTCCAAAAGGAAAAAAACAAACAAAAGGCAAAGCGCGAACAAGGTTTTGCTACAGGGACACTAGCAACGCACCTCTGGTTGGCTCAAGCATTTCTGAAAGCTCTTGGGGCAGTTCCAGTACTGGGGAAAAGAAAAAAAAAGAAGAAGAAACATTGCACATCTTAAAAGACCAATGCATTTATTGTGGCACATGCAGAGGAATGGCTAATTGTGTGCATCTCCGTGGCTCTGGAGCGGGAGTGTGGGATCCCTTCCCCCTAGGCTTATAGAATTTATACATGGCATGCTTGTATGTATGAGTGGTTCTTTAAATTGGGGTTTTTAAGATTGTTTTTAATATTAGATTTGTTTTCATTGTCTTTTCATTGTTGTTAGCCACCCCGAGTGCGGCATACAAATCTAATAAACAAACAAACAAATAAATAAATAAATAAATAAATAAAATCCTTGTCTTTCGTAAATTACTCAAGACCCATCTATACCGCCAGGCATGGGGGAGCCGAGACACCTTTCCCCCAGGCTTTTTTTTATATTTATGTTTGGGTATGTATGTGTTGTTTGCTTTTTAAATATGACAGAGTTTTTATGTACTTTTTTAATATTAGATTTGTTTTCGCTAGAATATTGTTTTTATTATTGTTGTGAGCCGCCCCGAGTCTTCGGAGAGGGGCGGCATACAAATCTAATAAAATAAATAAATAAAATAAATTGAGCGCAATTTTGCTCCCTGTCCCTGTGCAAGATTTTGCTACCTGCACAGGTATGGGAAGCAAAATTGTGCTCGACCCCACATTCACGCTCCAGAGCTGCGGAACTGCACGCAATTAGCCGTTCTGGCAGCAGCTCAACTCTGGGTCCAGGTTAGCTCTGTCCTTGAGGATGTTTGGGGCTGCAATCCCCAATATTAATAGAGAGAGGAATTCTGGAAGCAGTTCATTCCAGCCTATCCAGGAGCCCAGGTAGGGAAAAAACAAGATACAATCCCAGTCTGCTAAGATTTCTTGTTTTTATGTCACTTGAAAGTTTCCATTGTCTTCTACACCAGTGTTTCCCAACCAGGACAACTTAAAGCTGTGCGGACTTCAAGTCCCAGAATTCAAGCTGGCTGGGGAATTCTGGGAGTTGAAGTCCACACAGTTTTCCTGGCTGTTATCTACACTAGGGGTCTCCAACCTTGGCTAAATTTAAGCCTGGCGGACTTCAATTCCCAGAATTCCCTAGCCAGCAAAGCTCATTTCTCCTGGTTATTTATCACTTCCTCTATATCTGCTTAATTTTTGAGCCGGGGTGGCGCAGTGGTTAGAGTGCAGCATGGCAGGCTACTTCAGCTAACTGCTAGCTGTAGTTCAGCAGTTCAAATCTCACCACTGGCTCAAGGTTGACTCGGCCTTCCATCCTTCCGAGGTGGGTAAAATGAGGACTGAGATTACAGTATTGAAGGCAAATATGCTGATTCTGTAAACCGCTTAGAGAGGGCTGTAAAAACACTGTGAAGCAGTATGTAAGTCTAAATGCTCTTCCTTCCTTCCTTCCCTCCCTCCTTCCCTTCCTTTCCTCCCTCCCTTCCTTTCCTCCCTCCCTCCTTCCTTCCTTCCTGTTGACTCAGCCTTCCATCCTTCTGAGGTGGGTAAAATAAGGACCCAGATTATTGTTGTTGTTGTTGTTATTATTATTATTATTATTATTTATTGGATTTGTATGCCGCCCCTCTCCGCAGACTCGGGGCGGCATCATAGGAGCAATATGCTGATTCTGTAAACCCCTTAGAGAGGGCTGTAAAAGCACTGTGAAGGGGTATATGTCTAAGTGCTATTGCTATTTTAGCAGAACATCTGAGAAAAAGAGCCAGTCCAGTACAGACTGTCAAACACACCCAGTGACTGAAAATGCACCATCAAAGTACAATGCAGGGCTCAGAGCCAAACAAACTCAAGTTCCGTCTCTTGCTTTTGGTCCATCCTAACCGCCCACCCGACGGCTGAAAAACCCAGAGCGCTTACTTTCTGTGGGGAAGGACTTGATTGGTTCAAAAGAGGTCAAGGGACTGGGTAGGACAGAGCTGCCGTCCAGCAAGGCGGAGGATTGGAGGGGCTGCGTATCGAGCCCAGCCGGTGGGCTGGCCGGCAGAGTCGAAGGGGTAAGCGAGTCCAACACCTCACTGCTTTTCGATTCTGCTGCCGAGGTGCCTGTCTCTGCAATGGGAAGAGGGCGACAGAAAGACAAATTATTATTTATCTTTATTTATTATAAATTAACCATGAGTCCCAGTGACCAGTCAGGTCCCACAGAGTCGGCCTTCTCAAAACAAATGTTGCTTGGCGGGGCCTAGGGGAAGAGCCTTCTCTGCGGGGGGGGGGGGGGCGGCCCTCTGTAACCAGGTCCCCCCCAGAGATTCGTACTGCCCCCACCCTCCCCTCCTTCCACAAGAACCTAAATACCCACCTGTGCTGACAAAGCCTGGGGCCATTACACAGTAGCCCCTGGCTGAAGAATGGAATGTATGTTTAACTGTTTGAAAGAGATTGATTGGTTTTTAAGGAATTGGGAGTTTTGGATTAGTTAGTTGAATTTTAAATTTGGATTTAAGACTTTTTTATTGTTCTTTTATATGTTGTAAGCCGCCCCGAGTCTTCGGAGAGGGGTGGCATATAAATCAAATCAAATAAATAAATAAATAATATTTACACTTGCATGCCACTCAATTATTTATTGTGTAGGATGGATTTTACTCAGACATAAACTATTTTGTAAAGGACATAATAGTCAAAAAAAAAGGTTGACTTGTCTCTGTTGTATATATGTCGTTTCCTTCTCTTTTTCTTTCCTCTTTTCCTTCTCTTTTCTCTTTCTTCTCTTTCCTCCTCTCTTATTTAACTCTTCTTTACCTTTTACCTTTTTATTTTATTGGTGTGTTGTGCTGCTCTCTCCTTTTCCTTCAATTAAGACATCAACTACCTATTATGATAGAGGTTTAATGCAAAAACCCTATATTTGTATGTTTTTTATATCCCCCATGTTCAAATTTTTCTTTTGTGATTTGTACATGCAGACACATATATATTGTGGCGTTGTTCTTTCTTCAATAAAAAAAGATAGATAGATAGATAGATAGATAGATAGATAGGTAGGTAGGTAGAAAGATAGAATGAAAGAGCAAAAGAGAAAGAAGAGTAGAAAGAATGAAGAGAGGAAGAGGAAAGAAAGAAAGGAAAGAAAAAGAAAGAAAGAAAGGACAGTGGAGAGAAAGAAGAGAAAAGAAAGAAGAAATAGAGAAAGAAAGAAGAGAATAGAGAGAAAGAAAGAAGAGAGAAAGGAGGAAAGAAGGAAGGAAGGAAGGAAGGAAGGAAGGAAGGAAGGAAGGAAGGAAGGAAGGAAGAAAACTGAGGAAAATTACTTTAAGATCAACCAATCAAAACAGAGTTGGTGGTTTTCTAGTCCAACCCATGGGATCGCGATGGGTCGTACACGATTTTGCAACTATATCCAGAAGGAGTTAGGCTGCCTGTAATTAAATTAAATTAAATTAAATTAACTAACAACAATGAATGCTGTGCTTTTCACTCGCCCCATTACAGCTCACCTGTCCCGGCGGCCGATTTGGCCGCAGAGGATCTGTGATCTTGCGTGCTGTTGGGTACAGACACAGGAGGGTGGGCGCCACTGGGAAGAGAGGTCTCCGGGGACGGGACAACGGACGGCTTCTTCGAGGGTGTGATAGGCTGGCACGGGATGAGGTCTTCGGGGGGAGGCACAGGAAGTACCACCGGAGGAGAGCTCCAGGCATCCTTGTTTACTAGAAGAACATCAATGGAA
Organism: Erythrolamprus reginae; assembly: GCF_031021105.1. Classification (NCBI taxonomy): domain Eukaryota; kingdom Metazoa; phylum Chordata; class Lepidosauria; order Squamata; family Dipsadidae; genus Erythrolamprus; species Erythrolamprus reginae. The sequence continues at coordinate 14,344,028 of NC_091958.1, read as the reverse complement.
CCGTTGCTGCTCTTCAGGTGGATCTGGTATTTCCTCTGGCCGTTTAAGCCCTGGAGAGAAAGAAAAAAGAGAGAGATTTCATGGGTACAAGTATATGAACAGTATACAATGACAGTATTGGGGCAACGACATTATCTGGTGACTGTTGTGAGTTCTCCTTGTCTGGGGAAAAGGAATCCTCAATCTGAGTATTGTATCGGCAGTTCTGTGTTAGCAAAAACTTCAGAAGGATTTAGGGGTAGTGATTTCTGACAGTCTCAAAATGGGTGAACAGTGCAGTCAGGCGGTAGGGAAAGCAAGTAGGATGCTTGGCTGCATAGCTAGAGGTATAGCAAGCAGGAAGAGGGAGATTATGATGCCGCTATATAGAGCGCTGGTGAGACCACATTTGGAATACTGTGTTCAGTTCTGGAGACCTCACCTACAAAAAGATATTGACAAAATTGAACGGGTCCAAAGACGGGCTACAAGAATGGTGGAAGGTCTTAAGCATAAAACATATCAGGAAAGATTTAATGAACTCAATCTGTATAGTCTGGAGGACAGAAGGAAAAGGGGGGACATGATCGAAACATTTAAATATATTAAAGGGTTAAATAAGGTCCAGGAGGGAAGTGTTTTTAATAGGAAAGTGAACACAAGGACAAGGGGACACAATCTGAAGTTAGTTGGGGGAAAGATCAAAAGCAACGTGAGAAAATATTATTTTACTGAAAGAGTAGTAGATCCTTGGAACAAACTTCCAGCAGACCTGGTAGATAAATCCACAGTAACTGAATTTAAACATGCCTGGGATAAACATAGATCCATCCTAAGATAAAATACAGAAAATAGTATAAGGGCAGGCTAGATGGACCATGAGGTCTTTTTCTGCCGTCAGACTTCTATGTTTCTACCTCAGGTCGTGTCAGATTCTGAGGATGAGCCAGGCCCCTCTGGATACCCTGGGTCAGGGGGGGTTGCCAGCTGATGCAGAGAATGAGTGAGGGAGAAAGTGACCTGAGCGAGTCTGAGGAACCACTAGAGGGGGCTGATGTGACAACGGAGGATTGGTCCCAGTCAGAGGATAAGGAAGACATTAGAGTGGAAAGTTAGTGGATAGACCCTCGCTATAGGAGATTGCTCAGAAGGCAAGAGGAGTTGCATAGTAAAAGTTATTAGTGTGTTGACTTAGCCTGTGATGTCACTTCCAAGCAGTATAAAGGGAAAGGATTTTGTGAAACTGGGTGAGGGGATTCAACATCGTTCATTGGAAGAGATGTGAGACTAGGGGTGTGATAGAACAAGGCTTTAAAACCATGGTTTCTGCCTCAATAAAACCCATTGTCTGCTGGATGCTTGTTGCCAGGACTCCAGCAAGCAAAATTCATATGCTTAAATGATAAATGGACTTTGTTATCTAAGGCAGTGTTTCCCAACCTTGGCAACTTGGAGATACCTGGACTTCAACTCCCAGAATTCCCCAGCCAGCGAATGCTGGCTGGGGAATTCTGGGAGTTGAAGTCCAGATATCTCCAAGTTGCCAAGGTTGGGAAACACTAATCTAAGGAATGCTGACGCCTTTCCTGGACATTTTTGACATTTAGCTCCAAAGAGAAATAACTCCTTTTTCCTGGCGTTTTAAAATCTGCTTTTCGTTGTGTGTGCTTATATCAATAAAGAGTTTAATTTATTCATAAAATAAAGGATTTTTGAGTTGGGGGTTTCGCACCAAGGGCTGTGCACAGAACAGTGACGCCACAACTGGACTGAGAGGAAACCATCGATGTCAGTATGGAATTCTTGATCTTCAGGTGTTCTCTATGTACCGGTGACACACACACACCCAAACCTTCTGTGTCACCACAAAAGAAGAGGCCCTTCACAATTTGTTGAGCCCCACACACAGCAACACGGTTCGTGGATGAAAGTAGCCTAGCGCGCCAAGCGGATTTGGGGTTGGGGATCAGCTCAGCAGAGTGCCAAACACTTTAGAGCAGGCCTTTCTTTTAAATAGAGACACTAAGACAGTTGAACACATGTCCTGCACAGAATTGAATCTGTTAAGACCCAGGGTTTCCCAACTTTGAAGGTCCAAGGGCTTCAACTCCCGTGCTTCCCCCAGCCAGAGGAATTCTGGGAGTCGGAAATCCATGTCTCTTTATGTTGCTCCAACTCCTTAAAGTTGGAAGTCCATGTCTTTTAAGGGTCCATGTCTCTTAATGTTGCTCCTGTTGGGAAATCTTGCTTCCAGCCAAATAGATATTCCTTGGGAGTAATCCACAAGTTCTCAAACTTGGCAACTTTAAGACTTGGGGACTTCAATTTCCAGAATTCTGGGAGTTGAAGTCCACAAGTCTTAAATTCTGGGAGTTGATGTCCACAAGTCTTAAAGTCCACAAGTCCACACGTTATGCTGGTTGGAGAATTCTGGGAGTTGAAGTCCACAAGTCTTAAAGTCAGCAAGTTTGAAGACCTCGGGTAATCCTTCATGTGGATGGGATTTCAGGGTTGCTTTCTTCTTCCTGGTAACCATTTTGTCCCTCTTGACTTTCTTCTTTTCCTTCTGCATCTTGATTCCCCAGACTGCTCTTGAACATATCTAATTATTAACTAATTATTAGCTATTAATTATTATCTAATTATTCCAGTGTTTCTGGAATACCGTGTTCGATCGGTGAATTTTCTGCTTTATTTATCGGTCAACTTTTTTACTTTATGCTTGCAACCTGTCCAATGCGTTGGGCCGCAAAAGACCCTTCGGTCATCGAAGGTGCTGCTGCATGCTGGCTTGAAGAGAGCCCTCTGTTTGAATGACCAAACATCTACACCCACCTCTGGGACAGGAACTTCTAGCTGGGTTCCTGACGGAGCTCGTATGGCCAGCAGTGTGTCGCCTGTAACGAGAAAACCGAAACACTGCATTCAAGAAACAGAGCTAAGTTGAGAGCAACGCAAGAGGACGCCTTCCTCAGCTGTTCCTCTTCCTCACGCCAGCCGGGCACAAGGTTTTCAGTCCCTAATATAGCAAGTAACACCTGGGGTCTTTGATTTAACTGAGGTATGCTGATTAGTTAATGATTGTGGATTAGGGGTAAATCAACGACCCCAGGTGTTTTCGTAGATTTTCACGGGTATATGTATGTAGATTATTCTGAGTTCGGGTTTTGCCCTGTGTAATATTTTGAATATCTATGCGATGTTTTGCTGAAATCACATTCACCATCATCAGGCTGAAGTTGTAAGCTTCGTGCTGCTGTAAATATAGTTTATATATGTATAGTTTGTGTGTATGTGTGTGTGTGTGTGTGTGTGTCTATATATATATATGTGTGTGTATGTATATATATATATATATATATATATATATATATATATATATATATATATATATATATATATATATATATATATATATGGCTAGCTGATGAGGCCAAAATAAGGCCGAAATAGATCTATCCTAGTCTCCCTTAATTTTCAAATTCAGCTTAAACATGTGACACATACAGATAGAATTGTCGGCTATCAATAAAATTAACTGCCTTGGAAATGGCCCTGGGTTGGGCCGAGAGGCAAAAAAGGAGCTGTGATGTTCCTTCAATATACCAGGGTGATTCGACACAAAATGTAACCCTTCCCTGGTACAGAGCTGAAGGGGTTGGATACTGTAGCCTAGAGGATAATTCTCTGCCTTACAAGGCAAAGGTTGCAGGTTCAAGTCCCAGTGGGTATGGCTAGCTGATGAGGCCAAAATAAGGCCGAAATAGATCTATCCTAGTCTCCCTTAATTTTCAAATTCAGCTTAAACATGTGACATATATATATATATATATATGGTGTGGAGAAAAAAATTGACACGGTAGAAGAAAACTAACTACAGTTTTGAAACCAGCCTGCCTAATTAACTATTAAAAAGCTCAAAAATCAAACTCAACAGAAATTGTGTTACAAATTGTTCCCCAGTGTTATTTACTGTTGCAAGCCGCTCTGGGTCCTATTGAGATTGGGTGGCACAGAAGTCAAATTAATTCAATTATATTAGACAGGGATCGCAGGGATGAAGCCACACGGCATCCTTACCTGGGAAGCACTTGCAAAGATCCTCGTCTGTCACATACGCTAATGTTCCTGAAGTTAAGGGAAAAAACCAGCTGGCTCCGAAACTCAGCAAAATCATTTCCCCCATTAGTATTTCTCTCCCCCCCCCACACACACTTTTTTGCAACCCTGTAATCCAGTGTTTCCCAACCTTGGCAACTTGAAGATATTTGGACTTCAACTCCCAGAATTCCCCAGCCAGCATTCGCTGGTATATTATTAGCACATAGCAATACTTTATCTTATTAGCACACAGCAAGTACATATACCAATTCTGGGAGTTGAAGTCCAAATATCTTCAAGTTGCCAAGGTTGGGAAACACTGCTGTAATCCCCTTTTTGTCAGGGTGGAATCAAAGCAACTGAATGGGGCTAAGCATTTCCTAGCCGGATGCCCTTCCAGTGGCCTATGCCGAGTTCACAGCAGATATTTTACGCTTTGTGCCTTGATAGAGGATCATCTGTCGCTGCCTAGGATTGAGCCTTCCACCTGGATGGTTGAAAATCGGCAGCAGTTTTCTGCCGTCCCAAGATAGAACATAGAAACATAGAAGACTGACGGCAGAAAAAGACCTCATGATCCATCCCTCTTCCTGCTTGTTATACCTCTAGCTATGCAGCCAAACATTCTACTCGCTTTTCCTACCGCCCGACCACACTGCCCTTATACTATTTTTTGTATGTTATCTTAGGATGTTATCTATGTTTATCCCAGGCTTGTTTGAATTCAGTTACTGTGGATTTACCAACCACGTCTGCTGGAAGTTTGTTCCAAGCATCTACTACTCTTTCACTAAAATAATATTTTCTCATGTTGCTTTTGATCTTTCCCCCAACTAACCTGATTGTGTCTCCTTGTTCCCTCCTGGACCTTATTTAACCCTTTGATATATTTAAATGTTTCGATCATGTCCCCCCTTTTCCTTCTGTCCTTCAGACTATACAGATTGAGTTCATTAAGTCTTTCCTGATACTTTTTATGCTTAAGAACTTCCACCATTCTTGTAGCCCGTCTTTGGACCCGTTCAATTTTGTCAATATCTTTTTGTAGGTGAGGTCTCCAGAACTGGACACAGTATTCCAAATGGGGTCTCACCAGCGCTCTATATAGCGGGATCACAATCTCCCTCTTCCTGCTTGTTATACCTCTAGCTATGCAGCCAAGCATCCTACTTGCTTTTCCTACCGCCCGACCACACTGCTCACCCATTTTGAGACTGTCAGAAATCACTACCCCTAAATCCTTCTCTTCTGAAGTTTTTGCTAACACAGAACTGCCAATGCAATACTCAGATTGAGGATTCCTTTTCCCCAAGTGCATTATTTTACATTTGGAAACATTAAACTGCAGTTTAATAAGATAGATACACACAATAAACGTAGCATGCACCCTAACAGTCTTGTTAAAAATTAATCCTTTTGTCCCACCCTCCAACCACCAATCCTGGAAAATTGGAGCCTAACCAGTTTGTATTGTTCACTGTGGCTGCCCACTGGAAATATACCAATGGGCCACCAACACAGGAAAAATACCTAGGGAAGAATTAAGGCAAAATCCAAGCAGGGATAAGAGAAAGGCTACTACCATGTTTCCCCGAAAATAAGACCCTGACTTATATTTTTTTGAACCCTGAAATAAGCGCTTGACCTTATTGCCATGCACTCAAAAAGCCTGATTGGGCTTATTATCAGGAGATGTCTTAATTTCCCTCTGGGGGAAACAGGGTAATTTGAAACAGAAGGAGCATACTCAATCTGAGTATTGTATCGGCAGTTCTGTGTTAGCAAATACTTCAGAAGAGAAGGATTTAGGGGTAGTGATTTCTGACAGTCTCAAAATGGGTGAACAGTGCAGTCAGGCGGTAAGGAAAGCAAGTAGGATGCTTGGCTGCATAGCTAGAGGTATAACAAGCAGGAAGAGGGAGATTATGATCCCGCTATATAGAATGCTGGTGAGACCACATTTGGAATAGTGTGTTCAGTTCTGGAGACCTCACCTACAAAAAGATATTGACAAAATTGAACGGGTCCAAAGACGGGCTACAAGAATGGTGGAAGGTCTTAAGCATAAAACGTATCAGGAAAGACTTCATGAACTCAATCTGTATAGTCTGGAGGACAGAAGGGAAAGGGGGGACATGATAGAAACATTTAAATATATTAAAGGGTTAAATAAGGTCCAGGAGGGAAGTGTTTTTAATAGGAAAGTGAACACAAGAACAAGGGGACACAATCTGAAGTTAGTTGGGGCAAAGATCAAAAGCAACATGAGAAAATATTATTTTACTGAAAGAGTAGTAGATCCTTGGGACAAACTTCCAGCAGATGTGGTAGATAAATCTTCAGTAACTGAATTTAAACATGCCTGGGATAAACATATATCCATCCTAAGATAAAATACAGAAAATAGTATAAGGGCAGACTAGATGGACCATGAGGTCTTTTTCTGCCGTCAGACTTCTATGTTTCTATTATTTATTTCATGCTACTAGGACAGTGGAATAAAAGAGCCTTTTCTAATTCGATGTTATCTGTTTTTCTATTACCCTGTGCAAATTAGGTTACCTGCCTAGGAACATTTTGACAAGAAGACAGCTTGCCTTTAAAAAAAATGCCCTATACAAATTGGCATAATCAATGATATAAGGATGGGAGATGCTCTCACTCTGAGACTACAAATCCCAGAATTCCCAGCCAATTCCAGAATTTTGGGCACTGCCATCCCAAATAAACAAGAGGAAGAACTGTAAAGTTAGGCCGAAGCGGAATCGTCAGAAAAGACCTGCATTTTAGCATTAAAGAAACTCCCCCCAAAAACCAGGAAGAACCAGGGTAAGACTCCAAGGATATTCTTTGTTCTGTACATCATCGGTGACATTTCTGATACTCTGCTGCACCCACATCTTTTGCTGTTCCAGCTCTCGTTCCCGATGCTCCAGATCCTCAATCTCTGCTTTCAGCGCAATCAACTTGTGGGCAATTTCTCGGGTGTTACAGCCAGGCCCTACACCTCTGACAAGAACGGGAAAACAAGAGAAATCAGGAGATCCGATAGTTTAATTTCTTCATTTAACCACTATGACTTTATCTTTCCCAAATAGACATTATTTCTTGTACATTAATTTGATAGAGCAGTGTTTTTCAATCTGACATGGTCAGATGTGCTGCGAAGCTAAGTTCCGAGACCGGAAGCTGAGCTTCCTTCTTCGCGCCTTCAAAGAGAAAGAAAACAAGAGAGAGAGAGAGAGAGAGTGAGGGAGAGAGAGAAAGAAAGCAAGAAAGAGAGGGAGAAAGAAAGTGAGGGAGAGAGAGAGAAAGAAAACAAGAGAGAGAAAGAGAGAGAGAAAGAAAGTGAGGGAGAGAGAGAAAGAAAGCAAGATAGAGAAAGAGAGAAAGAAAACAAGAGAGAGAAAGAAAGAAAGTGAGGGAGAGATAGAACAAAAGCAAGATAGAGAGAAAGAGAGAGAGAAAAAGCGAGGCAAAAGAGAGAAAGAAAACAAAAGAGAAAGAGAGAAAGAAAGCGAGGGAGAGAAAGAAAGCAAGAGAGAGAGAAAGAGAGAGAAAAAGAAAGAGAGAGAGAGAAAGCAAGAGAGAAAGAGAGAGAGAGAAAGCAAGAGAGAGAGAAAAAAGACAGAGAGAAAACGAAAGCATGAGAAAGAGAGAAAGGGAGGGAAGGAGGGAGAGAGAGAGAAAGACATAGAGGGAGGAAGAGAGCAAAAAAGAGAGGAAGGGAGAAAGAAAGAAAGAGGGATGGAGAAAGAAATAAAGCAAAAGGGAGAAAGAGAGAGAGAGATAATTTTTTTGTCCAAACTTTTTTTAGCCCTCCCACCCTCCTCCCACTCAATGTGCCCCAGGATTTTGTAAATGTAAAAAATGTGCCGCGGCTCAAAAAAGGCTGAAAATCACTGTGATAGAGAACCCAGAAGACAAAATTAGATTTTTTTTTTTACTGGAGCTAGGTTTTTTGGGTGGTGTTGTACACCTGGCATAAATGATTTGTTTTAATTTTTAAGATTGAAATGCTATAAATAATAAGAATTTTTGAAAGATGGGGATGTTTGAATTACGGATAAATATATGTTTCTATATATGTTTCTCATAACATTGGAAGGTACATACATGTGAATTTGATTTTGTGAAGGTGGAGAAAAAATTAAAATCTTTTGGGGGGAAAAAAAGAGAAAACCAAGGGATCAGCCTTTTCCACAGCGTATTAAGAATCCGATAACAATGGCCATTTTAATCACGCACGATGCAGGAGAAAACCTAAAAAATGTGTCTTACTTTTAGTGTTTCAAAGAGAATTCAGTGACACATTTAATGCATCCATGAGAGAACTAAAAATCACACACATCTCAACTGTCTCAAAGGTGCTTTTTCAAAAGGCGATTGGACTTTATTTATTTATTTGTTTGTTTATTATTTATTCATTTTGTCAAGTACGTAATGGTGATATACAAATAATATTTATTTACATGATACTAGTAAAAGAGAAACATTAGGACAGGGGACAGAAGGTACTCTGATGCCCTTATGCACGCCCCTTACTGACCTCTTAGGAATCAGGAGACGTCAACAGTGGATAGTGTAAGGGTAAAGTTTTGGGGGTTAGGTGATGAAACTACAGAGTCTGGTAGTGAGTTCCATGCATTAGCTATTTGATTGCTAAAGTCGTATTTCCTATAGTTGAGTTTGGAGCAGTTTACTTTGAGTTTGTATCTGTTATGTGCTCGTGTGTTGTTGTGGTTGAAGCTGAAGTAGTTGTTGACAGGAAGGACAATTGTAGCAGATGATTTTATTGGCAATGCTTTGGTCGTGTATAAGGTGACATAATTCTAAGCTTTCTAAACCTAGGATTGTAAGCCTAGTTGTATAGAGTATTCTGTTGTAAGTGGAGGAGTGGAAGGCCTCACTGGATGTTTTCTATAGTGTTTATGTCCGAAATGTGGTGTGGGTTCCAGACAGATTAGCTGTATTCAAGGATTGGTCTGGTGAAAGTTTTGCAAGCTCTAGTTAGTAGTGTGAGATTACCAGAGCAAAAGCTGGAACCAACTCCCCCCGGAGATTAGAACTGCCCCTACCCTTCCTGCCTTCCGTAAACTCCTTAAAACCCACCTTTGTCGGCAGGCATGGGGGAACTGAAACATCTCCCCCGGGCACGTTTAATTTATGCATGGTATGTCTGCGTGTGTGACTGTTAGCATATGGGGTTTTTTAAATATTTAAATATTTTAAATTTGTCTGATTGCTTATGATTTGTTTTTTACATGTTGTGAGCCGCCCCGAGTCTTCGGAGAGGGGCGGCATACAAATCTAAGTAATAAATAAATAATAAAATAAATAAATAAATTAGGTTAACAACTCTTGAAGCCTTTTTGGCGATGTGGTTGCAGTGGGCTTTGGCACTTAGGTCATTTGATATGAGTCTTTTACGGCAGCGTTTCCCAACCGGTGTGCCGCGAAGCTCCTAGGGAAGCTCCAGCTGGGCGGGGCGCTGCCAGTGCCTCCGACCTGGAGCTCCCACTCGCAGCTGTCCCCCGGCTCCTGCCCGATGCCGCTGTTTCCGGCGCTCTCCTGCTGGGCCCCAAAGAAGGAAGGCAGGAAAAAGGAGAGCTTCATTCTTCGCGCCTCCTTTTTCCCGCCCTCCTTCTTTGGGGCCCAGCAGGAGAGCGCCAGAAACCGCGGCATCGGGCAGGAGCCGGGGGACAGCTGCGAGTGGGAGCTCCAGGTCGGAGGCATCGGCAGCGCCCCGCCCAGATGGAGCTTCCCTGGCATCGGCGGCAAGTGTCCTTTGGGGCCCGACGGGAGGGCACTAGCGGTGGGAGCGGGAGGGTGCCGGCTGCAGCGGCCCCAGGCAGTCGCGGAGAGATGCAAGAGGGAGCTCCAGGGTGGAGGCACCGACGGTGGCGGTTGGACGTGCTGCCGCCGTCAGGGCTCCTGCTCGCAGTCAGGAGAGAGAGAGAGAGAGACATAGCAAGAGAGAGAGAAAGAGAGACATAGCAAGTGAGAGAGAAAGAGAGACATAGCAAGAGGCAGAGAGAGAGAGACATAGCAAGAGAGACACAGAGAGAAAGAGACATAACAAAAGAGGCAGAGAGAGAGAGAAAGAAAGAGAGACATAGCAAGAGAGGCAGAGAGAGAGAGAAAGAGAGACATAGCAAGAGACAGTGAAAGAGAGAGAGAGCAAGAAAGAGGAAAAAGCAAGAAAGAGATAGCAAGAGAGAGAGAGAAAGGGAGAGAGAAAGACATAGAGGAAGGGAAGGAGGGAGAGAAAGAGAGCAAAAAAGAGAGAAAGAAAGAAAGAGGGATGGAGAGAGAGAAATAAGGGAAGGAAGGAAGAGAGAGAAAGAGGGAGAAATAGAGAGAAAGGGAGGAACAGAGAGAATTTTTTTTGTCCAAACTTTTCTTTAGCGCCCCCCCCCCCCGTTCAATGTTCCCCAGGATTTTGAAAATATGAATAATGTGCCGCGGCTCAAAAAAGGTTGGGAAACACTGTTTTACGGAGTGAGGGTTGTCTGTAAGGTCTTCTTTATTCACCTCCAATAAACAAAGTTTATTTGTTTTTTTCCTTGAGGAAGACATTTGACTTCTCATCCAAAAAGCTCCTTCAGTTCTGACTCAATTCAATCGATCAGTCAGAACTGGAAAAAGCTTATTGGTTGGGTGAGAAATGAAACGTCTTCAAATAAAAACAAAGGAAGTACCAGTTGCCCTTTGAAAAAGCCTCTTTGGGATAAACGTGACCTGGATGACTGATTACTGAGAAACTTCAGAGAAACCCCACAGCCGTTCAGAGAAATTGTTCTGTAACCGCTTGGAGAGGGTTGTAAAAGCACTATGAAGCAGTATATAAGTCTAAATGCTATTGCTAATGCTATAGACCAGGGGTTCCCAAACATGGCAACTTTAAAACTTGTGGACTTCAACTCCCAGAATTCTCCAGCCAGCTCTGCTGGCTGGAGAATTGTGGGAGTTGAAGTCCACAAGTCTTAAAGTTACCAAGTTTGAAGACCCCTGCTATAGACTCTCCAATGCCCTTCATGGCATCGGACCAGAATATCTCCGGGACCGCCTTCTGCCGCACGAATCCCAGCGACCGGTTAGGTCCCACAGAGTTGGCCTTCTCCGGGTCCCGTCAACTAAACAATGTCGTTTGGCGGGTCCCAGGAGAAGAGCCTTCTCTGTGGCGGCCCCAACCCTCTGGAACCAACTCCCCCCAGATATCAGAGTTGCCCCCACCCTCCTTGCCTTTCGTAAGCTCCTTAAAACCCACCCCTGTTGTCAGGCATGGGGGAATTGAAATTTCCCTTCCCCCTAGGCTTATAGAATTTATACATGGTATGCTTGCATGTATGATTGGTTCTTTAAATTGGGTTTTTTTAGATTATTTTTAATATTAGATTTGTTCACATTGTCTTTTTTATTGTTGTTAGCCGCCCCGAGTCTTTGGAGAGGGGCGGCATACAAATCTAATAAATACAAATACAAATACAAGGGAAGCTAGTGTCAGGGCTTCTGTCTCCCACTACTCACTTCCACTGGATGCTGTTCTTCGATTTCTTCTCGATCAGCCCAATGCCCTCGAGGACGTTTGTAATATCATAAATACGTCTCTTTTGCCGCACTGCCAGGGTATCTGCTGCCTGCAAAAGCAAATAAACACAAAAGAGGCAAGTTCAATGATATGCTCTCTCCATGGGGCTACCTTTGAAAAGTGTTCAGAAACTTCAGATCGTGCAGAATGCAGCTGCGAGAGCAGTCATGGGCCTACCTAGGTATGCCCATGTCACACCAACACTCCGCAGTCTGCATTGGCTGCCGATCAACTTCCGGTCACAATTCAAAGTGTTGGTTATGACCTTTAAAGCCCTTCATGGCACTGGACCAGAATATCTCTGGGACCGCCTGCTGCCGCACGAATCCCAGCGACCAATTAGGTCCCACAGAGTGGGCCTTCTCCGGGTCCCGTCAACTAAACAATGTTGGTTGGCGGGCCCCAGGGGAAGAGCCTTCTCTGTGGCGGCCCCGACCCTCTGGAACCAACTCCCCCCAGAGATTAGAACTGCCCCTACTCTCCTTGCCTTTCGCAAGCTCCTTAAGACCCACCTGTGTCGCCAGGCATGGGGGAACTGAGACATTTCCCCCGGGCATATACAATTTATGAATGGTATGTGTGTATGTATGTGTGTTTAGAAATGGGGTTTTTAAATGTTTTTAGTAGAAATTTAGATTTGTTATAAATTGTCTTTTTGCACTTTGTTGTGAGCCGCCCCGAGTCTGCGGAGAGGGGCGGCATACAAATCTAAATAAACATAAACATAAACAAACATACCTGGACCATCACAACACAAAAGCTGTGTTAATTACATCCCACCCTGTTTGTGAACTTTCTCAAGGACTCCCATCCTCACTTGCTCAGGACTGTCTGTTTTAAAACTGAAGAGTGCCCCTCTATGATTATTGCAATGTGAAACTCATCACAAAAACTAACACTGTACAAAGCAGTTGCAACAACCATAAAACAGCACCATATGCAAAAAATTAACTACTGTTCAGATTAGGCTAATGCACTTAACTGCTTCATCAATTCATCAAGGATGGTTGCTAATCAAGAATAGCTCACAAAAAAATCAAATGGAAACTGAGTTTTATAAAACTTGGGAGAAAGTGTATAATTGGTGGAATGTGAAAAAAGATTATTAACAATATACAAATAAATTCTAGAAAATTTAAATTCATTAAACTGAATTTAAACATGCCTGGGATAAACATATATCCATCCTAAGATAAAATACAGAAAATAGTATAAGGGCAGACTAGATGGACCATGAGGTCTTTTTCTGCCGTCAGACTTCTATGTTTCTATGAATAAATGATATATTGAAATCTTAAGGATAAGCTATTAACCTTATTAATTGATTTTAATTATTTTAACTATAACGAAAATGTTGAAGTAGATGTTATAGTATAGTAGTATATTAAGAAATTTTAAGCATAAGGTTCTTTGTTTTATTAATTGATTTTAATTATGTTAATTATATTGTTAAAATGGAAATACTGTACAGAAGTAGATGTTAAATTACAGTAGTATATTACTCCAATTATTTTAACTACAACGTTAAAATGGAAATACAGATGTAGATGTGATTTTATAGTACTATATTATGAGTTATTTTTCTGTATTGATCTAAATTATAATTAGTCTTTTTTTCTCTATTAGTTCGGTAAATCCACAGGAACTGAATTTAAGAAACCCTATTAAAAACTGTCCACTTAGGAAGCAACACTGACTGACTATCAATTTCACATGCTGTGGTGCACATTCAACTTTGTACAGAACAAAGTATTCAATGAGAATATTTCATTCAATCAGATCTAGGGTATTTTATTTGAGTGTTCCCTTTAGTTTTTTGAGCATATATACATTATTACTACAGTTTTTAATTGCTTTTATGTTTCCTTTTGATTTAACTTCCTTCATTACTTCTCTTTTCTAACCATTTGTAAAATTTGTCCCAAATTTTATAGTACTCCGAGTCCTCCTGCCCAAAAGGGCCATATTTCCGATCTATTGGGGATTCACTGATCCTTCACCCGTGCTGTGTTAAACCTCAGCTGGGGCTCATAGCATAAAAAGTGATTTCCTGTCCGGGACTTTACTCTAGGTTTTTCTATGTATGCTTTGGGGGGAAACCCTGCTGTCCATTGCTACTAACGGTTTCGAGAAGTTAGTCTCAAGAAGTTTGGGACTCTTCCTGCCCGCCCCCACCCTGGCCGAGGCAGCAGAAAGAAGATTTCTGCAGAAATTTCAACCCTCCTAAGAAAGCCTTGCACGGGAGCCCACAAAACGGCAGCGGTCGCAGTCGCCATTCGGCAGAGGAGGTGGTGCCTTGGCAAGCACGCAGGTGGCGGAAGGGAGGTGGGGGAGGAAAAGGGGGAAGGAAGGGCTCCCACCAGCTGGCAGAAGGAGGGGAAAAGGATAAAAGGCTGCATACCACAAGCATCTAAAGGGGATGTGCCCCCCCCCACCATTGCCCTGCTGATGCTGAATGAGAGGAGGGAGGGAGGAAGGAAGGGGAAGGAAAGGAGGGAATGAAGGAAGGAAGGGGGAATGGAAGGGGAAGGAGAGAAGGAAGGGGAAGGAGAGGAGGAAAGGAAAGAAGGAAGGGGAAATGGAAGGGGAAGGAGAGAAGGAAGGAAGGAAAAGCAGAGGAGGAATGGAAAGAAGGAAGGGGAAATGGAAGGGGAAGGAGAGAAGGAAAGAAGGGGAAGGAGAGGAGGAAAGGAAAGGAGAGAAGGAAAGAAGGGGAAATGGAAGGGGAAGGCGGAAGAAAGGAAAGAAGGAAGGAAGGGGAAATGGAAGGGGAAGGAGAGAAGGAAGGAAGGGGAAGAAGAGGAGGAAAGGAAAGAAGGAAGGAGAGGAAGGAAGGAAGGAAGGAAGGAAGGAAGGAAGGAAGGAAGGAAGGAAAGGTCATCGGAGGGAGAGATGGGTGGAAGACCCCAACCAGACCAGAGGTATCGTTTCCCCAAAACTGAGTCAGGCTCAAACAGAAGCCGGGTCAACGTGACCAAACAGGGAACATGTGCACAGGGCACACACTCACACAAAAAGCCACACACCGGGCAAAGGATGCTGCTCAACAGGCTCCTTTGCAACTGCCCCCAAGCTGTCCCTGGTGGCAGCCTCTTGGGCTAAGCTGGGGCGCACATGGGTGTTTGTAGTCCTCGCCTGGCTCTGCCCGGGGGAAGGGGAGATGGGAGGGGGTCTTGTGCTCCTCCAGACAAGGGTCCTTGCCCTTCTCCATCTCTCCTCCAAGGAAGCCCCGTGCAGGCAGATGGGCTTTGTAGTCCACACATCCCTGCAAAAACCTTTCAGGCTGGGCGGGGGTCACCTGGCTCTGCCCGGGGAAGGGGAGATGGGAGGGGGTCTTGTGTTTCTCCAGGCGAGGGTCCTTACCCTTCTCCATCTCTTCCCCAAGGAAGCCCCGCGCAGGCAGATGGGCTTTGTATTCCGCACCCCTGCAAACCTGTGAACTGGGGGGGGGGGGCTTTCAGCTGGCTCTGCCCGGGGAAGGGGAGATGGTGGAGGTCTTGTGCTTCTCCAGGCGAGAGTCCTGCCCTTCCCCAAGGCAGCCCCGCGCAGCGGATGGGCTTTGTAGTCCACACACCTGCAAAACCCCTGCAGGCTGGATGGGGGTCGCCTGGCTCTGCCCGGGGAAGGAGACACGGGGGAGTCTCGTGCGAGGGTCCCGCTCCTGCCCTTCCCCGCCTTGCACTCCCCGCTTCCCCGCAGCCCCCACCGGCTCACCAGCTTCAGGTCGAGCACGCCGTCCTTGGCCTCCTGCAGCAGCGAGACGAACTTGGTGGTGAGCAGCCCCAGGCTCTTCTCGTGCCGGCTGGGCGCGCCGCCCGGCGGCTGCGGTCCGGACTCCGCCATCCGGACGGCTCACACCTGCCGCCGCCGCCGGTGTGCGGATCCCAGCGCTCGCTCCTCCGCGGCAGCCCCCCCCCTCACGCTCCGCCGCCGCCGCTTCCGGCCGCCGCGGGGCATGACGGGAGGGGGAGGAGCCCGGACGCTCCATCTTGAAAGAAAGGGCGGGGCCTCGCCGACCCGCCTTCCCGCCCTCTTCTCCCCCCCCAAGCTCCGCCCCTCCGGCCGGCTTTTCTTTGATTGGTCGGTCTTCCGCCGGCGGGGATAGTGGTGGTTACTCCCTCTCTCTCTTTCTCGCTCGCTCTGTATACTGTATAGCGGCGCCTGCTGGCCGAGAGAAGAACGGACTCGGGGGAGACCTCTTAGCAAGCCTTGATCGCGGAGAAGCCTGCTTGCAAAGTTCCCATCATCCCCAACCGGCGCTGTTGCTTTGCATTACAAGCAGTAATGGGCGGCTGCCCCCACGGAGAGGGGGACGCAGTGGGGATAGTAAGTTTATGCACTATTTATTGAATGCTTAGTAGTTTTTTTTAATTGTCTTTCCTTCTCTAGTAGCTTAGTATGACCCTTAATTACTTTTAAAATAGGAAATAATTAAATAGTATGTGTTTACCCATAAACGCTTGAATCCTTTTAATCATTATCTAGAACTGAACTTTTATAGCAATGAAAGAAAATTGAGCTACTTGCCTAACCTGTTATCATAGCGAACCTTGTGGGTTCAGTACAAAACCTTAAAATGTTACTGTGCTCCTCAACAAATAAGGCTGTCTATCATTTGTCCTTTTTGTGGCTATTCAAATAATGTGACTTAATTACCTGAAAAAGAGTCCAAGCACTTATTTGAAAACTTATCTTGGGTCGGTAAGCCACTCCCACCCAGTCACGTGACCTTTAAGCTAGCCGGTTACATGATTGTCAAGCCACTCTCACCTGGTCACATGGCTGCAAGCCACACCTACTCAGTCACATGGCCATCAAGCCACACCCACAAAATAAGCTACGCCCATAGTATGGCAGTAAAAAATTTGACAGCCCATCACTGTATGGAGGTCTCATCATTTACCACCACCACCACGACTAACATAGCTTGGCAAGGCTATGTGGATTGCAAAGCTTGAAACCAAAAAGCTAATAATACAATTAATATAATAATATAATATAATTAATATAATATTATATAATAAAAAGATAATATGATTAATACAAATAATACAATTAATTAAAAAAACAATAAGAGTAGTAAATAAAACAATAAATACAAAAAACAAAAACCCACAATAATGTAGTGGTGAAAACATCAATGCAGAACAGAGCAGTCCTGAGTTGTAATCCTACTTTTAAGCAATAAATGCGGCCCTCAATGGAATCAAGTTTGACACCCCTGCCTTAGAGTTATTCTGGGAATTATATTTCAGAGGGCAACTGAATTGCACTGCTATCTAGTCAGATAATCAGACTTCCCCATGCTTGGAACTATTGATCTTCAAGTCAGCCGGAAGCAACAAATGTAAGAGAACATTGATAATTGGGAAACATGCATAGTAACAGTGTGTTAGGGGGAGAAAAAGAGGAAAGAGAAAGAAAGAGACATGAGGAGGAGGAGGAGGAAGAGGAAGAGGAAGAGGAAGAAGAAGAAGAAGAAGAAGAAGAAGAAGAAGAAGAAGAAGAAGAAGAAGAATAATTATTATTATTCTCCACTGTGATGCAAATGCATTCAAGGAATAAGATACTGTACTGGATTTGTAAGATATGGCTATGTTTTAGAAATCTTTTTGGAAAAAGTAGTATTGCACATAAAGTATCACTTCTGCCCTGTTAATTTTCGCAACCCTAGTGTTACATAGAAGCTGGGAACAAATATCTTGGGAAGCCCTCTGCTTCCAAGAAAAATGTGCTTATTCCTGAAAAAGTAGCCATAACATAACTTGGCAGTGCAATTGACCACTCTATCCTTGTAATTGACCTTTTAACATCTTTGGTTTTGAATCAACTGTGGTTGATGATCCCTGGGGCACTTTTCAAGAAAAGAACATAACATTTTATCCAGAATGGAAAGAAGGATACCAACATGGAGCGTATTATTATTCTATCTGAGAAGAAAGAAGCATATTTGACTGATTTGGTAATAAAACACATGGGACACATATCCCTTGTCTTGATAAAAAGGGACAAAATGGAGATTCTCAATCATCCAGGTCAGGGGTCTCCAACCCTGGCAACTTTAAAACATTTGGACTTCAACTGCCAGAATTCCTCAGCCAGCCTTGCTGGGAATTGAAGTCCATAAGTCTTAAAGTTGCCAAGGTTGGAGACCCCTGACCCGGGTCATAATTGTCTCAGTGGTGCTTTTTTTTTAAAAGGCAAATGGAACTGGGTTTTTTTCCCTTTTTCTTGGAGGAAGAAGGAGAAAACTTTTAACTTCTCATCCAAGAAGCTGAATGGAATGAAATGGAATAGAATGGAATAGAAGCGGGATGGGATGTAGAATGGAATGGAATGGAATAGATGTGGAGTGGAATGGAATAGGAGTGAAATGGAATGGAATGGAATTGGGACGGGATGGGATGGGATGGAAGGGAAGGGGATGGAACAGGGATGGGATGGGATGGGATAGATTAAAAAGGAATGGAATATAATGGAATGGAATAGAGTAGGGTAGGGTAGAATAGAATAGAAGTGGAATGGAATGGAATGGAATAAAATAGGAATGGAATACAATGGAATGGAATAGGAATGGAATAGAGTAGGGTAGAATAGAATAGAATAGAATAGAAGTGGAATGGAATGGAATGGAATAGAATAAAATAGGAATGGAATATAATGGAATGGAATGGAATAAATTAAATAGGAATGGAATATAATGGAATGGAATAGAGTAGGGTAGGGTAGAATAGAATAGAATAGAAGTGGAATGGAATAGAATAAAATAGGAATGGAATATAATGGAATGGAATAAATTAAATAGGAATGGAATATAATGGAATAGGAATGGAATAGAGTAGGGTAGAATAGAATAGAATAGAATAGAATATATAGAAGAGGTACAAATTATTCATCATTTGAATCTTCAGGTCGATACTGATTAAGCTTCTTGGATGAGAAGCAAAATGTCATCATTTCCTTCTTCCAGGAAAAAAAAGTCACCTTTTTTTGAAAAAGACCTTTGGAGGAATTTCCCCCCCCCCCCCCCCCCGTTCATGCATTATCTCACCTCCACACTTGCCATAATCCAACCCGCAGCCTCTCGAGTAATGCATTACTTGACTTGAACGTTTAGAAATAAAAGCAAAACATTCACTAAGAAACTGCATCCACAGGCAGCCGGTCTCTGAAATCCTGGCCAAAAAACCAGGACGCACAGACTCTTGCCGTGGCCCAAAGCCAGCAGGCGGCATGGATGCGCGGAGCTAATTTTGTGCTGCTTCATCTGCGTTCCCAAAGAATGAAACTGACCGGTAGATCTGCTGTTTTTTCCCCCGCCTTCCTATTCCAACATCCTGAGTGTTTTGGCTTTCAGTGTTACAGAGAAAATCCCCCAAGGAGCTGCGAGGAACATTAACTGACGGAAACGCTCTTCGCTGGCTCGACTTCCTCTGCTCGGCCCTGTCCAGCCCTAAGCTTTGGATCGGGGAATCCTCCTGCCCCTGAAACCATGGGCATGTCTGCCGAGGAGAGCACTTCCACCTGTCCCAGAGGTAACAATTGAGAAATAAAGGCCAGGGTGGGGTTTTTGGGGGGATATGTAACACTTTCTACCACGCAACAGCCCAATATGCAGCTCACCCATTGATGTCGACCGGTGTTTTTCTTCCTTTTACATTTCCCACAGGCTGAGAAGTTTATTTTTATTTATTTGTTTTGTCAAGTACGTATTGGTGGTATACAAAGATATGATAATATTTATATACATGAGACTAGTAAAAGAGAAACATTAGGACAGGGGACGGAAGGCACTCCGGTGCATTTATGCACGCCCCTTACTGACCTCTTAGGAATCGGGAAAGGTCAACAGTGGAGAGTCTAAGGGTAAAGTTTTGGATGTTAGGTGATGATACTACAGAGTCTGGTAGCGAGTTCCATGCATCGACTACTCGGTTACTAAAGTCGTATTTCCTGCAGTCGAGTTTAGAGCAGTTTACTTTGAGTTTGTATCGGTTGTGTGCTCGAGTGTTGTTGTGGTTGAAGCTGAAGTAGTCGTTGACAGGAAGGACATTGTAGCTGATAATTTTATGGGCTATGTGTAGGTCATGTTTAAGGCGACGTAGTTCGAAGCTTTCTAAGCCTAGCTTTCTCAGTCTAGTTGCATAGGGTATATTTTTATTCCGGTGTAGACTACAGGATCTGAGAACTCAATTCCCAAACATTGTGTTTGGAGCCAGGAGAAAAACCGGAATCTGGTTTTTTATATTGGAAAAAGAAAGTTCAACCAACTTTAATATGGCAGCGTTCTACAAATCCCCTCCATCTCTCACTTTTTAAAATGTTGGTTTAGGGACAACTCAGTTTGAGCAAGTTTTGATCAGCGTGTGTCACCCCAAATATATTGACACCAGGTCTATCACTTCATTCTGTTTGAGGACCAACTTGGCTGACCCGTTTTGGGAGGCTACGCTTTTATTTATTATTTTATTTTATTTATTTGTCAATCAAGTATAGTGGTTTATATAAACATAACATAGAAAGTAATGATGAAAGAAGACCATAGGACAATAGCACAGGGACAGTAGGCACAATGGGGCACTTATGTATGACCCTTACAGACTTCTTAGAAAAGGCGAGAGGTCAACTGTAGACAATCTAAGATTAAAGATTTTGGGGTTTGGGGAAGAAAAACCAGAGTCGGGTACTGAATTCCAGGTGTGGATCTCTCTATTGCTGAAGTTGTATTTTCTGCAGTCGAGTTTGGAGCGGTTTAAATTTAGTTTGAATCTTTTTATGTGCTCATGTGTTGTTGCAGTTGAAGGTGAAGTAATTATTAACAGAAAGGACATGATTTTGTAAACTATGGCTAGATCAGTTCAAAGGCAATGTAGTTGTAAATTTCAAGTTTGGTGGAGTATGGTATTTTGTTGCGGGAGGAGTAGTGAAGGACTCTTCTTGTGAAATATTTCTGGACCCTCTCGATTTTATTAATGTCTGCGATGTAAATGCGGGTTCCATACAGGAGAGCTGTATCCTAGAATTGGTCTGACAAATGTTTTGTAAGCTCTGATTTCGTTGCCTTCTGAATAGCTTCAATTCTGCAATGACTTTCCTCTCCCCCTCAAAGCCCCCTAAAAACCCAATCTTCTCTGTGTAGCAAAGAATCCCTTTCAAATCTGTTGTAGTTAGCTCTGGCCCAGCTCCTGCCCCAAGGACTGTGGATGTGGGGGAGACATCCACATGCTGCAGGCCTGTTTTGCCCCCGGTGGAATCTGCTGATGAAGGCTCCTCTGACCAAGAAGACATGAGTGACAGGGAGGAGGAGAGTGGGGCAGACAGCTCAGAAGGAGGTCAATTATCTAGCTCCTCCTTGGATTCAGAACAAGAGTTAATGATACAGCCACGCATGCGGAGAGCGATGCATAGGCAGCAACAACTGAGAGATTATTATCAAAGAAAACGAGGCCACCTGTGGTTGGGTGGGGCTGTGGTAATTAGTGAGGCTGCTATAAATAGCAGCCTGTGGGTTTGGACATTGTGGAGGATTATCTGATTGTTGTGTTTCGTGACTGCTTTACTGACTTGGACCTTTTGTGTGCTGATTTTTCCCTGCTTTGAAACTAACCCAGAGCAAAGTGTGTTTCACTTTGTGAAAGGAGAAGGACTGTGAATTGCCTCACAGCTGCAAGCTAAGTATCACAGAACTGATAAGGGACTTGTACAAATTGCCAGTTTGGTTGGAGACCAGTGCTTTTTGCTATCCCAAAAGAGGGCTTGGTTTAGGTGAATTTTTCATTATAAAGAACATTGTTTTGAATTTTCAAACGTGCGTGTGTGTCTGAAATTTGTACCTGTGAATTTTTGGGAGGATTCTACCAGAGAGCCCGACAGAACAAAATCGAGAGAACCCAGAGCCAACCTTCCACCAACTGCAAAGTTATGCGTTCATTTCCCGTTTCCTTTCTGCATCCTGAGATGAAGCATTCCACTGCCTGGAATTTTACTTCCTTTCATTGTTGTTGCCTTAGTGGGAGAATGGCCAGAATTGGAAAAAGCAGAGAAGCTAGCAAGAGGGGCTGCCTTGAAGTGGGCATCTGGGGTGTTTGACCAACCAAAGAAACTGGACAGTCTTCCGCAGTACCAGATTCGAGAGATGCAGCGCAACAGGTCCATCGAATCACGCATAAAGGTAGGTAGAATTGAATGGGCTACAAAAATGGTGGAAGGTCTTAAGCATAATACTTATCAGGAAAGACTTCATGAACTCCATCTGTATAGTCTGGAGGACAGAAGGGAAAGGGGGGACATGATTGTTTGTTTGTTTGTTTTGATTTGTCACATACGTATTGGTGGTATTCAAAGATATAATATTCCTATATTTAACAGGAAAGTGAACACAAGAACAAGGGGGCACAATCATATATTTTTTTTATCATTTCTCTTTCTGATGCTGTTTCTCCTTTTTCCCAATTTTGTGCTATTGTAATTCTTGTTGCAGTAATCAGATGCTATATCAGATAATAATGGTCTTTTTTAAGTTTTTGATTTATTATGCCTAAAAGAAAGGTCTCTGGTTTTAATTTCAATGTAATTGTGGTAATATCGCAAATCCATCCTTGGAGTTTTTTCCATGTCTTTTTTATATGGGGGCATGTCCACCATAAATAAAAAAAGGTCCCATTTTTATTGTTACACCTCCAGCAATTTGGTTTCAAATTTGGATATATTTTAGCCAGTCTAGCTGGAGATAAGTGCTATCTATAAAACACAAGAGGGAAGTGTTTTTAATAGGAAAGTGAACCCAAGAACAAGGGGAAGTTGGGGGAGGTTAGTTGGGGGAAAGATCAGAAGCAATGCTAGAAATTGGAAGAGATAATACAAACAAGTTAAATATACAGGGAAAAAATGTTAAAATGTGATCAACAAATTTATTTTATTTATTGGATTTGTATGCTGCCCCTCTCCAAGGACTCGGGCCAGCTCAATTTAATGAAAATAGTAAATAATATAGATGTAGGATAGAGAAGTACAGATGTGTGTGTGTATGTATATATGTATGTAAAGCTGGAAGAAGTAATATTGTGAAGTGTAAATATATCTGGAAATGAAATAGTTGAAAAAGTGGTTAGTATTTACTTTATTTCATGTATTTTTGTATATCTTGTTTATATCTTGTTTGTTTACAGCTAAAAAAAACTCAATAAAAATTAGTGTCTGATATTACTCTGCCATGCTTACATAGAAACATAGAAGATTGACGGCAGAAAAAGACCTCATGGTCCATCTAGTCTGCCCTTATACTATTTCATCTTAGGATGGATATACAGTGGTGCCTCTACCTAAGAACACATCTACTTAAGAACTTTTCTAGATAAGAACCGGGTGTTCAAGATTTTTTTGCCTCTTCTTAAGAACCATTTTCTACTTAAGAACCTGAGCCCAGAAAAATTTCCCAGGAAATTTGAGAGCGTCAATTTCCTGCTATTCCCCCTGAGTTTCTCTCTCTGGCGCAGGGCATGGGAGGCAGCCTCGCGCCAGGTGTATGGGAGGCGCGTGCTTCTCCTCGTGGCCTCAGAGTCCCTCTATTTTTTTTAAAAAGCCTTAAAGTTTTGGTTTTTTTTTTTATTCCCCTCACCTTCTTCCTTCGGCAGTGACTGTCCTCCTCCTCTTCTTCCTCCTCCTCTTTCCACCCAAATTCCGAGCTTTTATTTCTTTCCTAATGGGTTTGCATGCATTATTTATTTTTACATTGATTCCTATGGGAAAAATTGCTTCTACTTACAAACTTTTCTACTTATGAACCTGGTCACGGAACAAATTAAGTTCTTAAGTAGAGGCACCTGTTGTGGTTAGCTCTGGCCCAGCTCCTGTCCAAAAGGACTGTGGATGTGGGGGAGACATTCACATGCTGCAGGCCTGTTTTGCCCCCCCACCCCCAGTGGAATCTGCTGATGAAGGCTCCTCTGACCAAGAAGACATGAGTGACAGGGAGGAGGAGAGTGTGGCAGACATCTCAGAAGGAGATCAAACGTGTGTGTGTCTGAAATTTGTACCTGTGAATTTGTGGGAGGAGTCTACCAGAGAGCCCGACAGAACAGGTACCACTGTATGTTTATCCCAGGCATGTTTAAATTCAGTGACTGTGGATTTACCAACCATGTTTGCTGGAGGTTTGTTCCAAGCATCTACCACTCTTTCAGCCAAATAATATTTTCTTACGTTGAACTTTGAACAGTCATTAAACGAACGGGTTGTAAGCCAAAGGCCTGCCTGTAATGACTTTCTTCTGGCTTTGCCTCCAGTCCACTGCTCAGACCTACCTGGAAGGGATGAACACGGGCCTGGAGGAGCTGCATTCAGCCCTCAGAGACGTCCAACAGGTGCGAGAGGAACTGGGGGCCCTTAGGAAGGACCTCACATCGTGCATCGATTCTTTCGGGAGCTTACAGGAGCTACGAGAACTGGCGATGAAACATGACCAGCTGGAGGCAGTGGCCCAAATGGTGCCCCAGCTTTTCTCAGGTGACTTGCGTGCTTGTGGGACCCCATCGCCTTGTTGTGCCATTCCAAAACCCTTTGCAAAATGTTACGGTAGACAACCACAGGTGGGGGAGCATAACACTCTCAATCTCTTCCTATGTATGTTATCGCACCTGTGCGAGTGCCCACACCCATAATTCAATGCCTGGAGAGGGCAAAAATAGCTTCCCCTGCCCCCCGGAGGCCTTCTGGAAGCCGGAAATGGCCTGTTTCCCAACTTCTGGTGGGCCCAGTAGGCTCATGTTTCACCCTCTCCAGGCTCCAAAGGCTTCCTTGGAGCCAGGGGAGGGTAAAAACGCCCTCTCCATCCCCCCGGAGGCTCTCTGGAAGCCAAAAACACCCTCCCAGAGCTTCTATGTGAGCCAAAAATCAGCTGGCCGGCACACACATGCACATTGGAGCTGAGCTAGGGCAACGGCTTGCGTGCCAGCAGATATGGCTCCGCGTGCCACCTGTGGCACCCGTGCCATAGGTTCGCCATCACCGCCCTAGCCCCTTCGAAAACCGTAGATTTAATCCCTTTCACATATAGTCCATTATGCATCGTATTTTTGGAGTATAAGACGCACCTAGATTTTAGAGGTGGAAAACAAGGGGGGAAAAATATTCTGAACCAAACGGTGTAATAATATATTATTTAATAAAACACCAGTGTAGCAGAATACTTTTTACAAACGTGTATATACTTTTTACAAACTTCAAACTTGACAGCTTTAAGACCAGTGGACTTCAATTCCCAGAATTCTTCCTCCAGTCATGTTAGATGGGGTAATTAGAAGGCAAAAAAACCCCCATTTTTGCAAAACACGGCCCATTTTTGCCTGGTTTTTTTTCATAAAAGTTGCATAGTCAAAGGGTCTGGGAAGCCTGCAGGGAGCTCCTGGATGCTGGGAAATTAAAAGAATGCTCCCATTTTTGTGAAAAACAGGCCGTTTTTTGCCTGGTTTTTTTTCACAAAATGGAGGCATTTACGCCTTCTCCAAATGCGCGGAAGCCAAAAATTGCTGAAATCTTACATGCCCGCACATCCTCTGGTGAGATTTTGTTTCCTGCACATGCAAAGAAACCAAATCTCACTCCAGCATCCATGCGCGCCCACCGATCACCTAGAACTGCGCGCGCAGCTACATTTTCGCTACTGGAACGCCATTCCCCCCCCCCATCCAGGTAGGAACCAAATACTGCTCGTAATCTATCTATCTATCTATCTATCTATCTATCTATCTATCCATCCATCCATCCATCCATCCATCCATCCATCCATCCATCCATTTGTCCAATACACAAATACATAGGAAGAAAAATAGACATGTGATAATATAAAAGAGGGTGAAAGTGAACTTAGAGGAGAGGATATATGAAAGGAAGAGAATATATAAGATAGGTGAAAGAAAGGAAAGACAATTGGACAGGGGACAAAAGGAACACCAGTGCACTTATGTACGTCCCTTACTGGCCTCTTAGGAACCTGGAGAGGTCAATCGTGGAGAATCTAAGGGAGAAGTGTTGAGGGTTAGGGGTTGACACAATTGAGTCCGGTAATGAGTTCTACGCTTCGATAATTCGATTGTTGAAATCATATTTTTTACAGTCAAGTTTGGCACAGTTCGTATTAAGTTTGAATCTGTTGCGTGCTCTTGTGTTATTGCGGTTGAAGCTGAAGTAGTCATTGACTGGTAAGACATTGCAGCATATGATCTTGTGGGCAATACTCAGATCGTGTTTTAGGCGTCGTAGTTCTAGGCTTTCTAGGCTTAGGATTGTTAGTCTATTTTCATAGGATGTTCTGTTTCGAGTGGGGGAGTGAAGGGCTCTTCTGGTGAAATATCTTTGGACATTTTCAAGGGTGTTGATGTCTGAGATGTGGTATGGGATCCAGACAGATGAGCAGTAGTCTAGGATGGGTCTGGCAAAAGTTTTGTAGGCTCTTGTGAGTAGAGTGAGGTTGCCTGAGTAGAAGCTCAGGGTTAACAGGAGTGTTTATGTGCCTAATAAAGTAGGCAAGAGCTATCTGCTTTATTAAGAGATGGGCGGGCGTGGGCGGGTCAACCAGGGGTGATTTTTACCAGCTCTGCGAACCGATTCAAATTGTCCCTACCGCCTCTCCCGAGCTGGGCCAAGGTGGTTGAATTCTACCCCATTGCTTCTCTTTTACTCGTCTTCTTCTCCCTGCAGTACCTCAACTCATTTCGGAAGGCTTCGATCTCTTAGAAAGCCAGAACCTCTTGAAAGCTCATCTAGGGCTTATGGACCTGGAGAATTTACGGGATAGCATCTTGTCTCAGGTGCATAACCGCAACCTGCTCAGCCCTTCGGATCGGACGAGCATTGAAACTTACTTCGGAGGTCTCCTGGAACTGAACGATGCTTTGGCCCAGCATCTGTGGTGCACAGTCGCCCGTGCCACCAAACTGGTATCAGAGGACCCGTCTCTTTTGGTGTCAGCCCTACGGATCATTGAGAGAGAGGAAAATATAGACGCCGTCGTGCTGCTGAGGGCCCAACCTCATGGCTTCCACCCGCCGGGACGCCCAAAATGTTGGAGAAGGAAATTCTTCCAAGTCATTCAAGACACTGTTGTAGCTTCCCATTTCCAAGCCGAGACAAAGACAATTCAAGGCCAGGGGCTCAGTAGCCACTTGGCATCCCTGCAGAATAGCATCCTAACTGAATTACGCATCGTGAAAGATTGGATGGTCCAATGCTGCCCTCCTGATTACGACATCCTCACGGCCTTTACCACCATGTTCCATCAAGGCCTAACCCATCACCTGCATCGTATTCTTACCTGGGACCTGGACAAACAAGAGATCTTTGCTCTCCTCCACTGGGCAATCCATGTCTACCCAAGGTGGGTGCTGTTCTGGTTTCAGGCTAATTCAGATAGTAGTTGGAATAAATGATTGGCAGACGCATTATATTTGTAAAAACACAGCCGCTTCTTTTTTTTATTTTCCCGTTCAGTCTCCATTAATACATCTGCTCTGGCGCAGTGCCATTGATCAGTCTCCCTCTCAAGCAGTTAAGCAGATTATCTCAGTAGTAACATCAATACATTCCACAAGTCATTCTAAAATTTATGGGCTAATCAGCGCTAGCAAGGAGCCATAAAAACAGGTATTTTTGTCTTGACTTTCATCCTTTTTTTTTTAAACAGTTCTGAAATGATGTCTCACCCATATCTTCTTCCTGAAGTGGACATCACAACCTTGGGTCCACTGCTTCCAGCAGAAACAATAGGGTTCCTGGAAGAGGCTTATCTGGGGAAAGTACAGGTGAGTTAGAAGACCAGGTCAGGGGTGAAATTCAGGTTCAGACCAGTTCTGGAGAACCAGTAGTGTAAATTTTGAGTAGTTCGGAGAACTGGCAAATACCATCTTTGGCTGGCTCTAGAATAGAGTAGGAATGGAGATTTTATTTTATTTTATTTATTTTATTTTATTATTTTATTTTATTTTATTTTACTTTGCTTTGCTTTGCTTTGCTTATTTTATTTATTTATTTATTTATTTATTTATTTTGTCCAATACACAATGAGAGTTTTAGTGGATATATATCTATATACACATAGTAAAATACCTGATGAAGGTTATAGAGGAGATACTCAAAATATATCTAAGAAAGAATAGAAAAGAAGATATAGTAATAGAACATATCAATGAAAGAAGAGATGAAGAGATATAGGAATAGAAGAAAGGTATAGGAGATGTAGGAGAGCAATAGGACAGGGGACGGAAGGCACTCTAGTGCACTTGTACTCGCCCCTTGCTGATCTCTTAGGAATCTGGATAGGTCAACCGTAGATAATCTAAGGGTAAAGTGTTGGGGGTTTGGGGATGACACTATGGAGTCCGGTAATGAGTTCCACGCTTTGACAACTTGATTACTGAAGTCATATTTTTTACAGTCATGTTTTGCAGTATCCTTCACCAAGAGGGAGAATTCTGGGAGTTGAAGTCCCCAAATCTTAAAGTTGCCAAGTTTAGGGACCCCTGTTCTAGGCGTTCCCACCTGCTCTGATTCATGTGTCTCATTTGGTCTGCTTAAACTCATTTGTATCTTAAACATAGGCGGTGGCTTGTCTCAGCCCATCTAATGGTGCAATACCAGAGGCCCAAGGAGGCAGCTGGTGTTCCACCATGAGGTCAACCTTCAGGTCGGAGTGTGAATCAAGATTCCTTTGAACTACCAGCACGTACAGTGGTACCTCTACTTAAAAACTTAATTCGTTCCGTGACCAAGTTCTTAAGTAGAAACGATCTTAAGTAGAAGCAATTTTCCCCATAGGAATCAATGTAAAAGCAAATAATGCGTGCAAACCCATTAGGAAAGAAATAAAAGCTCAGAATTTGGGTGGGAGGAGGAGGAAGAAGAGGAGGGGGAGGAGGAGAGTCGCTGCCGAAGAAAGAAGGTGAGGGGAGGGGAATAAAAAAAAATCCAAAACTTTAAGGCTTAAAAAAAAAGAGGGACTCTGAGGCGGCTGGGAGAAGCATGCGCCTTCCATACACCCGGCGCGAGGCTGCCTCCCATACACCGGCTGCTGCTGCTGCTACCTGCTGCCTCTTCCTTCCCATGCTGAAGGGCTCCCCTCTCGCTCGCTCATTTTGTAGCCGGTGCCTTTCCTTCGCTGTGGTGACTCCTCGGCTGCCCAGAGCAAAGGGAGCGTTTCTTTTCTCTAGGCACTGGGAGAGGTTTATTCCCTGTCCAAGCACCCAGAGAAAGGAAAACGCTCCGTTCACTCTGGACTGCCAAAGCCTCCTTAAGCACCACCGAAAGGCTCCTCTGGCAGCCCAGATGGCCAGGATTAAAGGGGGAATGGCGGGAAACTGACCGGACCTTCTTGCCGCTCTCAAATTTCCTGGGAAATTTTTCCAGGCTCAGGTTCTTAAGTAGAAAATGGTTCTTAAGTAGAGGCAAAAAAATCTTGAACACCCGGTTCTTATCTAGAAAAGTTCTTGCGTAGAGACGTTCTTTTACTGAAAGAGTAGTAGATCCTTGGAACAAGTAGATCCTTGGAACAAACTTCCAGCAGACGTGGTTGATAAATCCACAGTAACTGAATTTAAACATGCCTGGGATAAACATAGATCCATCCTAAGATAAAATACAGGAAATAGTATAAGGGCAGACTAGATGGACCATGAGGTCTTTTTCTGCCGTCAGTCTTCTATGTTTCTATGTTTCTTAAGTAGAGGTACCACTGTATCTTTGTTCTGCTGGACCAGTGATGGCGAACCTGTGACCTGCAGCACACGGAGCCATATCGGAGGGCGTCAGCTTCAGCTGGCCAGCTGGTTTTTGGCCTTCTCTTTGGCCGTTTTTGGTCTCCCCAGGGATCAGGAAAACCTCCTGAAGCCTGGGGATGGCAAAAAACAGCCCAACCGGAAGTTTCATTTCTGGCCAAATGAACGGTACTTTGCTCTCGTTGCAAAGGGCTCAGGATCTCATTCTGTTTCCTTCCTCCAGGCTAGCATTGCAGAATGGATGCAGAAGGCTCTAGAAATGGAATTTGAGGAATGGCTTTGTGGAAAAGAACCCGAATCCGACTACCAAGGCTTCTACCGGACCACTCTGCCTAACATTGCCATGAAGGTTAGGAGGAATTGGGGAGGCAAGGAGAGAAGACTTTGATACCCATAGTTTTTGGAACATAAGACACACCTTTTTACCTTCCCCCCAAAAGAGGGTGAAAATGTGGGTGCGTCTTATACACACACAGCCACTCCCACTCTTTGGTCTCTGCCCACCAGCAATTTACCTCCTTGCAGCAAACATCAGCAGAGCACGATTAGCACAAGCCACTAATTATCTGCCTCCTGACACTCGATTGATTGAAGTTGCCAGCAAACCCCCATGCTAAAATGAAAGTGAAACTAAAGCTAAATTGCCACAGGGAGAGGCTAAGACTGAAACTGGCTGTTTGTTTTTTGCTGCAAGGAAGTAAGTCAATAATAATAATAATAATAATTATTATTATTATTATTATTATTATTATTATTATTATTATTATTATTATTAGATTTGTATGCCGCCCCTCTCCGAAAACTAGGGGCGGCTCACAACAATAATAAAAACAATGTTACAGTGGAACAAATCTAATATTAAGAGAGAAAAAGACATATAAAACCCTATCATTTAAAACCAAACAACAATACATACCAAACA
The DNA here is from genome assembly GCF_031021105.1 of Erythrolamprus reginae. Taxonomy (NCBI): domain Eukaryota; kingdom Metazoa; phylum Chordata; class Lepidosauria; order Squamata; family Dipsadidae; genus Erythrolamprus; species Erythrolamprus reginae. Next base: position 14,313,670 of record NC_091958.1, on the reverse strand, counting down.
TAAAATATAAAAGCCTGGGGAAGGTGTCTCAGTTCCCCCATGCCTGGCGATATAGGTGGGTCTTGAGTAATTTATGAAAGACAAGGAGGGTGGGGGCAGTTCTAATCTTTGGGGGGAGTTGATTCCAGAGGGCTGGTGGCACCACAGAAAAAGGTCTTCCCCTGGCGCCCGCCAAACAACATTGTTTAGTCGATGGGACCCAGAGAAGGCAAACTCTGTGGGACCTTATCAGTCGCTGGGATTCGTACGGTAGCAGGCGGTTCTGGAGGTACTCTGGTCCAATGCCATGTAGGGCTTTAAAGGTCATAACCAACACTTTGAATTGTGACCAGAAACTGATCGGCAGCCAGTGCAGGCCACGGAGTGTTGTAGAAACATGGGCGAATCTGGGAAGCCCCACGATGGCTCTCGCGGCCGCATTCTGCACAATCTGAAGTTTCCGAACACTTTTCAAAGGTAGCCCCATGTAGAGAGCGTTGCAGTAATCAAACCTATAAATGTCTATAGAATGTTAAAATTATTAGACTTGGTTTTTTTAAAGACTGCTTTATTATTATTCTGGACAACGTAACAAAATGAAGAAACTTTTTAAAATACATGTTTGATTCGAAGAGGCCCAGTGCTATTGTATCTTCTTTTAAATAGCAGGGAAAAATATATACTTCCAGAAAGCCACATCAATTTGAAAGATCTTTGAAAGTATAATCTGAAATGTAACAGTGTCCTGTTTTAGTATTAAGGCAGCTGAGTTAAACCCTGACTTAGTCATTTTTGGAGTAGATCTATTTAAATAATTGGGAGGAGTTAGTGTGATTACATTTAAGAAAACTTTCTGGCATTAATATACTGCCATAATGTAATGTACATTTCTCCAATTCTTTGCTATTTCTGTCGGTCAGGCACACATGCACAGAAATACTTTTGCCGACCAGTTTCCGGTCACAATTCAAAGTGCTGGTTATGACCTATAAAGCCTTTCATGGCACCGGACCAGATTATCTCAGGGACCGCCTTCTGCTGCACGAATCCCAGCGACCAGTTAGGTCCCACAGAGTGGATCTTCTCCGGGTCCCGTCAACTAAACAATGTCGCTTGGCAGGACCCAGGGGAAGAGCCTTCTCTGTGGTGGCCCCGGCCCTCTGGAACCAACTCTCCCCAGAGATTAGAATTGCCCCCACTCTCCTTGCCTTTTGTAAGCTACTTAAAACCCACCTCTGCCGTCAGGCATGGGGGAATTGAGATCCTCTTTCCCCCTAGGCCTTTACAATTCTATGCATGGTATGTATGTATGTATGTTTGGTTTCTATATTAATGGGTTTTTTAATCGTTTTTTAGTATTAGATTACTATTGTACACTGTTTTATTGTTGCTGTTAGCCGCCACGAGTCTCCGGAGAGGGGCGGCATACAAATCCAATAAATAAATAAATAAATAAATAAATAAATAAATAAATAAATAAATAAATAAATAAATAAATACATACATACATACATACATACATACATACATACATACATACATACATAAATACACAGCAAACTGTGTATATCATCTGTTTGCCAAATTGCTGGGAAGCAGAGGCTTTTTTCCTTGTTTTCCTCCCCCAAAACTAAGGTGCGTCTTATACTCAGGAAAATACGGTATTTTTAATTGTAGAAGCCAAATCATGAGTTTGATTCCCCCATTTGTTGTTATTTTTTTCCCCCTCTTTCCCATTAAACTTCTCAGATGCTTCATGAAAACATTAAAGTGGTATCGCTCATTTCTGGTGTTTTCCAGCGGAAGGTTCTTGAAATGGCTCTGGGAGAGTTGGAGGCCTTTTTGGGCAGGTCAGTTTCATCTTCTATGCCAATTAATGTCCACTATTTACCTCAACACCTCAGTAGGAGAAAGATCTTTGGGTCCAACCTGTAGGCACATCTGAGCTGAATCAATTTTGAAAGTTCATGTCTGAACATTCTTGGTTTGTAATTGGATCTATCTTGGTCCTGTCGCAAGGGTGGGATTCAGCCGGTTTGGACTGGTTTAGGAGAACTGGATGCTAATTTTACATCTGGTGTGCAGAACTGGTAGTTGCAAGGATTGGCTGACCCCCCTCCCACCCCGTCCTGACCCTCCCAGGAGTCTCCATGCAGCACATTTTGTAAGTGCAGGGCCCACACGGAGGCGCTGGGAGGGCAAAAAACGGACCTACTGGAAGTCTGGAAACAGACTCATTTTCGGCCTCCAGAAGCCTGGAGAGGCCATTTTCACCCTTTCGGATGCTGTAAGAAAACCTCCAGAGCAATGTTCCCTCTAATTTTTTGGGGGGGTGGGCGGAAAAGTATAGTGTCTGAGTGGCAGTCCCTTCGGGGGACAGAAATAATAGCACAGAAATAATAAATAAATAAATAAACAAACAAACAAACAAACAAATAAAAAACCCACCCTGTTTTGCCTCAGGGAATTTCAAAATAAAATACTGTACTGTGTGTCTATAACAGTGAGCTCATAATAGGGCAACTCTATCAATATCAAAATGCCACTTAAATAGTTGAGCTAGTTTCAAACTAGATTTTGATTTTCTTTCTCTCTTCCTTACTCCCATTCTTTCTCTTTCTCTTTTCCTTCCTCTCTTTTTTCTATCTGTTTCTCTCTCTTCCTCTCTTCCTCTCTTCCTCTCTCTCTCCTTCCCTCTCACTCTTTCCCTCTCGGCTTCTGGGCAGGTTTGAAAAACTCTGAGTTGATGATGATTTTTAAGTGAGCGATTGCTCACTGCTCAGCTTAGAAGGAACTATGCTCCAGAGCCTGGGGAGGCTAAAAATGTTCCACTGCCTCACCATGGTTCAAGAGGCCAAGTAGGCCACGCCCACCCAGTAACCGGATAGAGAACCGGTTACTAATTTTTTTCAGTCCCACCCCGGGTCCAGTCTACCATTACGTCAGCTTATTGGTGCTTGTACATCAATGTGAGGGAAAGCGGTTGGCTTGCAAGCAGGACGCATGGTGGGTGACTACATGAATCATTTCACTATAACAGGGGTAGGCAACGTTCGTTCTTCTATGACTTGTGGACTTCAACTCCCAGAATTCCTGAGCCAATCATGCTAGCTCAGGAATTCTGGGAGTTGAAGTCCACATGTCACAGAAGAGCCAACTTTGCCCACCCCTGCCCTATAACCTCACCAAAGGCTTCTGGGTAAGCGAGGCCTCTCGTGGTAAGTGTTATCTTTCCTTCCTGCAGCCTGTACGAGAAACTAGTGGAATTTTGCAAAGAACGTCCGCAAGAGCCCAGGGCATCTAAGTACCACACAGCAAGACTGCTGTCCACTGTCAACAACTGCTTAGCTCTCAGGTATTCCCGGAGGCTGTTTCTGGTACTTGTCTCTCTCTCTCCAGGCCTGTTTTCTTCCTCTTCTTAGCCATCAGCTCGAAGGCTTCTTCTTAATTATTTGCCTTCTCTTCCCTGGCAGCTCCTCCATCTCAGCCTTATGCGCTACTGGGTTGCCACCTGAAGAGCCTGCCAGGACTGTCCCATCTCTACACCTGGCTTTGGAGAAAACTCAGAAGAAGGCATGCCAACTTCTCCTAGAGGAGATGTTGGCTGACTTGAAGGTACTCCTCATTCAGGATCACACACAGCAGTGGATTTGGTTCTGGCTTAGGATGCTTGGCTTGCAGAACCTAATAGTGGTTCAGGCCTTACTGTACTTTTTAGAGTATAAGACACACTTTTTCCACCTAAAGAGGGTGGAAATGTTGGTTGGTTGGTTTATTTTATTTATTATTTTATTTATTTTATTTATTTTATTTATTTTATTTATTTTATTTATTTTATTTATTTTATTTATTTTATTTATTTTATTTATTTTATTTTATTTATTTTATTTATTTTATTTATTTTATTTATTTTATTTATTTTATTTATTTTATTTATTTTATTTATTTTATTTATTTTATTTATTTTATTTATTTTATTTATTTTATTTATTTTATTTTATTATTTTATTATTTTATTTTATTTTATTTTATTATTTTATTTTAATTTATTTTAATTTATTTTAATTTATTTTAATTTAATTTAATTTTAATTTAATTTTATTTTATTTTTTATTATTTTTCAAAAAACAAAACATCACAAACAAACCTAAAAACCCAAACAAAACACATAACATAAAAAGGAGCTACAATCGCTCCGCTCAAAACAGAAGTCTTCATAATACAAAAAGGAAAAACAATTGTTAATTAGATCAATTCGGAGGAATAAAAAATGTCTATTGCATTTCTCTATTTGAAAACATTTTAGAATGATAAATTCAAATATGTTTATAATTCATTAAGCATGCTTTTTATTCAACCAAGTATAAACCCTTTCCCTAATTTTATAAAATTCTGATTCTTCTTGATTGTTTATTTTATTTTATTTATTTTATTTATTTTATTTATTTCATTTATTTTATTTATTATTTTATTTTATTTTATTTATTTTGTATTCATTCATTCATTGGATTTATATACCGTTCCTCTTTGAGGACTCTGAGCAGCTTACAACATATAAAAGAAACAATATACAGTATAAATCTCCAAATTAATTCAATTAATTTAACTAATTACTCTAAGTAACAATAAAAATCACTCATTCCCCTTTAAACAACAGGCATACATTAGGTATGTGTAGACAGCAAAATTGCTCAGGGAGCAGCAGGTGCGCCGGTGTTTCGGCGAGGTTTTTTTTTTATTCCACGCATGCTGAAACATGGGCGCACCTGCAGCTCCGTGTGCGATTTTGCTACTTTCACAGGTGTAGAAGCAAAATCGCGCTGGCCCCGCAAGCCCTTACGAGCCGCAGCGGCGAGCCCAATTTAGCGTTCCAGCTACCAGCCCAGCCCTGCTTGTATCACATATTCATAGCATTAATCTCAAATACAGGTAGTCCTCAATTTACAATAGTTCATTTAGTGACCGTTCAAAGCTACAGCAGCACTGGGAAAAGTGACTTACCACCATTTTTCACACTTTGTGGCAGCCCCATGTTCATGTGAGCAAAAATTCAGGTGCCTGGCAACTGGTTCACACTTTCGACCACTGTCCCGAGGTCACGTGAGCCCCTTTGGCAATTTTTGAGAAGCAAAATCAAGAGGGAAAGCCCGATTCACTTAACAACTGAGTTACTAACTTATCAACTGCAGTTATTCGCTTAGTAACGGTGGCAAGAAAAGTCGTAAAGCAGGGCAAAACTCAATTAAGAAATGTCGCACAGGCATTTTAATAATAATATTAATTAATAATAATTTATTAGATTTGTATACCGTCCCTCTCCGAGGACTCATTTTGGGCTAAGTTGCGGTCATAAATTGAGGACTACTTTTAGATTAACTTTTATTTAAAAGCTACCAGCATTTTCTCTCTTTTGTTTTTTTTTTTTGCTATTTGAAATGCGGTTCTGAGCTCCTCTAAAATAAGAGAAGACTTGGTTTCTCTTCTGGTCTGTTCCAGCCACTCTTTGCCCAGTTGCCCTCCCGCCAGTGGCTACTGGATGACTGTCAGCTGACGAACAACATCTGCGAGATGATTGACAAGCATGCGGAAGGTTTCGGCAGAACTCACAAACCTGTCAGCACGGTAAGAACCCGCCTACTGCTGGGAACATCAATGGTAGTGATGAAAATCTATCCAGGATCGAAAGACCGAGGCTGGGCATCATCCTCAGATCATCACAGGATCAGTCCGTTAGCAAATCAAGAGACAAGTAGGGTTAAGGTATTCATGAACTGGGAGAGCCAGGGTTAACAATGTCAGCCAATCAATAAGCATAGCAACTCAGTCAACAAATAGAAGCTAACTACTGAGTCTGTGCAGAGAATCGAAACTGGAATTTAAGCTTAATACTGGGTGCGGCTCCCGATCTTAGCATGGTAGATGCCACAGATGGCCTGCAACCGGAGCAGTCAGGTGCTATGCTCCAGTAGCGATTTTTGGGATGCGTATGCAGCTGCTCATTCCCATGAGATTTGGCTGCTACACATGTGTGAAGATGCTCGCATGCATGAGATTTTGGCAATTTTCACCAGGTTTTTTGCTTTGGCGCATGCGTGGAAGCAAAAATATCGGCAAAAATCACTAAAAATCTTCACACGAGATTTCATTTGCTGTGCGTGCACAGAAGCCAAATATCACACTGATATCACCAAATATCGTACGTGGTGGACCGGCCCACGCCATAAGGGCACACCAGTAGCACCGAAGACGGCAGCCCTTTGCTGGTAGATGCCCATGTTGTCCTATCTGGAAATGCCAAGAGCGAAGGCATAATCTTTTCCATACAAATCGTTGACCCTAAGTTTCAGCTCAGAACAATCCAGGTTAGTTAACAAAGGCGACAGACTTACAAATTGGATTTCGGCCGTGTCCAGAAGCATCATGCTACTTCTCCCCCCTCCCCTTTCTCCTATAACACCCACTCAGTACCTGCTGTCGGAAGCAGAGCACCTGGTCATGAGCCAATACGTGAAGTCCCTCTTGCAGAAACGGATGTCGTGTCGAACAGCTGAGGAGAGGAGCAAAATGTCCACCAGGATGCTACAAGACACCGCTCAGCTGAAGGAACTCTTCTGCACCCTGGTGAGAAAGAGGGTGGGTGGGGGCAACTGGAGTGTTGGAGTGAGAATCCCTGTTCTGTGTGCTCCTGGCACTGGTCAGAAATAAATAATATTATGTTCTGCCGGGCTCTCTGGTAGGAGCCTCCCAAAAATTCAAGGGTACAATTTTTTTTTTTAATATATAATTTTTATTGATTTTTTTAGAAATTTTTACAAAAAACAGAAAGCATAAAAGTGAATACCATCACCAAACAGAAAATTAAAAAACCCCTTCACCAAGGAAGATTCAATTCTATATCCTTCATTTACTTTTTTTCTGGGTTACATTATTCATTCTTTATAAAGTGATTTAATTTTATTTTTAACGTTTGCATCGCTTACTGATATTGTTAATATATAATTTTTAACCTTTTCCCACCGCCTAATTGTTTCTGCTAATTTCTCTTCATTGTAGTTGTGTAATCTAATTTCCATAACTTCATAGTGAATGTGGTCCACCATGTACTTACACCAATTTTTCATCGTCCATTTGTTAGCATCTTTCCATTAGTAGACAAAGAATTTGGAGATATAATACAATTGTTTCAGTAAGTGAAGAAAATAAGGAAAAAATCCAGAGAGATATTCAGGAATTTTATAAGATAAATCAAAATGGCAAAATGAGACAATCAGTTATTTGGGACACGAAGAAAGCAGTTATTAGGGGAAACTTAATTAGTATGGAGTCGTAGATTAAAAAAAGCTGGGGGCTGGAAAGGGAAAAAAGAATAAGGGAAATAGAAACAATAAGAGAAAATTTAAGAATAACAAGGAATAAGGAATGGAATAATTTGTTAAAACAAAGAAGATTAAAGGATATGTAGGAAGAAAACTGGAATAATATGAGAATGACGGTAAAACAGAGAATAGAAATATGGGGGGGGGAAATCAGCATTACAAGGGCACAAATTTCAGACACACACACACGTTTGAAAATTCAAAACAATGTTCTTGATGACAAAATTCAAAATAAACTAAAGCACTCTTTTTGTATTGCAAAGAGCACTCGTCCCAAAACAACCAGGTAGTCTGTACAATTTCCCTTAAGCAGTCATTAAGTACTTAGCTAGCAGCTGTGAAGAAACTTCATACCCCTTCTTCTTCCAACGAAGTGAGACACACACACACACACACACACATTGCTCTGCTTTGGTTTCAAAGGCGTGAAATATAAACAAACAAAGTCCAGAAAACAGCAACACATGATTCCTGAAGAACTGCGATCAGATACTCTTCCACAACGGGCCAAACCCACACGCTGCTATTTATAGCAGCAGCCCTAATTACTGGAGCCCCACCCAACCACAGTTGGCCTCTCTTATCTCCTGTAATATGTCCTTATTTGGTCTCTTCTATGCATAATTCTGCGCTTGCGTGGGTCCAAGACGTCTTCATCCGAATCAATGGAAGATAAGGGAGATTGACTGCCTGGGCTGTGTGCCAAGCCCCCCTCTTCCAAGTCACTCCCACCTTCTTCTTCGTCCGAGGAAACTAAACTCTGAACTGACTCTGTCAGCAATAACACAGGCCTGTGACATGTTGAAGTTTCCCCTGCATCCACCTCCACATTCCCTGGGGCAGGAGCTGGGCCAGAGCCAACCACAATATTATTATTATTATTATTATTATTATTATTATTATTATTATTATTATTATTATTAATAATAATAATAATAATACAGTAATAATAATAATAATGTATTAGATTTGTATGCCACCCCTCTCCGAAGACTCAGGGCGGAAAGAGACACACACCCTGGTCAAAAGCCGACCATAGGCAAAATCAATTGGTAAAATAAATCATGCAATCCACTGGCTCATTTCTAAGGAATTTAATAATAATAACAATAACAACAGAGTTGGAAGGGACCTTGGAGGTCTTCTAGTCCAACCCCCTGCTTAGGTAGCTAACCCTACACCACTTCAGACAGATGGTTATCCAACACTTGCTTTAAAACTTCCACTGTTGGAACATTCACAACTTCTGGAGGCAGGCAGTTCCACTGATTTATTGTTCTAACTGTCAGGAAATTTCTCCTTAGAACTAAAGTTCTTCTCTTCTTATTTAGTTTCCACCCATTGCTTCTTGTCCTGCCCGCAGGTGCTTTGGAGAATAGGTTGACTCCCTCTTCTTTGTGGCAACCCCTGAGATATTGGAACACTGCTATCATGTCTCCCCTGGTCCTCCTTTTCATTCAACTAGCCATGCCCAGTTCTTGCAATCGTTCCTCATATGTTTTAGCTTCTGATCTCCTAATCACCTTTGTTGCTCTTCTCTGCACTCTTTTTAGAGTCTCAACTTCTTTTTTATGATGTGGCGACCAACGGATATAGTATTCCAAGTGTGGCCTTACCAAGGCCATATAAAGTGGTATTAACACTTCATGTGATCTTGATTCTATCCCTCTGTTAATGCAGCCTAGAACTGTGTGGGCTTTTTTGGCAGCTGCTGCACACGGCTGGCTCATATTTAAATGGTTGTCTACTAGGACTCCCAAGATCCCTCTCACAGTTACTACTGTTGAGCAATGTACCACATATTTATTTATTTATTTATTTATTGGATTTGTATGCCGCCCCGCTCCGCAGACTCGGGGCGGCTAACAACAGTGATAAAAAACAGCATGTAACAATCCAATACTAAACAACTAAAAAACCCCTTATTATAAAACCAAACATACATTCAAACATACCATGCATAAATTGTAAGGCCTAGGGGAACAGAATATCTCAGTTCCCCCATGCCTGATGGCAGAGGTGGGTTTTAAGAAGGTTACAAAAGGCAAGGAGGGTGGCGGCAGTTCTAATCTCTGGGGAGAGTTGGTTCCAAACGGCCGGGGCCGCCACAGAGAAGGCTCTTCCCCTGGGCCCCACCAAACGACATTGTTTAGTTGACGGGACCTGGAGAAGGCCCACTCTGTGGGACCTAACTGGTCGCTGGGATTCGTGCAACAGAAGGCGGTCCCTGAGATAATCTGGTCCAGTGCCATGAAGGGCTTTATAGGTCATAACCAACACTTTGAATTGTGACCGGAAACTGTACACTGTACCTGTGCATTTTGTTTTTCTTGCCTAAAATGAAGAATTTCATGCTGGCCACTTTCTCTCTAATGAGCTGGAGACAAGCACTCCCGGCTGCGAGCCAGAGGGCTATAAATCTTAGTTCTCAGAGGGTCTCTGGCAGCTTGAACAGACTCACGGTTCAGCAGAAAGGGGCAAAGGATTGGAACTCCAAAAGTCCTCTCGGCTCCGATTCTCCGGCATCAATGATGAAGAACGTTGTCAGACATGCCCACCTTCCCTTAGAAAGTTCCTTACATACTGACAAGGCGTGGCCAAGTGGGGACGAAAGAGCCGCATGCGGCTCCGTAGCCACGTGTTGCCGACACCCGGTCTATGCTAACTGTTGGCAGTCTTCCTTGATTGCATTTTCGCAATTCTCTCCTACATCACTTTTCAAACTTCTATTTTGTGGCTTTGAGATTGCAGCGTTGAGTTTTACTCTGTTTTGAAATTAAGTGAATGTGTTGGTTCTGAGCTACCTGGTCTTCTTTTCTTCCAAGGGCTTGGAGGAGGAGAAACTGTCCCTCCGAGTCATAGCAGATCTGCAGCAAATCATCAGCGTCAAGGACCCTTCTTTGCTCAGCCTGGAAGTGTTGGGACTCATGTCAAAATATCCTGATATCAGGTAGGATGCGTAAGTGGTGGTTGGAGGAGGGGAATGGACAATTTATTGTATTTATTGTATTTATTATAACTTATCTTAGGGACCTCCTTCTGCTGCACGAATCCCAGCGACCAGTTAGGTCCCACAGAGTGGGTCTTCTCCGGGTCCCATCAACGAAACAATGTCATTTGGCGGGGCCTAGGGGAAGAACCTTCTCTGTGGTGGCCCCGGCCCTCTGGAACCAACTCCCCCCGGAGATTAGAATTGCCCCCACCCTCCTCGCCTTTCGTAAGCTCCTTAAAACCCACCTCTGCCGTCAGGCATGGGGGAACTGAGATACTCTTTCCCGCTAGGCCTTTACAGTTTATGCATGGTATGTTTGTTTGTAAGTATGATTGGTTTTAAAATAAGGGTTTTTTAGTTGTTTTAGTATTGGATTTACATTCTGTTTTTATTATTGTTGTTAGCCGCCCCGAGTCTACGGAGAGGGGCAGCATACAAATCCAATAAATAGATAGATAGATAGATAGATAGATAGACAGACAGACAGACAGACAGACAGACAGACAGACAGACAGACAGACAGACAGACAGACAGACAGACAGACAGACATTTGCTGCTCACTCTAAATGGACTCTGAGCGGCTAACAATCGGAATAAATACAAGGGAAAAAAACCAGTTAAAATCTAATAATAAAAACTAGTAATAACAATAATATTAAAAACACATACTTGCAATCAGCCTAATTCCAGGCCTGCCAGAAAAGCCAGGTCTTAACAGCTTTCCGGAAGACCGGTAGTGTAGAGATGATGCGGATCTCTGGAGGCAGTTGGTTCCAGAGGGTCGGAGCCACCACTGAGAAGGCTCTTCCCTGAGGTCCCGCCAACCGACATTGTTTGGTGGACGGGACCTGGAGAAGGCCAACTCTGTGGGCCCTTATTGGCCGCAGTGAGGTATGAGAGCGGAAGCGGTCCCATAAATAGTCTGGCAGGTTTGGTCTCTGTATATACAGTGGTACCTCTACTTTGGAACGCCTCTACTTAAGAACTTTTCTAGATAAGAACCGGGTGTTCAGGATTTTTTAGCCTCTTCTTAAGAACCATTTTCTAGTTAAGAACCCGAGCCCAGAAAAAGGACGAGTCGTCTGAGAAGGGCAGCATAGCAATCTAAATAATAATAATAATAATAATAATAATAATAATAATAATAATAATAATAATAATAATAAATTGGACTGGGAGTCATTGCTCACAGTCACTCATGCCCTCATCACCTCGAGGCTCGACTACTGTAACGCTCTCTACATGGGGCTACCTCTGAAAAGTGTTCGGAAACTTCAGATCGTGCAGAATGCAGCTGCGAGAGCAATTATGGGCTTCTCTAAGTATGCCCATATTACTCCAACACTCCGCAGTCTGCATTGGTTGCCGATCAGTTTCCAGTCACAATTCAAAGTGTTGGTTATGACCTATAAAGCCCTTCATGGCACGGGACCAGAATATCTCCGGGACTGCCTTCTGCTGCATAAATCCCAGCGACCGGTTCGGTCCCACAGAGTTGGCCTTTTCCGGGTCCCGTAGACTAAACAATGTCGTCTGGCGGGACCCATGGGAAGAGCCTTCTCTGGGGCGGCTCCGACCCTCTGGAACCAGCTCCCCCCTGAGATTAGGATTGCCCCCACCCTCCTTGCCTTTCGCAAACTCCTTAAAACCCACCTCTGCCATCAGGCATGGGGGAACTGAAACATCTCCCCCTTGCCCATGTTGTTTTGGTGTTAGATTGATTGTGTGCTTGTTTTTTAATATTCTGGGGTTGTTTTTTATGAATTTTTTAGCTTAAAATTGTAATTGGATTGGTGGGTATTGGATTTGCTATTATGTATTGTTTTTACTTTGTTGTAAGCTGCCCCGAGTTTGCGGAGAGGGGTGGCATATAAATCCAATAAATCTAATCTAATATTATTATAATAATAATAATAATAATAATAATAATAATAATAATAATAAACACTTAATCCTCCTTCTGGGACCTGTTTTTTTCCCATCTCGTTTCTCCAGTGAGGACCACATTTCCATGTTCTTCCACTTGCGCGGCGACATTTCCAAAGAAATCTGCAACCACGTGCTGGGAATTATGGTGCAGAATCCTCCCGTCGTGCCGGAAGATTACGAACCTGTTTTCAGCAATATCTTGGTTCCTGCTCCAGAGCTGGCCTTCTGCCTTGGCAGGTCCAAGTGCGCTTGAGAGCTTCTAACCGTCTCCGCTGCTCCTCCTGCCCACCAACTCTCTCACCAGCCTGTCTGCATTCACCCACCGGCTCAGAGTTCAGTTGCTAAAACTTGGCACGGCGGGGAAAACCTACCCCATGCCAGGTGTATCAAAATTGATTTCAATGAGGGACACATTAAGGTTGTGTTTGATCTCTGGGGGTCAAGCATGGCCAGCTTGACATCACTTGTGTCTGGGATGCCTGTGGTGGCCAGAGCACTCTGCCGGTGAAAATGGGGCTCCCGAGCTGCGTCCTCGGCTGCCAGGGCCTCCTGCAACCCTCTGCCAACAGAAATGGAGCTTAGGAGAGCCTCATGCAGCCCTCCGACACTAATGGCCTGCTGCCCCCATGGGGGGTACGTGGAGTGGGGGTAGTAGTTTTATGCACTATTTATTGAATTTATTGAATACTTCCTTCTCTAGTACGTTAGTAATTGCTTTTAAAATAGGAAATAATTAAATCGTATGTTTTTACCCTTAAACGCTTTCAGCGTTTTTATCATTATCTAGAACTGAACATTTATAGCAATTGAGAAGAAAATTGAGCTACTTGCCTAATCTGTTATCATACTGAACTTTCTGGGTTTGGTTCAAAACCTGAAAATGTTACAATGTGTTCTGTCGGGCTCTCTGGTAGACTCCTCTCAAAAATTCACAGGTACAAATTTCAGACACACACACGTTTGAAAATTCAAAACAATGTTCTTTATAATGAAAATTCACTTAAACCAAGCCCTCTTTTGGTATAGCAAAGAGCACTGGTCTCCAAACAAACTGGTAATTTGTACAAGTCCCTTATCAGTTCTGTGATACTTAGCTTGCAGATGTGAGGCAATTCACAGTCCTTCTTCTTTCACAAAGTGAAACACACTTTGCTCTGGTTTAGTTTCAAAGTGGGGAAAAATCAGCACACAAAAGGTCAAAGTCAGTAAAGCAGTCACGAAACACAACGATCAGATAATCCTCCACAATGGCCAAACCCACAGGCTTCTATTTATAGCAGCCTCACTAATTACCACAGCCCCACCCAATCACAGGTGGCCTCATTTTCTTTGATAATAATCTCTCAGTTGTTGTTGCCTATGCATCGCTCTCCGCATGCGTGGCTGTATCATTAACTCTTGTTCTGAATCCAAGGAGGAGCTAGATAATTGATCTCCTTCTGAGCTGTCTGCCACACTCTCCTCTTCCCTGTCACTCATGTCTTCTTGGTCAGAGGAGCCTTCATCATCAGATTCTACCAGGGGCAAAACAGGCCTGTAGCATGTGGATGTCTCCCCCACATCCACAGTCCTTGGGGCCAGAGCTAACCACAACACAATGTAGAAAGCCAAAAATGTTAGATCCCCAAACACACCCCATATGAGCTTATCTGCAAGTATCTAGACCAGTGATGGCGATCTTTTTTTTCCTCAGGTGCCGAAGGAGTGTGTGCGCACGCTATCACTCGTACACGAGTGCCCACACCCAGAATTCAATGGCTGGGGAGTGTGAAAACAGTTCCCCCCCCCCCCCCGGAGGCCCTCTGGAGGCTGGAAACGGCCTGTTTTCCCAACTTCTGGTAGGCCCAGTGTGCTCATGTTTCACTCTCCCCAAGCTCCAAAGGCTTCCCTGGAGCCGGGGAAGGGTAAAAATGTCATCCCCCATTCCCCTGGAAGCTCTCTGGAAGCCAAAACCGCTCTTACAGAGCCCAAAATCAGCTGGCCGGCACACACATGCACGTCGGAGCCGAGCTCACGTGCCAGCAGATATACAGGGTGTGAACAAAAACATGGAAACACTTGACTTTTTGGCATTATAATATTTGAATACGTTCAAATCAATCAAAACTTGAAATATTTTAATGTTTTTTTTAAATTCTGTTATTTGATGTTTTTTTAAACTACTTTTTTTTTTACAGAAATTTAAGGAAATTGGTTATAACCTTCTAGAAATGGCAGACCTCTCAGACTTTCAAAGAGGCCAAATTGTTGGTGCTCGAATGGCAGGCGCTCGTGTAACAGAAAGTGCCCAAATGTTTGGCGTTTCAAGAGGTCATGTCTCAAAAGTAATGACCGCTTTTGAAAGAGAAGGGAAAACGTCCTCAGCCAAGCACAGGTCTGGTCGAAAGTCGAAGTTGTCTGGGAGAGACCGTCGGACTCTAAAGCAAATTGTTAGAGCGGATCACAAGACCACAGCTCCTAAAATCACTGCAGAGCTCAATAGACACGTACAGAACCCAGTTTTCACAAAAACTGTTCGAAGGGAGCTTCACAAATTTTATTGATTTGATTTATTGGATTTGTATGCTGCCCCTCTCCGGAGACTCGGGGCAGCTAACAACAATAATAGAACAGTATACACAATAATCCAATACTAAAAACAATTAAAAACCCATTAGAGTAAAAACCAAACATACATTCAGACATACCATGCATAAAATTGTAAAGGCCTAGGGGGAAAGAGTATCTCAGTTCCCCTATGCCTGATGGCAGAGGTGGGTTTTAAGTAGCTTACGAAAGGCGAGGAGGGTGGGGGCAATTCTAATCTCTGGGGGGAGTTGGTTCCAGAGGGCCGGGGCCGCCACAGAGAAGGCTGTTCCCCTGGGTCCCGCCAAGTGGCATTGTTTAGTTGACGGGGCCCGGAGAAGACCCACTCTGTGGGACCTAACTGGTCACTGGGATTCGTGCAGCAGAAGGCGGTCCCTGAGATAATCTGGTCCGGTGCCATGAAGGGCTTTATAGGTCATAACCAACACTTTGAATTGTGATCGGAAACTGATCGGCAACCAATGGATTCCACGCAAGAGCTGCAAGGTGTTTCCATTTTTCTGTCTACCCCTGTAACTTTTGCGCCCCCTGTGGCACCTGTGCCATAGGTTCGCCATTGGAGATCTAGACAACGCTGGTTTTTCCCCAGTGAAGTTTGCTGCCTGTGAAGGGCAGGTCACAGTCCAAGTACAAGCATTTGGGAGTCTTGTCGCCCAGCTGCAGCTCTCAAGGCTCTTCTACCAGGAAAGGACAAATCAGACTGATTAAAGAAATCGCAGGTGTGAGATTGTGGAAAGTTTCTCCAAAGAAACCAAAGGAAGGAAACAAATAGAAATATAAATAAGCACAGAGGCTGGGAGTTAAAAGCAGCGGGGTTTTTTTTAAATAGTCAGACTGAAGCTGCCAGAATTAAACTGGTTTTATTCAATGAAAGACCTTTGAGCCTTCAGAATCATTGGACACCAAATGGAGATTATTTTATTTTTATTTTATTTATTTATTTTGTCCAATACGCAATAATACACAATGAAGGCAATAGAGGGGACCTTCAAGTACAATATGTTAGAGGAAGAAAAGAGGAGAGAGTATAGGAATAAAAATATATCAATTGGAGAATAGAAGAAAAGATATAGGTAGAGAAGAGAAGAGAAGAGCCTGATGGTGGAGAAGAAAGATAGAGGGCGAAAGAAAAAGGGGTTGACAGAGAATGAGGTGGCTGGATGGAGTCACTGAAGCAGTCGGTGTGAGCTTAAATCAGCGGTCCCCAAACTATAGTCCACGGGCCAGATGCGGCCCGCTGAGGTCTTTTAACTGGCCCCCGGCAGCACACGAGATTTTACTGATCAATATAATAAGAGGGAGAAATAGAGAGGAAGAGAGAAATGAAGTGGAGAGATAGAAAGGGAGAAATAGAGAGAGGGGAAGAGAGAGAAAGTGTGAGAGATACAAAGAGGGAGAGTTAGAAAGAGTGAGTGAGAGAAAGAGACGAGAGAGAGAGAAAGAGGAAGAGATAGAGAGGGAGAGAGAAAGGAAGAGGGAGAGATGGAAAGAGAGAGAGAGAGAGAAAGAGAAAAATGAGAAAATGATGGAGGGAAGGAACGAGGGAGAGGAAAATGAAACAAATGAGAGAAAAGGAAGAGGGAAGAGAGAAGTGGAGAGGAAGGAGGGAAGGAAGGAAGGAAGGAGAAATGGAGTTTGTTGATTTAAGTTTAAATTTACTTGTTAATAAAGAAGTATAAATTAATTTATTACTTAATTATTAATTATCTTATTACTTCTTCTTTATTTTAAATATTGTATTTGTTCCCATTTTGTTTTTTACTTTAAATAAGGTATGTGTAGTGTGCATAGGGATTTGTTCATAGGGGTTTTTTTATACTCCAGCCCTCCAACAGTCTGAGGGACAGTGAACTGGCCCCCTGTGTAAAAAGTTTGGGGACCCCTGGCTTAAATGGATTCTGGGGGATGGTAGAGGACAGGAGTTGTGGTGGGTTGGACAAGAGTTCGCAACTAACAACAGCATCTCTTTAAGTTCCTTTTGATAAACCCAGTTTGGGTTATTGTGTCTCTTATTGTAATCCTTAAGGTGGGTATGATGGCTCATCAAATAATTGGGCTTGGAAAGCTGACAGCTCAGGTTCGAGACCCGAGCATCACACCACAGGGTGATCCCCCATTACTTTTCCCAGTTCTTGTCCACCTAGCAATTAGAAAACATGCAGATGCAAGTAGATAACTAGGTACCACTATGATGGGAAGGTAACAAAAGATCTGATCCAGCGCTTACTAAAAGGTTAGTATGCAAACCACCATCAGTTCTAGGTCATAAGGGAGACGGGCAATCCAAATTTCTTTTTTGCGAAGTGATTTTCACTCCCCGTTCTCCATCTTGCAAGGCTGAAATTCTGCATCTTTACTGGGCAGAGTTGAAAATAAACAGTGTTCTGGCATCAGTGAGAAAACACCTCTGCCCGGGCTTAGGAAGCTAGTCGCGCAACTGCTGTTAGCCTAAGCTGATTCTCAAATCTAGAACTTCTAAAGAGTTTTGTGAAAGAAAGAAAGGAAAGGAAGGAAGGAAGAGGAGGAGGAAGAAAGAAAGAATGAAAGAAAGAGAAAGGAAGGACGGAAGGAAGGAAGGAAGGAAGGAAGAGGAGAAGGAGGAAGAAAAGAAAGAAAGAGAAAGAAAGAAAGATCTGAAGTTAGTTGGGGAAAAGATCAAAGGCAACATGAGAAAATATTATTTTACTGAAAGAGTAGTAGATCCTTGGAACAAACGTCCAGCAGACGTGGTTGGTAAATCCACAGTAACTGAATTTAAACATGCCTGGGATAAACATATATCCATTGTAAGATAAAATACAGGAAATAGTATAAGGGCAGACTAGATGGACCATGAGGTCTTTTTCTGCCGTCAGTCTTCTATGTTTCTAAAGAAAGAGAAAGGAAGGACGGAAGGAAGGAAGAAGAGAAGGAGGAGGAAGAGAAAGAAAGAAAGAGAAAGGAAGGAAGGATGGAAGGAAGGGAGGAAGGAAGAAGAGAAGGAGGAGGAAGAGAAAGAAAGAAAGAAAGAAAGAAAGAAAGAAAGAAAGAATCTCGTGAAAGGAAGTCTTCTGCAATTGTTAGTAATGCAGAGTTGGGAAACATCATGTTTCTTCAGCCTCCTTCTAATACCTTTGCCCGATATTAAACCTTTGAAAGAGACTTCACTTTTTATCCATTACATGGAGTAAAAGTTTTCCTGAGTCATATTGTATCAGCAATACATCATACTTGCTTCCAATCACTTACTGTCACAAACCTGGACAGTTTTCAGCCTGAGGAGGGGAGAACATCTTGGTGGTTCGTCACCAGGGATGGGCTGCTGCCCGGATGGCGGGGGGTAGCAAAAATGGACCCCCACCCCAGAGTACTCAATTTGCCCTTACAGATATTTTAAGAAAATGTGAGCATCCTGCATAAGCCATGCCCACAGTGTGGTACCCCTGTTTCCCTGAAAATAAGATGTACCCCGAAAGTAAGGCATGTCAGAGGTTTTGCAGAATTTGCTAATATAAGGCACCCCCTGAAAATAAGGCATAGTCAAGTTTACATACGGTACGATGGAAAAACATACGGTACCATTCAAAGCTGTTCATAGCGGTACCGTAATAATGTGGCGTTCCCTGCTGGCTGCTTTGTACCGTCCAGTACAGCAGACACAGTCTGCTGCTGTCTCACCGCCATTACAGTCTCCACTACAGTGCGTAGACTTTAGTTCCTCTGGTGGCTGGAAGCTGCAATAGCGGGAGTATACTGTTGTACAGTAATACCCCGGTTATTGCGTCCCCGACCATTGTGAACAGGGTAATTTGCGATTTTTCAACCCGGAAGTCAAAACACCATCTGCGCATGTGTGCCCTTTTTTTCTATGGGCACGCATGCGTAGATGGCGCCCGGCAGATCAGCTGCTGGGCGGCTTCCCTGGGTCTTCCCCCTCTTGCTGGCGGGAGGGCGAGCAGCGGGCATCAGCAAGGAGTTTCCCCACCGCCCATGCAAACTCCTCGCTGCCGCCCGCCCTTCGCCCGCCCACGCCGTTCATTCTCGCCGCTTTCGAGCTGAGTCCTGAAGCGAATTCGCTCCGGGACTCAGCTCGAAAGCGGCGACAGCCAGCACGGAGAAGCCGTTCGCTGGCGCTGGCTGTCGGCGCTTTCGAGCTGAGTCCCGGAGCGAATTCGCTCCGGGACTCAGCTCGAAAGCGGCGACAGCCAGCGCGGAGAAGCCGTTCGCTAGCGCTGGCTGTCGGCGCTTTTGAGCTGAGTCCCGGAGCAAATTCGCTCCGGGACTCAGCTCAAAAGCGCCGACAGCCAGCGCGGAGAAGCCATTCGCTGGCGCTGGCTGTCGGCGCTTTGGAGCTGAGTCCCGGAGCGAATTCGCTCCGGGACTCAGCTCGAAAGCGCCGACAGCCAGCGCGGCGCGGCTGTTTTAAAATGTCGCCGCCAGCATGGGGGGCTTGCCAGCACCCCCCGGACTCCCAACCCGGGTTTGGGGGGCTGCTAGGAAGCCCCCCATGCCGGCGGCGACATTTTAAAACAGCCGCGCCGCCCCCAATCTTCGGCTCCTCGCTAGCGCTGCGGGAGTAAAAACACCATCTGCACATGCGCAGATGGTGTTTTTACTTCCGCAGCGCTACTTCGCGAAAACCCGCTCGTTGCGGGGGGTCCTGGAACGGAACCCTCGCAACGAGCGGGGGATCACTGTACTATATAAGTGCCGTCGTTTGTGTGTGTGGGTGCCATACTGACAGGTACCATACCATAATCAGTGTACCGTATGGTATACTTTCTTTGGGGGTGTCAGCTTTCCTGCCTGTGAATTTGTCTAATTTGAGAGATATAAGGCACCCCCCACCCCGAAAATAAGACGTAGCACAACTTTTGGAGCAAAAATTAATATAAGATAGTGTCTTATTTTCGGGGAAACACGGTAGTAAAAATTTTGGTACCCCTTCACTTTTCATCACCGTTCCATCATCACCTTAAATATTATAAATGGGGGGGGGGGGAGAATTACTGTGTTCACCGAACATCTTTGCCTCTTTTGATTAACCTGGGAGGTATTTTTCCTTATGAACTAAGCTTTTCTACACCTTATGTTAAGACGTACTTGAAACTCTGCCTTCCCAAGCATAGGGACATGAAGTCAGTCAGCTTAAAGCTCTGTTGGGAGAAGAGGGGCTAGACTTATGGCTGGGGGTCACCACAACATGAGGAACTGTATTAAGGGGTCTCAGAAAAGTTGAGAACCACTATTTTAAACTGAGATTTTATTTATTTATTTATTTTATTAATTATTTAGATTTGTATGCCGCCCCTCTCCGCAGACTTGGGGCGGCTCACAGCAAAGTGAAAACAATTTACAACAAATCTAAATTACTATTTAAAAATATTTTAAAAACCCCATTTTCTAACAAACATACATACAGACATACCATTCATAAATTGTAAATGCCCAGGGGAGATGTCTCAGTTCCCCCACGCTTGACGACAGAGGTGGGTCTTAAGGAGCTTACAAAAGGCAAGGAGAGTAGGGGCAGTTCTAATCTCCGGGGGGAGTTGGTTCCAGAGGGCCAGGGCCGCCACAGAGAAGGCTCTTCCCCTGGGGCCCGCCAACCGACATTGTTTAAGAAATGACAATACATGCTAAAAAATCAGCTTTAATGGATCAGCAGAAAGGCTAATCTTGGGACACTTATTAATGGTCAGCAGGAGACCCACTGTTAATCATTTTTTATGCCCATTCTTTCTAACAATGCAGAATTAAATACAGAATAAACAACACACCCCTCATAAATAAAATCCTGAGCATCTTGAGGAGCAGGAAGAAAGCAAACAAAAGTTAGAACTGGGTTCAGATGTTTTAATTACCAGCAACTATTTGAAAGATTTAATAAAATGGGATTTGGTTCTGGAGACTATTAACACCAAGAAAACTGTCCTGTTTATTCACCACCACTGTTCCCCAAACCACCAACAAGGAAAAGAGATTCTTGCTGTGTAGTATTTGAAATCAAAACAGGAAGTGATGCGTTGCGGAAGCAAAATAGGAAATTTGACCACAAAACGTGCGTTTTCAGGGAGCGTCTTATCAGATCCTTATCAAATTCTTTTCTGGTGGTAACATCCCCACTTAAGGAGAATTCAAGAAACACACAGAAGTGCGTCAACTCAAATTGATCCGATCAGCACAATTTTGGGTCACCAGAGAAATTCATACATTGCACTAAACCATAATCGGTTTTGGGATTGGTGTGGCAACCCTCATGATTTCGTAAATTACATGATTCAGCTAACTACGGCAAACCCAAGAAAAATAAACCACCACTTAGCAGGAAGGGCAAACCACATGTTTCTGTTTTTCAATTTTTCATGGATGCACCCTTGAAGAAAGATTAGAAGAAGGTTTTACTTCAGTGTTTCTCTTAATAAATACCTATTGTTATGGGTAAGCCAGAAATTAATCCAAGCTTAATTAAGCAGAGAAGTCAGGTTCATGAGCTAAAGTTTAATGTTGGTGTGTCTCTTTAAATTTCAATAAGGTCTAACTACAGTTAGAAACATAGAAGACTGATGGCAGAAAAAGACCTCATGGTCCATCTAGTCTGCCCTTATACTATTTCCTGTATTTTATCTTACAATGGATATATGTTTATCCCAGGCATCTTTAAATTCAGTTACTGTGGATTTACCAACCATGTCTGCTGGAAGTTTGTTCCAAGGATCTACTACTCTTTCAGTGAAATAATATTTTCTCACGTTGCTTTTGATCTTTCCCCCAACTAACTTCATTGTGTCCCGTTGTTCTTGTGTTCACTTTCCTATTAAAAACACTTTAGTTAGTTTAGACCTGGTTACAGTAAGCCATAAGAAGCAAACATTCCTAATTCCTTCTGTAGGATTGGTCTGAGGGGATGATAGTTATGGGCTTCTGACCCCCAGGAGGGCAGGGGGGGTGCAGGGGGGGGGTAGTAAGTTTATGCACTATTTATTGAACACTTAATGATTTTTTTATTGTCCTTCCTTCTCTAGTACCTTAGAATGATCCCTAATTACTTTTAAAATAGGACATAATTAAATAGTATGTTTTTACAAATTAATCATTATCTAGAACTGAATTTTTATAGCAATGAAAGAAAATCGAGCTACTTGCCTAATCTGTTATCATACTGAACCTTGTGGGCTCATTACAAAACCTTAAAATGTTCCTGTGCTCCTCAACAAATTATGCTGTCCATCATTTGTCCTTTTTGTGGATCTTCAAAGAATGTGACTTCATCAAGTGAAAAAGAGTCCAAACACCTATTTGAAAACTTATCCTGGTCGGTAAGCCACTCCCACCCATTCACACATCCAAATAAACTAAACTAGAGTAGTTCTCTGAAGACCTTTGTCCTCACCTCAGTTTCTGAATATCCTCTAAAATCTTTTATCTAAAACCTACCCTTATGGTCCTTTCTAGATCGCGACAACGACATTCCGTTCAAAAAACAAAGTGTTCGCTCTCCAATTTGCTCCGGGTTCTTCTCGAACTACAAAGTCTGCATGGGGACATTATTGTCCTTCGTTACTGTCTCCTCTGTGTCATTGCGCAGTTTTTCGAACAACTTCGCAAAGTTGGTCTCGCGCAGCCCGCCGCGGAAACTCCGGGCCGCAAAGGCGTAGAGAATAGGGTTGATGCAGCTGCTTAAAAAGGCCACCGCCCCGTGAACGTTTGTTAAAATGCTCAAGGACTCGAGTAAGTCTTCGCTGACCTTGGGCTTGGCTTGCCTCAGCAACAAGGCCGCGATGGTGATGAGGTTTAAGATGTGGAAAGGGAGCCAGCAGATGAAGAAGGCTCCGACGACGGCAGCGATCAGCTTCTCACTTTTCATTTCCTTGTGGTTCCTCAGCGTCCGAATCTTCCTGGCCACGTAGGTGTAGCAGACTGCCAAGACAGAAAAAGGGATCACGAAGCCAAACAGCGTCTCCACGACGTTGACCGCAATGCGTTGGTTGTCCGAGTCGTAAAATTCATCCGTGCACTCCCCTCGGAGCATCTGTTCGGCGGAGAATATCAAGCACGGGCAGGAGAGAGCCCCCGCTATCAACCAAACGGATAACATTATCACGTGCACCTGCCGTGGCTTCCGCCATCTTTGGGAGGCGAGCGGAAACACGACGACTGCGAAGCGGTGGAGGCTCATTAAAGTGATGGAGAAGATGCTGGTGTAGACGGTCACGTACACAAGGTACATGAGGAACCGGCACATGAATACCCCAAAAACCCATCCTTTGGCGAAATAGTAAGTCCAGAAAGGCACAGTCAGTATGACCAGTAAGTCAGCCACAGCTAAGTTCAGGATGAGGGTGATGGTGAAGGAGCGCTGGGGGACTTTGGAAAGGATGGTCCATATCACGAGGCCATTGCCGGGAACCCCAATCAGGAAGCATATAGTCATGAGTACGGTTGGAATCACTTTGGCCTCCAGAGAATCGGTAGCCTGGTTGGTTGGTGTCCCTGTGGCATTGAAGTCGGTCATCCTGTGTCCATGTAGTCTTGTCTGAAGGCAAAAGAGCTCCAGGACAAATGCATAGGATCCCTACCGAGTCAATAGGATCCCCCAAGAAGAAGAAGTAGACCTCTTGGGCGAAGGCCAGTTTCTTTTAAAAAGAGGGTGTTGTGTTTTTTTGTTGACTCAGACTGGGGCATCCTGATTGGTTCTGCAACAGAGGCTTTCTCCAGTCCACTTCCTTTCAGAGGGTATTTTGCCTATGGCTCAATTCCTACAAAGTTGAGTAAGGGTTCTGTTGCATTGCCCGGAAAGCAAGTCTACAGAATGGAGCTACATTGCAGGCAACAACGTGCGGGGTTCCCAGAAAGGGCTCCTGGTTAGTGTGTCTCCATGTCGTCATCATAACAACAACAACAACAACAACAAAAACAGAGTTAGAAAGGATCTTGAAGGTTTTCTAGTCCAACTCCCTGCTTGGGCAGGAAGCCCTACATTACTTCAGACAAATGATTAAAATAGACTTTATTTTGGCTTTAGGTGTGTTATTTGTCCTTTCACAAAAGGTCCTTAATCTGCATATAATGATGATGATGATGATAATAATATAACAATGATAATGACAATAACAACAACAACAAAAGTTGGAAGGGACCTTGGAGGTCTAGTTCAGCCACCTGCTTATCATTGTAGTAGTAGTAGTAGTAGTAGTAGTAGTAGTAGTAGTAGTAGTAGTAGTAATAATGATGATGATGATGTAACAAGAATGATAATGACAATGACAATGACAACAACAACAACAAGAGTTGGAAGGCACCTTGGAGGTCTAGTCCAACCACCTGCTTATCATTGTAGTAGTAGTAGTAGTAGTAGTAGTAGTAGTAATGATGATGATGTAACAAGAATGATAATGACAATGACAACAACAACAACAAGAGTTGGAAGGGACCTTGGAGGTCTAGTCCAACCACCTGCTTATCATTGTAGTAGTAGTAGTAGTAGTAGTACTAGTAGTAGTAGTAATAATGATGATGATGTAACAAGAATGATAATGACAATGACAATGACAACAACAACAACAAGAGTTGGAAGGGACCTTGGAGGTCTAGTCCAACCACCTGCTTATCATTGTAGTAGTAGTAGTAGTAGTAGTACTAGTAGTAGTAGTAGTAGTAATAATGATGATGATGTAACAAGAATGATAATGACAATGACAATGACAACAACAACAACAAGAGTTGGAAGGGACCTTGGAGGTCTAGTCCAACCACCTGCTTATCATTGTAGTAGTAGTAGTAATGATGATGATGATGATGATGTAACAAGAATGATAATGACAACAACAACAACAACAACAACAACAACAAGAGTTGGAAGGGACCTTGGAGGTCTAGTCCAACCATCTGCTTATCATTGTAGTAGTAGAAGTAGTAGTAGTAGTAGTAATAATAATGATGATGATGATGATGTAACAAGAATGATAATGACAATGACAATAACAATAAGAACAAGGAGGTCTTCTAGTCCAACCCCCTGCTTAGGCAGGAAACCCTACACTACTTCAGAGAGATGGTTATCCAACATCTTCTTAAAAACTTCCAGTGTTGGAGCATCCACAACTTCTTGGGGGTAAGCTGTTCCACTGATTAACTGTTATGTCAGGAAATTTCTTCTTGGTTCTTAGTTACTTCTCTCCTTGTTCAGCTTCCACCCATTGCTTCTTGTTCTACCCTCAGGTGATTTGAAGAATAGACTCACTCTCTCTTCTTTGTGCAAGACTGCTATCATGTCCTTCTTTTTATTAAACTAACCATGCCCAGTTCTTGCAACCGTTTTAGCCTCCAGTCCCCTAATCCTATTTGTCACTGTTCTCTGCACTCTTTCTAGAGTCTCAACATCCTTTTTGCATCGTGGCGACCAAAACTGAATGCAGTATTCCAAGTGGGGCCTTACCAAGGCATCCTATAGTGGTATTAACACTTTGTGTGATCTTGATTCTATCTGGGGTGGGCTACTGCCCAGATTGGGTTGGGGGACACAGTAGGGTAGCAAAAATGGAGCTCCACCCCAGAGCACCCAATTTGCACTGAAAGATGTTGAAAGAAAATGCAGGGCGTCCTGCATAAACCTATCTTTCTTTCTTTCTTTCTTTCTTTCTTTCTTTCTTTCTTTCTTTCTTTCTTTCTCTTTCTTACTTACTTACTTACTTACTTACTTACTTACTTACTTACTTACTTACTTACTTACTTACTTACTTACTTATTTATTTGATCTCCATAGACTCGGGGCGGCTTACCATGCCGGTAGCCCTTCATTGATTCTATCCCTCCTGGAGAAATGGTGACAAGACATTAAGGAGATCCTATGGAAATGCTTTATTTATTTATTTTATTTATTTATTTATTTTGTCCAATACACAATGAGGGTTTTAGTGGGTATATATCAATATACACATAGTGAAATACATGATGAAGGTTATAGAGGAGATACTCATGGTAAAATATATCTAAGAAATAATAGAAAACAAGATATAGGAATAGAATATATCAATGAAAGAATAGAAGAAGAGATATAGGAATAGAGGAAAGGTATAGGAGATATAGGAGAGCAATAGGACAGGGGACGGAAGGCACTCTACTGCACTTGTACTCGCCCCTTACTGACTTCTTAGGAATCTGGATAGGTCAACTGTAGATAATCTAAGGGTAAAGTGTTGGGGGTTTGGGGATGACACTATGGAGTCCGGTAATGAGTTCCATGCTTCGACAACTCGGTTACTGAAGTCATATTTTTTACAGTCAAGTTTGGAGCGGTTAATACCGTGTTTCCCCGAAAGTAAGACAGTGTCTTACTTTCTTTTTACCCCCAAAAACCCCCACTACGTCTTACTTTCGGGGTATGTCTTACATTGGAAAAAAATTGAAAGGGTCGCATTCCCGAAGGCATCTCCCCAGAGTCCAGAAGGGCAGCCGCCGGACAGGAGCCTCGTGAGCCCTTTTCCAAGTTCAACCTCAGGGCTCCAAGCGGCGTGCACGCGTGGAGACACAGGCGCGTGTCGGGGAAGCGTGTGTCTGGAGGGGAGGAGCCGCTCTGCGCAGTTGGGCAGCCCCACCTGCCTGCTGGAAAGGAGGCGGGCGAAGGAGGGCGCAGCTCCGGCCGCTCGCCTCGGAGCCGGTCGGCCTCGCTGGCCGCTTGCAGCTGAGCCTCGGCAGGACTCGGTTGCTGGGACGAGCGCCTTTGCTGCAAGCCGCCGCCCGCTTGGCTCGCTTCGGACCAGCGCCGTCCTTCGCTTTGCCAAGCCGGGGAAGAGGCGGGTGGCGCTGCAGCGAGGCGAAGGAGGGCGCAGCTCCGGCCGCTCGCCTCGAAGCCCGGTCGGCCTCGCCGGCCGCTTGCAGCTGAGCCTCAGCAGGACTCGGTTGCTGGGACAAGCGCCTTCGCTGCAAGCCGCCCGCTCGGCTCGCTTCG
This sequence comes from Erythrolamprus reginae, assembly GCF_031021105.1. Taxonomy (NCBI): domain Eukaryota; kingdom Metazoa; phylum Chordata; class Lepidosauria; order Squamata; family Dipsadidae; genus Erythrolamprus; species Erythrolamprus reginae. Next base: position 14,286,878 of record NC_091958.1, on the reverse strand, counting down.
GACCAGCGCCGTCCTTCGCTTTGCCAAGCCGGGGAAGAGGCGGTGGCGCCGCGGCGAGGCGAAGGCGAGGGGCGCGTGGGGAGCTTGGAAGCGACGTCATCGGGCTACCCCCCCGGCAATACCCCCGTGTTTCCCCGAAAGTAAGACATATGTCTTACTTTCGGGGTACGGCTTATATTAGCCGACCCCCCTGAAACCCCTAATACGTCTTACAATCGGGGGTGTCTTACTATCGGAGAAACAGGGTATTAAGTTTAAATCTGTTGTGTGCTCTTGTGTTGTTGTGGTTGAAGCTGAAGTAGTCGCCAACAGGCAGGACGTTGCAGCATATGATCTTGTGGGCAATACTTAGATGTTGTTCAAGGCGTCTTAGTTCTAAACTTTCTAGGCCCAGGATTGAAAGCCTAGTCTCATAGGGTATTCTGTTTCGAGTGGAGGAGTGAAGGGCTCTTCTGGTGAAGTATCTTTGGACATTTTCAAGGATGTTAATGTCTGAGATGCGATATGGGTTCCAAACAGATGAGCTGTATTCGAGGATGGGTCTGGCAAAAGTTTTGTAAGCTCTGGTAAATAGTGTGAGATTGCCAGAGCAGAAGCTACGTAGGATTAGGTTTACAACTCTTGAAGCCTTCTTGGCTATATTGTTGCAGTGGGCTTTGGCACTTAAATCTTTTGTTATTAGTATACCAAGGTCTTTAACCGAGTGGGGAAATGGTTGGGTGAAAAGAAGACAGCGGTGATTAGGCTAAGTCTGAAACTCTACAAATGGCCAGTGTGGAGCTTTCAGCTCGAAAGCAAAAAGACGGTTATGGGAAACAGGTGTTGTTTGCAAACTCGGTGGCACTGTTGGTGAAACGTCCTTCGCAAGACACCTGCACCGTGCCACCAAGGCTAAATTTAGTCGGCTCCTGCTATCATCAATCCAAGGATGCGGGGAGGGGAAGTCAACCCCACCTGGCGATGCGCCATGGCTCATAGCAATAAAAACCCAGCGGCACCCAGGGGACCTAAAGCTCCTGGGAGTAACAACCAGAATGTCTTTCCTGTGGGCAGCCCTCACTTACCTAGTGCTCCTTGATGTTGCCTGTGGTGAGTAAAGCCTGTGTTGCTTTTCTAGGTTGGTTGGTTGCTTCCTATTCTTTCATCACGGCTGACGGATCATGCAGTTTCTAGGTATGTGTGTGTATGTGGGGGGGGGGGTGCTTACGTTCATAGTTCCCTCTAAGCTGAGCAGTGAGCAATCGCTCACTTAAAAATCATCATCAACTCAGAGTTTTCCAAACCTGCCCAGAAGCCGAGAGGGAAAGAGTGAGAGGGAAGGAGAGAGAGAGGAAGAGAGAGAAACAGATAGAAAAAAGAGAGGAAGGAAAAGAGAAAGAAAAAGAATGGGAGTAAGGAAGAGAGAAAGAAAATCAAAATCTAGTTTGAAACTAGCTCAACTATTTAAGTGGCATTTTGATATTGATAGAGTTGCCCTATTATGAGCTCACTGTTATAGACACACTTTTATTTATTTATTTATTTATTTATTTTATTTATTTATTATTTCTGTGCCGCCCAATCCCGAAGGGACTGCTGCTCAGACACTATACTTTTCCGCCCCCCCCCCCAAAAAAAATTAGAGGGAACACTGCTTACGTTCATTGCTTGCAACACACTACACACAAGCGCAAAACACACGTTGCCTAATTCACAGGCCTGCTTAGCTGAATGTCCTGTCTTGCAAAAAAGAGCAACAGGTGGGGAAATAGCATTCTTTATTGGCCAAGTGTGATTGGACACACAAGGAATTTGTCATTGGTGCAAATGCTCTCGGTGTACATAAAATAAAAAGATACATTTGTCAAGAATCAGGAGGTGCAACACTTAACGATTGTCATAGGCAAGAATGGGCCAGGAGGTGGAAGGTCTGGGACCCTGTTCCAGTGACGGAAATGGAGCGTGTAGCTTCACTCTATTGCCACCAGGCATTCACCAGCATGATTCCAGTAAAAATTACTAGGTTTTTTTGCTGATGCGCATGCTTCACCTTCAACCGCAACAACACACGAGCACGAAATCGATTTAAACTAAATGTCAACCGCTCCAAACTAGACTGCAAAAAATACGACTTCAGCAACAGAGTAATCAATGCCTGGAATGCACTACCTGATTCTGTGGTTTCTACTCCTAACCCCAAAACCTTTAGCCTTAGATATCTATGATTGACCTCTCCCCCTTTCTAAGAGGTCTGTAAGGGGCGTGCATAAGCGCACCACTGTGCCTACCGTCCCTGTCCTATTGTCTTCTTTTGTTACTTTTTATCATTACTTATGTAATGTTTTATTTGTACAAATTACCACTCTATAATTGTTTGAATGAATGAATGAATAAATAAATAAAAATAAATAAAAATGGCAGGAAATGAACAAATCTGAACACTCCTGCACAACCTTCTTGTCCATCACAGAGGGCTACTCAGTCCAGATCTGAGATACTTATCAGATTGAGAGGGTCAATCTCTCTTTGTCTTTTCGTAGGCTGCGGGATTCCAACCATTAAGCCCAATGTGAAAGAGACAGGGAGAATTATCAACGGGCAGGATGCCATTCATGGTTCTTGGCCCTGGCAAGTCTCGCTGCAGGTAAGGACATCTTCTGCGATCACTGGTAGGTCAGTAGTGTGGGTTCTTGTTGTTAGTTGCAGTTTTTTTCTTTTAAAATTAACTAATACTGTTTTTGTGCAACTTTTAGTACTGTATATTCTTTCTGCATTCCTAGTAGAAGAGTGTGTGATATTTTTCTTTTTTTGAAAACAGATTTATTTGGAGTTTGTTTGCTGATAAACTTTTGCATCCAAAGTGAGAACAACGCTCAAATTAAGTGCCAATCGGACCTGGCTTTAGAATTGATTCATATCCATACTTGGGACTTGTTGGAAAAGGCGAACTACACATTATTATTATTTTGTGTGTTCTGTTTAGTTCAGAAGGAGGAAATAAGGAGGGGGAAATTAGGAGCATAAACATGCCCAACAACCTGTTTTCTTGATGCATTTTATCCTTCTTTGTGCGATCCAAATCTGTGCTGTTTTGATTTCCCCTTCTTAGACTGCCTCACATTCCCACTTTTGTGGCGGATCCCTGATCAATGAGAACTGGGTTGTTACTGCTGCTCACTGCAATGTGGTGTAAGTAAATCTCTTCTATGTTTTTTTTAAAAAAATATTCTTTGTCCAATATACAATACAGATGGAAGAGAATAGACATTAAGTAATATATATAACGATAGAAAGTAAAAAGAAGAGAAGTAGATGGGAGGGAGAGAATATATATGATATAAGAGATAAGGAGAGAATATATATGATATATATATAGATAAGGAGAGAATATATATAGAAACATAGAAACATAGAAGTCTGACGGCAGAAAAAGACCTCATGGTCCATCTAGTCTGCCCTTATACTATTTTCTGTATTTTATCTTAGGATGGATATATGTTTATCCCAGGCATGTTTAAATTCAGTTACTGTGGATTTATCAACCACATCTGCTGGAAGTTTGTTCCAAGGATCTACTACTCTTTCAGTAAAATAATATTTTCTCATGTTGCTTTTGATCTTTCCCCCAACTAACTTCAGATTGTGTCCCCTTGTTCTTGTGTTCACTTTCCTATTAATTTCCTATTATCTCATATGATATATGAGATAAGGAAGACAATTGGACAGGGGACGATAGGCACATCAGTGCACTTATATACGCCCCTTACTGGCCTCTTAGGAACCTGGAGAGGTCAATCGTGGAGAGTCTTGTTCTATTGACCACTTTCCTCGAGATGATTCTTTATTTGGAGTCATCAGAGAGTTCAAAGTCCCCAAGTCTAAAAGTCGCCAAGGTTTGCTCTAAAACTGTATCCCTTCCATAAAGGCGAAAGAGAATTTTACCCTTTGACCTCTGTCCATCAAAAGATCTTCTCTGATTTAACCATCTCTTTCCCCATCTGCATCTCCAAACTATTCTATCCCTTTCTGAACTACTGAATCAACAAAATGACCTGAGATTCAAGAGTTTGAATCTCAGTCGATGCTATCTATTTATGACCTATTTATGACCTATGACCTATCACTTTGCAGTTTTATGTGTGAATCAGGTGTGGGTTCTAACTTACCTTGCCGACAGTTCACTTCCTCCTGTGCCTTGTGGCTGCACACACATTGCGTGCTGCGTGGCTGTGTTTCGCACACACAAAGTGCCAAAAATGCAGGGCCCCCCCATAAAAAAACACTACCCCCAAAAGTTGGCAACTTCCACAGACTTGAACCTACAGAACCGGCTTCATGATGTCATCACCAGTTTGCTACTGGTTCTATAGAACCAGTGTGAACTGGGAGGAACCCATGTGGGGTGTGAATACTGAGAGCTTCTGCACCTGAAGCAAATTTCTTCTGTGTTTCATTGTCATTTTTATAATAACTTTTCAATGGGGTTTTAGTTTTAGATAATGTTGGACTTCTTTCTATCATTTTGTATCTATTTATATTGTATTTATATTGCTGTTGTAAGCTGCCCTGAGTCCTTCGGGATTTGGTGGCATAGAAGTCAAATAAACAAACAAACAAACAAACAAACAAACAATATTTGGCCCAAAAGAATTCTATTCTATTCTGTTCTGTTCTATTTTATTCAATTCAACTCAATTCTTCTACTCTACTCAATATACTCTCATTCCATTTCTATATTCTATTCTATCCCATCCCATCTCTTTTCCATTTCTATGCTACTATATTTCTGTTCCATTCTATTTTCTACCCTACCCTTCTTCTTCCATCCCCAGCTCTAAGGGATTGATTTACAGTGTGTTGTGATGTTCAGTTTAGCTGCATGTAGGCATCAGAGAGAAAAAGGTCGCAATAGCACAGTAAGACATGAGTGGTGTTTTTATTTCTACAGAAAGGGATCAGATTTGGCTGTGTTTGGACTACAGAACAGATTCGATAATGCTCCACCAGTCCAAGAGCGATCTATAATCAAGGTGAGCAGTTCATTAGGGACAATGATCAAATGACCAGAAAGTGCATCTAGATGCACTGGACAATAATTCTCAAGTCTCTGATGACGTTGGGCATGATGGGAAGTGCAGTCCGAGAAATCAGGAGTTACATAAAGTTGACAAAACCTCGAACTCTTCTCCTACTCTTGTTTTATTTATTTTCCTTTAGAGATTCTTAACAAAGGAAAAGATAGCAATCACACAATCTGTGATTTCAGATGAAGACCTAATGGAGAAACCATGTACAGTAGTACCTCTAGATACGAGCTGCTCCACATGCGAGTATTCCAAGATACGAGCCACGAGGGGAGAGAAATTTCTGTTCCAGACCCGAGCTCAAATTCGGGATACGAGCCGAGCGTCCACTAGGTGGCGCAAGAATCCTTGCTTTTGGTTATCTCGGAGGGGAAAAACAAAGTCTAAAGCCATTTGTTCCAGATACGAGTTGCTCGACATACAAGCTCCCTTCTGGAACGAATTATACTCGTATCTAGGGGTACTACTGTATTTCCATTCAGAAATACCAAGAGTTATCAGCGTATTACTAAGAAGCTTGGTTTTTGAATGGAAAAAGGAGTGATGGACTTCTAAGATCTTCAATCAAGAAGAGACTATAATCTTTTAAAGTTTCTCCATCCTACCCAATCCTGTCGTTTTCCAGGTGATTACCCATCTGAAATGGAACTCCTACGAGATAAACAACGACATCAGCCTAGTGAAGCTGTCTTCTCCCGTGGAGCTGAATGATTACGTATCTCCAGTCTGCCTGGCTTCTCCCGCGGAGAGTTTATCCCCAGATTTAAAGTGTGTCACAACTGGCTGGGGACGGGACAAACTGAGTTGTAAGTGGCCATTTGGGAATCAGGCGGGCTGGGAAAAGCGAAGAAGACACCAGCCTGCCTTCTTCTTCAATTCAATCTGACAATTCCAATTGGTTTCTTCCTCCCCACTGTTGTGAGGGGTCCTCGACCAACTCTTGTAATGATAGATTGAGATGAGGATGAGCCAGGCCCATCTTGGTACCCTGGGCCAGTGGTGTTGCCAGATGATGCAGAGAGTGAGAGTGAGGAAGAAATAGACCTTGATGAACTTGAAGGACCACCAGACCTGGCAGATATGCCAATGACAGTAGGGTCTGACTTAGAGGAGGAAGAGGAGGAGGAGGAGGAGGAGGAAGACTATGAGCCTTTGCTAGATGCCCACTGGTCACATGGCCAGCAAACCACACCCACAAAATAAGCCACACCCACAGTATGATAGTAAATTTTTTTGCAGCCCTTCACTGCATACAAGAATTCTTGTCTTTTTCTTAGTCTTCTATACTTGTATGCAGTGAAGGGCTGCAAAATTTTTTACTATCACACTGTGGGTGTGGCTTATTTTGTGGGTGTGGTTTGCTGGCCATGTGACCAGGTGGGAGTGGCTTGATGGCCATGTGACCGGGGGGTGGCTTAAAGATCATGTGACTGGCTTAAAGGTGGCCAACTTGACGTCACTCATGTCAAGGTTTTGGGGGCCTGGCCTCTCCTCGCCTCAAAGAAGTACAATTTCCCTATCTATTTACTATTACTGAACATCCAAAATATACTCTTTAATTCTATGTATATAGGCCATATGTGTACATACATACTGTATTACACACAGGCACACACATATAAACTGTATGTGTATGTACACACACAAACACAAACACACACGCACACAGCTCTTCTAAAATTATACATATTCAACCTCATTTATTGAGATAGGAAAAACATACCCAGAGCCCAGAAGGGGGGGGGGATCAAAGTTTTTCTACTGGTTTTGCGTACCTGACCAAATTTTTTCTACTAGTTCTGCAAACCTGACCCATCACTGCCTGTATGGGAAAAGGAAGTAGTCTGCAGTTTGTTAACTCTAGGGAATTGTTGACCACTCCCCATAGGTATTTAAGGGTGGCCGATGGGAAATTCGGGGTGGAGTTTCAACGTTTTGTAATGGAGTCGGCTGATGTTTGAGGTTTCAGCCAGGTTACACTAGCCAACTGTTATTTCTCTGCTAAAATCCTTGGAATAGAATTGCTCTGTCTGCGGAGATGCTGGAAAGCTGTAATTGTAAGTCAGTGAAACTGGAGACTCCTTATCTCATGTAGGAATTCACAATTAGCTTTGATCTTGGGCTGAGAAGCTGCCAAGGTGAACTCACATGCAGGAATTTGGCTTGTATAAATGACACTCAATATATAAAAAAATGATTTGGAATATCAGCGCGTGGATTCCTCTGTGCAGGCCCAGAATAGAACACCCACCAATTTTTTTTCCTTCTTTCTTTCCGCCAGCCTATGAATCTGCAATCATATTACAGCAACTTGTTCTTCCCTTGGTGCCGGTAGATGAGTGCCAGAAAAAACATTCCAGGCCTATCACCAGTTCCATGATATGTGCGGGTGGAGCTGGTGCTTCGTCCTGCCACGTAAGTTTCTCTATAAAAAAATATTTTATCAGGGCAGCATATTGAACTGAGAGAGAGAGAGGTCTATTGTGTCCAGCCACAGGTTTATTGTGGTGAGGGAGAGAAAATGCACCCAGTAATATTCTTTCGGGTTTTTCAAACCTTTGGCTCTATTGGAGTTTCCTTCCTTCCTCCCTTCCCTTCCTCCTCTCCCTCCCTTCCTCCCTTCCCTTCTCCTTCCTTCCTTCCTTCCTTCTTCCCTCCCTTCCCTTCCCTTCCCTCGCCTTCCTCCCTTCCCTTCCCTTGCCTTCCTCTTCCTTCCTTCCTTCCTTCTTCCCTCCCTTCCCTTCCCTTCCTTCCCTTCCTCTTCCTTCCTTCCCTTCCTCCCTTCCCTTCCTCTTCCTTCCTTCTTCCCTCCCTTCCCTTCCTTCCCTTGCCTTCCTCCCTTCCCTTCCCTTCCCTTCTTCTTCCTTCCTTCCTTCTTCCCTCCCTTCCCTTCCTTCCCTTCCTCTTCCTTCCTTCCCTTCCTCCCTTCCCTTCCTCTTCCTTCCTTCCTTCCTTCCTTCCTTCTTCCCTCCCTTCCCTTCCTTCCCTTGCCTTCCTCTTCCTTCCTTCCTTCCTTCCTTCCCTCCCTCCCTCCTTTTCTCCTCTTACCCCTAGTATGTTTTGCAGTCTTATGTAGAAAGAGGACTTCTCTAATTCTAAGTGGGCAATAGCGCTTTCTAAAACTTTATTACTGTATTTTTCAGAGTATAAGACGAACCTTAGTTTTTGGGGAGGAAAATAGGGAAAATAATCTGCTTACCAGGTATTCATCTGAATAGCGTCCTTGGTCTGGTCAGCTTCAGCACATTATTTTATCCCCTAGTTAGGGCTTTAAAAAATCTTTATTTGGAGAGAGTAACAATAAAAGAGCTTGCAAGCTAGTAAGAGCTGGGAACATTGTTAGTACCTGGTTAGGACTGGAAAGAAACATTTGGAGCAAGTAGAGAATGGGGGGGAGGACTACAAAGACAGGGCTTGGAAAACATTCTTCGCAGAGAGTAACAATGAAAGAGCTTGCAAGGCAGTAAGAGCTGGGAACATTGTTAGCACCTGGTTAGGGCTGGAAAGAAACTTATTCAGAGAAAGTTAGACCAATGAAAATAAAACCCTACAAAGACTTAGGGCTTAGAAAACATTCTTTGCAGAGAGTAACAATGAAAGAATCTGCAGGGTAAGAGCTGGGAAGATTGTTAGCACCTAGTTAGGGCTGGGGAAAAAAGCTTCGAAAAAAGCTATATTCAGAGTATAAGATGCACCTGAATTTTAAGACTCTTTTAGGGAGAAAAAAGTGCATCTTATACTCTGAAAAATACGGTAATTGCTTTAATTTTCCTCAGTTTCGGTTACTCTTTTTTTTTTTGGAAACCGTGTTGATTAATTTTTCTGACCCTACGCTAAAAAAAGGGGGTTGTTTTTTACTTAAAAGCATTTGCTTTGCTTTCCTTTTAGGGTGATTCTGGTGGCCCTCTGGTATGCCAGAAAGACTCAACTTGGTATCTGGTTGGGATCGTCTCCTGGGGAAACTCCAGCTGTAACATCAATACTCCTGCTGTGTATTGCCGAGTCTCCAAATTCCGCGACTGGATTGACCAGGTTGTGGCTGAAAACTGATGACACCCCTGGGAGACACCAGAGAAATACTCTCACTGGGACTCTTCGCCAATATAAAAAATATATCAACGTACATTCTTGCAACTGAGATACGGGTGGGGGAAAAAACCCACACCCCTTTTCAAGGGGGGTGGGGAAATCTTCCTCCAATGATCATCTCATAATAAAATGAAGTAAACTACAGGTGGTCCCCGAGTTAAAACACTTAGCAACTGTTCAAAATTACGACATAATCTCCCCCCTGAGTACTTACGACATTTCCGAGTTTATTTATTTATTATTTATTTATTAATCAGATTTGTATGCCGCCCCTCTCCGCAGACTCGGGGCAGCTCACAGCAATAATAATACAACGTAAACAAATCTAATATTTAAGTTAATTTTAAAAACCCCAATTTAGAAACCAATCATACATACTAGCATACCATGCATAAATTTTATAAGCCTAGGGGGAGGGAAAGTCTCGATTCCCCCATGCCTGACGACAGAGGTGGGTTTTAAGGAGCTTACAAAAAGCTAGGAGGGTGGGGGCAACTCTGATATCTGGGGGGAGTTGGTTCCAAAGGGTCGGGGCCACCACAGAGAAGGCTCTTTCCCTGGGTCCCACCAAACGACATTGTTTAGTTGATGGGACCCGGAGAAGGCCAATTTTGTGGGACCTAACTGGTCGCTGGGATTCGTGTGGCAGAATGTTGGAGCACCACAGCGGTGATTCACCCTTATGAACAATCACAGAGGGATTGAAACAGTCACCCTGTCGATTCCACGCGTGCGCGCACACACACGGGCCTGTGGAAACTCCTTGCGAAGATCTGGTGAGCTCTCCAGCCTCTCCACCACAATTTCTTCATCTGCTCTGGGTGCCCTAAAAGCAGAGAGTTGAGAGCAGAGGGAGAGGTGGACCATTGCACCCTGCTCGGCTTCTCTGACCTCTGAAACGGTGGGCAGCCTCAGTCTCTCCCTCCCACCGAAAGGTTTCCAGTCTTGGTGCGGGAAAGCTTTTGTATGCTGGCTGGAGGCTTTGGGGCAAGCAGTAAAATCTACTTCCCGTATTTTTCAGAGTGTAAGATGGAGTGTAGGATGCACACCTTAGTTTTGGGGGAGGAAAACTGGGGGTGGGGGGGGGAATCTACCTGGGAGGTATTCATCTGGCTAGCATCCTTAGTCTGGTCAGCATATTATTATATCCCGTGGTTAGGGCTGAAACCCACCTTTTTTATCCTCATCTTCTAACTTTAGTTCAGAAGTGCAGATCCTCACCCGAAAAATCCCGTCTTTCATTAGAACGTGTACAGTATTTCAATCATACCCCACCAAACAAATGACCCGTCACCACTGTCAGGATCAACATTTTATTGAATAAAAAGGTTACAGTTCCAAATTTTAAAAAAACAGACTGAATACACAAAATAAATAATTCCATACACTAATTTCAACATTACAGGTTAACTGTCATGCATCAAATCACCCTCTAAAAAAGTAGAGATTCCACTGTGTAAAAACAAAAAAATCCCAAAAGGCACCAAAGATAAAAAAAATAATCACAGATGTGAATACTTTTTGGGGGGCGGGGGAGTGGGGAAGTCACTGACCTATGAAAAAGTGGTAAGAGAAACAATTATTTTTGGCAAATGAGATGTTACGGTGACGGGAAGAAGTTATCCGTAAAGTTGGACCGAAGTTGCTTAATTCCTACCACGGAGAACTTCCGAAGGATAGTGTAGTGCAGGGCTAGACAACTTTAAGACCTGTGGACTTCAACTCCCAGAATTCCATGCTGTCTGGGGAATTATGGGAGTTGAAGTCTGCAAACCTTGCCAAGGTTGCACGTCCCTGCTGTAGTGCCGACAGTGACACATTCACAGCACACCAGATATTGGCAGGAAGACAGCAAGATATAGTTGGGGGATGCTGGAGTAGAGAAGTACAGTACCTGTAAGAATCTAGACCAGGGGTCTCCAACCCTGGCAACTTGAGGACTTCAACTCCCAGAATTCCATGTTGGTTTCTAGACAGCCCTGAGGCTCTTGATAAGCCAATCGAGCCTTTATTGGGGACAAAAACTGTTAAGGGTTCTCAATGAAATGGCTGAGCAATCTCAGCACTGTATGGCTGCTGCGAGGTATGTCTAGACCAGGAGTAGGCAAAGTTGGCTCTTCTATGACTTGTGGACTTCAACTCCCAGAATTCCTGAGCGAAACATGCTAGCTCAGGAATTCTGGGAGTTGGAGTCCACATGTCAAAGAAGAGCCAACTTTGCCTATCCTTGGTCTAGACACAGAATAACAGGACAGTCCTTGACTTAACAACCACAACTGAGACCTAAATTTCTTTGGTCCAATGAGTTGCACCCCGTTTCACAATCTGGCTTTCCCTGTTGACTCTGCTTGTAGGGAGCTGACTCAAGTGATCATAAATGGTGAGCTCCCATGAATCCGGGAGAGCAAAACTGTCATGAATACATGCCAGTTGCCAAGTGTGTGAATTTTGATCCCATAACCATGGCGGATTCTGCAACGTAAGCGTGAAAAATGGTCATAAGTCAACCTTTGCAGTGTTGTTCCAACTTCAAACAAATAGTTGTCAGTCAAGGACTACTTGGAATACCAGTATCTTGGCCAGCTGCTGCCAGGAATTCTGGGAGTTGAAATCCACTAGACTTAAAGTTGCCAAGAGTTTTGGAAAAACGTGGCTTGCTAAATCAAACCGAAAAAAATTAAAAGCAGGGCAGGCAACTACCTATCAAAAGGGTGAATTTCCTATTTTTTTCTGTTGTGTTACCTGCTTCCATGATATCAGATGGAGATGAAAATCATCCAGCAGTTCAGAAATGGTTGCTGAGATTTGTAATGGTTTTTCCCCTCTTTGAATAAAGGAGTCCCTTGTGTTGCATCAGACTCCCATTGAGTTTCAAAAGCTATTTGTAACACAACACAGAGAGAAAGGGAACTCGTCTGGACTTAGGGTGCATCATCAGCAAAGTGAGTTGTTTGGACTGTGAACTCATTGTAGCCCTAGGTTTCCAAGAATAATGGCTCGAGTGCTTTAAATAAGGCACCAAACTGGCAAAAATGGCATTTATATCCATCTTGAGATAAAGGCAACTTTTTGAAAGTTTTGGCAAAATTACCGGTGTGGATTTAGGCATCTGATGCCATTCCTAAATGGGTTTTCTTGAAGTTCTCCAGTTGCTGAATTCTATTTTACGAAACCTCAGAAGAACACAAGATGGCTTTAATTCTACCTTCTACCTACTCATCAGAGCTGAAACTGCCACACACAGCAATCCTGGTCATTGATGAGATGAACATTTAAAGGCCAATCTAGGCATTATGGAAGACACAGAAGGATCGCTTAAAATGATCTCCTGTTGCCGCCTCTCCACCAGTCTCAGGGGAATCCATGTTGGCGCACCATTGGCTAGTAAGCAGAAGAGGAATGTGGTCCTCAGGAAGGAGCATTTTGCTAGCAATAATTTCATAAGAAAACCTGCTCTGACAGGCTTGTAAATTATTGTACAGTCACAGTAACATTTCCACATTTGAATTCTCTTCCACTGGGGAGTAAAAGTCATCAAAAAGCCAGAGGAATGTTAAAGCACTATCTTGTGACTCAGTGAAAATGTTGGGAAACACTGGAATGCATGCTTCATAAGAAATGATGGGAAATGTTGAAACACGCGGCTCATAGGAAATATTAAATTATCGGGACTGGATAAAGTGCAAGAGTTCCTGGATTATTATTTTTTTTTAAAAGAGTTGGCAGTTTGAAGGCAGACAGTAAGAGCGCCAGATAAAAGCTAAATATCCTGACATTGTGGAATACATACATGCTTGATTCCACACAACCTTCTTTTAATCACTCTCCTTGAAAAAGATCTCATGCTACTTCCTACTCAGCAGTAATATGATGGTACTTTTTACTGCCAATCCTTTGGGATGCGTGGCTCTAATCCAACGAGACCTTAGAACAGGGGTCTCCAACCTTGGTCACTAAGCCTGGAGGTCTTCAACTTCCAACAAAGCTGGCTGGGGAATTCTGAGAGTTGAAGTCCACCAGAATTCTGGAAGTTGAAGTCCACCAGCAAATTCTGAGAGTTGAAGTCCATCAGCAAAGCTGGCTTGGGAATTCTGGGAGTTGAAGTCCACCAAGTTTAAAGTGGCCAAGGTTGGAGACCCCTGTCTTAGAAAGTAACAGGAAGAGTCTGGCATAAAAGGACCCACTGATGTTCAAATAAAAGACATAAAAAGAACATACAGTGGTACCTCATCTTACGAACGCCTCTTCTAACGAACTTTTCAAGATACGAACCCGGTGTTTAAGATTTTTTTGCCTCTTCTTCCGAACTATTTTCACCTTACGAACCCAAGCAGCTGCTGCTGGGATGAAGGGGTTTCTTTTTTCTTCCTTTTTTGAAGAAAGGGAGGGGCGGCTTGGAGGAGGAAACATTTTGCAGAGAACAACGTGCTTGCAAAGGAACTGAAAGGGTGTCTTTTTAAGAAAGAAAAGGGAGGAGTGAGGGGCAGCTTGGGGGAGGAAATATTTTGCAGAGAACAACGTGCTTGCAAAGGAGCTGAAAGGGTGTCTTTTTAAGAAAGAAAAGGGAGGAGTGAGGGGCAGCTTGGGGGAGGAAATATTTTGCAGAGAACAACGTGCTTGCAAAGGAACTGAAAGGGTGTCTTTTTAAGAAAGAAAAGGGAGGAGTGAGGGGCAGCTTGGGGGAGGAATTTTTTTGCAGAGAACAGGTACTTGCAAAGGAACTGAAACGGTGTCTTGCAGCATTATTTGCTTTTACACTGATTCCTATGGAAAACATTGTTTCATCTTACGAACTTTTCACCTTACGAACCTCCTCCTGGAACCAATTAAGTTCGTATCATGAGGTACCACTGTACTTCCAACAGCATAAAATGACCCAGAAGTAACTTCTAATCTATAGCACACGTACGTCTCCAAAGTGCCACTGTTAGCAAACTAGAACATAACCCCAACTTTGCATTCTTTCTCCAAGGCACAGATGGATTTCAAATGAATTCGCACTTTTCGACACAGTATTGCTAAGTTCCAGTATATTTACAATGTTTAGTATTTTCCAAAAGTGAGAAAAGGCGGCTCCGGCATGGGGCACAACCTAATCTCAAGATCAGGAGGACATTCAATGGTTGTTATTGCGTATCTAATAAAATCAACTTAGCAGCTAGATACCAAAATGAATCAGAGCAGGAGAGGAAGAAGCATCGATTAATTTATGCTGCATCCAAGATAAACCTATTTTTTTTCTTGATTTAGAAATTATGGAATGCACTTTAAAACAAAAACTCCATTGTGAATGATTTATAGCAGGCCAGCAGGCTACAGTTAGACATCCTTCCTGGAGGTTTCTCACATTAGATATTACTGATCTCCATGGACAACCAGGGGGTCAAAAACAGGGCATCTCTCAAATTGGCCTCTTATCCAAAAGGAATGGAGCAACGAAGAGTTAAAGAAATCTCTACCCCAGACCTTTTCAAATCTGAAGAGTCAAATAAATACTGCAAAGGTCAATGTCACAAGAACATAAGAAGAGCCCTGCTGAATCGGGCCAAAGCCCATTGAGTCCAGCATTCTGTGTCACACAGTGGTCCACCAATTGTCCATGGGGATCTTGAGCAGAAAGAGAAGGCAAAACCCTCCCTTTCCCTCAACCCCAACAAATGGGACCCAAGGGAACCCTGCCTGCCTCAACCAACATAGAGGTGGCACATGGACATCCATTTCAATAACCACTGATACACTTGGCATCCATGAATCTGTCTAATCCTGCCTTGAAGCTATCTAGGCTGACAGCTGTCACGACCTCTTCTGGAAGCAAATTCCATAAACCAATGACCCTCTCGGTGAAGAAATATTTCCCTTTATTTGTCTTCACTTTCTTATCTATGAACTTTAAAGGGTGCTCCTTCGTCCTGGTATTGTGTCCACCTTTTCTATCCCACGCATGATTTTATACACCTCGATCAAGTCACCCCTTAAACGCTGCCTTTCAAGGCTGAAGAGACCAAGGTGTTGCAACCTGATTTCATAAGGGAGGTGCTCCATTTCCTTGATCATTCTTGTTGCCCTTTTTTGCACCATTTCCAGTTCCATTATATCCTTCTTGAGATACTGTGACCAGAACTGTACACAGTACTCCAAATGTGGTCTCACCATTGATTTGTACAGAGGCAATACGACACTTGCCGACCTATTTTCGATCCCCTTCCTAATCATGCCAAACATGATTAGGATGTCCATGGAGATTTTCAGTCATCCAGGTCATGGTTGTCCCAAAGCTGCTTTTTCAAGAGGTGACTGGACTTTCTTTGTCCACTTGACTTTTGAAAAGGCACTTTGGATGCAAACACCAATGGGAAATTTTGTATGGCCCAATAGCTATCAAAATATGGATTAAGGTATGCCAATTATGGTACAATAAACAATGACAGTGACAGGATATGAAGTGAAGCATTAATAAGATGGGCGCACTAATTGATCCGACAGGCAAGAATATCCTGAACCACTAGATGGCACTCTGGCCTGAGAAACCAATTCTACACAAATTGTGCTTAGTACAGAAGTAAAAATGTGGAGTAACAGCATGCTCAAATGAATGTAAAAATTAGAATCATCACTCACTGGAGTAAAACGTATATTTAGGCTCATAATGCTCATAAAATTCAGTGGCATTTAACTGCCCAACATGATAAACACCCCTTGAATATCAAGACTGAAGAAATGCTAAACTTTAAACTGCCGGCTAATTATCGTTAAATACATGATTAGTATCAGTTTTAAGAAAGTTACATTGCAAAACAGGATCTGCCAGAGGATATAAGGAGCTGGTTTCTGATAAAAGGCACTTTATAACTGTCATGGACACAATTCCAACTGGGAAAAATAGAACAGAAAAAGGACTAGCTCAACTGAATACGACATAGAGAATTAAAAGTGTCTCTGGATGGTTATTTTCAAAACTAGGGTCATCTACTTGAAAACTCCAGATTGTATTTTGACCAGCCCTAGTTGGCTTCCCACAGGAGTTACTATGCTGCAGAATGAGGTAGCAGAATTCATCGGACCATTTCACCAAGCAAGGGGTGCGTGGTTTGTGTGCCACCTTGAATCCATTCTGATGTTTGACAAATCTTCCTTTTGCTAATAAAGATTTAGTGCCTCGTCTACTCCCTGATGTGCTAGCTTTGTTATGTGCAGGGGGATGCATTTTCAATACAGAGCCATTAAAAACCTGACTCTCCACGCTGCTTGAAATTAAAGGATTAATGCCATCTTCAAAATCCCAACACTTCCTTTGGCTCTGCAGAACTACATCAGGCTTAAACAAGGATAGAAGAATACAACTCCTCTTCAAGTTAGTGACTTTGAAGATGCATGTTGGTAATATGTCAATCTTCTTGTTATAATCATTTGCACTGCTTCACCTGACTTTATTTTAAAACATGGCTACGGCAGGATTACAGTGATACCTTGTCTTACAAACTTAATTGGTTCCGGGACGATGTTCTTAAAGTGAAAAGTTTGTAAGATGAAACAATGTTTCCCATAGGAATCAATGGAAAAGTGATTAATGCGTGCAAGCCCAAAATTCACACCTTTTGCCAGCCAAAGTGCCTGGTTTTGCGCTGCTGGGATTCCCCTGAGGCTCCCCTCCATAGTAAACCCCACCTCCGGACCTCTGTGTTTTTGCAATGCTGCAATTTCACTGAGGCTCCCCTCGCTGGGAAACCCCACCTCTGGACTTCCGTTGCCAGTGAAGTTCCCGTTTTTGCTCTGCTGGGATTCCCCTGCTGGGATTCCCTTGCAGCATCACAAAAACACGGAAGTCCGGAGGTGGGGTTTCCCATGGAGGGGGGCCTCAGGGGAATCCCAGCAGCGCAAAAACGGGTGCTTCACTGTCAACGGAACTCTGGAGGTGGGGTTTCCCATGGAGAGGAGCCTCAGGGGAATCCCAGCAGCGCAAAAATGGGTGTTTCGCTGGCAACGGAAGTCCGGAGGTGGGGCATCCCAGCGGCGGCGGTGGGTTTGTAAGGTGAAAATAGTTTGTAAGAAGAGGCAAAAAAATCTTAAACCCTGGGTTTGTATCTCGAAAAGTTTGTAAGACGAGGTATCACTGTATTGCTTTTGTTTTCGGGCTCTTTGTTTACAACTGTGCAATTTTTATTTTTTTTAAAGTGGGTTAATCATTGGGGGTCTCTGCAGTGTAGAATATTTGTGGATCTCATTAAACTAGGAAAGTCAGTCATTCCCAAGTGTATTTTCTGCACAATTCTATAGGCAGATTTAACGGTCACGCTTCAACCACAACATTTGATGAGAGATTTCTATTGCTCCTTCTGTCCTTCTAATAGGTCATCTACTAAGAGCATATGATGTTGGAAAGGAAAGTCAAGGTTCTTGCCGTAATCTGGGAATGTGGAATGCTGACCCACATCCTACAATTTTGGCAGATCTGGAATGATAACTGGGATTATAGTAATTCATCCCCAACCTTAAGAGGGGGAAAAAATGGAAGATCAAAGCAATGCCACAAAATAAGAGGCAAGGAAAAAGGACGAAGCTCATTTCCAAGCCATTTGCAGATAAATGTTGGCCCAGATGTAGAGAACACCGCCACACGCATAACACATTAAATGTTACTAGAATCTCTAGGGGGGAAAAAGTTTAGTACAGTCCAAGAGGTCACGCTGGTAAAGAAAACCCATCATCTATTTGTGCCCTCCTAGAAATGCCTCTAACTCCGGGTGATTCCAAATCTTAAGCAAGTGAGCCTAGTGCAGTGATGGCAAACCTATGGCACGGGTACCATAGGTGGCACGCGGAGCCATATCTGCTGGCACACGAGCCATTGCCCTAGCTTAGTCCAGTGTGCATGTGTGTGCCAGCCAGCTGATTTTTGGCTTGCACGGAGGCTCTGGGAGGTCGTTTGTGGCTTCCAAAGAGCCTCCGGCGGGATGGGGAAGGGCGTTTTTACCCTACTCCGACTCCAGGGAAGCCTTTGGAGCCTGGGGAGGGTGAAATAGGAGCCTACTGGGCCCACCAGAAGTTGGGAAACAGGCCATTTCCAGCCTCCAGGGGGGCAGGGGATGCTGTTTTCGCCCTTCCCAGGCATTGAATTATGAGTGTGGGCACTTGCGCATATGCTCTTTCGCCACCCGAGGAAAAAAAGGTTTGCCATCACTGGCCCAGTGTGTACTTCTGTACATGTGCAGAAGTCACACCCTTAATTGAATCAAGCTTATTTCCAGGTAAATGGGCAGAGAGGAGTGCCTTCTAAATACCCAACCATCGGCCGCTGTGCCAACCACAACTGACTTTCGCCATTAAATAAGCAGTGGTACCAGAGATTTTAAACTGAGTGAGTATTTTCTCTTCCACGTGTTTCCAGCAATGCAGACCCTCAGCTCAGGATTTGACCCAGGAAGGGCCCAGAGCGGACTTTCCTCATTTCCCACCACGACAGAGATACTGGTAGGTAGATACCCAGGCAGGCATCAATGTCCCCAAAGCCTCCATTTCTTTCAAAACGGAAAGACAGAACGCAGAGACCGTTCAGAGAAAGAATAAGGCAGCTGGAGCACCTAGTGGGCACCCTGCACCACGCGCTCCCAGCGACGGAAAGAAGGAAGTGAGATCGCCTCCTGCTGGGCGCCATCAGCCGTTGCACTGTTGCTGGTACCGCAAATTCAGTTCCCGTAGCTCCCTCTCCCGCACTCGGCGGGACTTGTTGGATTTGGTGGAGCGGCTGGAACGGGTCGACTGAGCCGACTTGGTGCTTTGGCAACGAGACGACGCCCTCTTGAGGAGGTTCTGGGAGATGGAGCGGTGCAGGTTCTTCATGGAAGATGAGGCCGCCATGCTTACAACCCAGGGATGCTTTAAGGCTTGAAGGGCTGTCATCCGGTCGCCGGGATCCACGGTGAGCAGGTGGTCGATGAAATCTTTAGCGAGGTTGGACACGCTGGGCCAGGGCTGAGAATTTAAGGAGAAACAAAAGGGATGGGGGGGGGAAACGTGAATTGTCGTTTGAATGCAGTATTGCAGGCTGATTCTGCCTACCGCCAGCAGTTCGATCCTGACTGGCTGAAGCTTGACTCATCCTCCCATCCTTCTGAGGTGAGTAAAATGAGGACCCAAATTGTTGGCTGACTCTGTAAACTGCTTAGAGAGGGCTGGAAAGCCCTGTGAAGTGGTATATAAGTTTAAAGAGCTATTACTTCCCTCCCTCCCATCATTGCAGGTTGACTCTGCGCACTGCCAGCAGTTTGATCCTTGACTCAGCCTCCCATCCTTCCGAAGTCAGTAAAATGAGAATTGTTGGCTGACTCTGTAAACCGCTCTTAGAGAGGGCTGGAAATCCCTGTGAAATGGTATACTGTATAAGCCTAAGTGCTATTGTCCTTCCTTCCTTCCTTCCTTCCTTCCTTCCTTCCTTCCTCCTTCCCTCCCTTCCTCCCTCCCTCATTTACTTACTTACCCCAAAATAAGATCCTGCCTTATATTTTTTTGAACTCTGAAAAAAGGCAGAAGAGTAAAATAGGAAGGAAGGAAGGAAGGAAGGAAGATAGGAAGGAAGGAAGGAAGGAAGGAAGGAAGGAAGGAAGGAAAAGTCACAAAACTTAATGTGATGACGTGATGATGAGAATTTGACACCCCTGCACTATAATATCAACGGCTATTCAATAACCCCTGAGATTAGAGGGTTAGGCAGATTTTTAAAATATCTACCGTGGTCTCTCAGTGCTCTTTCCAGACAGAATGGCTATTTAGATGGACACACACACTTTAACCCGTGTGTGGGCCTCCCAAGCTTTGTTTTTACTGGCAGAGGGTTGCAGGAGGCCCTGGCAGCCGAAAACGAAGCTTGGGAGCCCGTTTTCGCTGGCAGAGCAAAAGCACCGTGGATTGGTCCTCTGTTTGTAGGGCAGCCTCGCGGGCCAGATCTGGCCCCTGTGTCTTGAGTTTGACACCCCGGATCTAGATTTTGTACTTATGCATAACAACAACAAAAAGGGACCATGTTTGCAGTTAGAGAGAGGTGGAGCTCACATACTGCTAGAATGTTAAATTTAAAAATGCTAATTATCGCCAACCAATAATCTATGTTAATGTTTTCAATGTTATTTTAACAATTTAACCAACCGGTATTATTTTAACCAAAATGCGAAGCAATTCCTGAATGGGGAACAGGCAGCAATAAATTATCACCTTCAATCTGACAAGGGAGTCAGCATTACCAGCTCAGTTAAGGGGCGCTAAACAGGAACAAATTCTCGAACAAGAAGGAATTGGATTTCTTATCCTTTCAATTACTCTGCCACCCTCTGAAATGGTAAGCAGAGAGCACTAGTAATTAGAAATCTCTTCTAGTCAGCAAACACAAATTGGTTTATTGATCTGTTTATCTTGCTGGAGGCTTCACCTGCTGTACAGTATGTATCTTTGGCTTGATTTAATTAAGCTACCTTTCTTAAGAAGAGGGAATATATATATATATATATTCGGGTTTCTTCCCGTGTAGGATTTGGAAATTTCTGGCGACGTTTCGATGAGGTCCCACTCATCATCTTCAGGCTGGTGTTTCTGTCCTTGTTCTAAGGCGAACACTGCGAGACCTAAGCTGCCTTCCTTCCCCAAAATATGGGGAATATAAGTTGTAAGCTTCGTGCTGCTGTAGATATAGTTATATCTATATCTATAGTTAGAACTACAGTGATCCCCCGATTATCGCGAGGGTTCCGTTCCAAGACCCCTCGCGATAATCGATAACTCGCGATGTAGCGGCACGGAAGTAAAAACACCATCTGCGCATGCGCGCCCCCTTTTCCATGGCCGCACATGCGCAGATGGTGGAGTTTGCGTGTGGGCGGCGGGGAAGACCCTTTGACCGCCCAACAGCTGATCTGCTCCACAGCGCGGCAGCAGCGAGGAGCCGAAGATGGGGTTTCCCCGTTGCCCAGGCAACGGGGAAACCCCATCTTCGGCTCCTCGCTGCTGCCGCGCTGCGGAGCAGATCAGCTGTTGGGCGGCCAAAGGAACCTTCCCTGGGTCTTCCCGCCGCCCAGGCAAAGGGGAAACCCCAAGATCGCTTGCCGCTTGCCCGTCACCCGCTCGCCCGGCCGCTCGCTTGCCGCTTGCCCGTTCGCCCGCCCGCCTGGCTGCTCGCTTGCCGCTCGAGAGCAAGAGGGGGAGAGATAGAGAAAGAGAGAGAAGGAAAGAAAGAGATGAGAGAGGGAGGAAGAGAGTGTGAGAGAGGAAGAAGCAAGATAGAGAAAGAGAGAGAGAAAGAAAGATGAGAAAGGAAGGGAGTGACGTCATCGGGTGGAAAAATCGCGATATAGCGATTCGCAATGATCGGGATCGCGAAACTCGGGGGATCACTGTATATCTACAGCAGCACAAAGCTTACAACTTCAGCCTGATGATGGTGAATGTGATTTCACCGAAACTACACATAGACATGCAAAATATTACACAGGGCAAAATCCGAACTCAGAACAACCTACATATACAGACACATACACACACACACACAAACACACACACACACAAAATTAAGGTTAGAAATGAAACGAGCTTACTGACTTCTTTGCCTATTGCCCATTAAAATGATCACTTTCATTCTCTAGAATGAAATGAGAGGAACATGGCAAGCTGGTCGCAGACTCTCAATTTCATGAGCTTTGTATTACTTCAATATATCCTCCCCCCCAGTATTTGCTCAAGGAGAGCTACATTGGGTGCAATATTAAAAACCTGCATTTGAACTCAATTCTTAGGGAACCACTTAAATGTCAAAGCAAGGAAAACAAGATGATGATTGGTATGCAACAAGTTCATGGACAGGAAAATGGGTGGGCCCATCTCCCCCCCCCCCCGGTGAGTCCTAAACCAGATCAGACCCAATACTAATAATGATTGCTTGGATAATGTAAAGCAGGAATCCCCAAACTTGGCAACTTTAAGACTTGTGGACTTTAACTCCTAGAATTCTATTTAGCTACGCTGGCTGGAGAATTCTGAGAACTGAAGTCTACAAGTTGCCAAGTTTGAAGGCCTATGATCTAAAGCAGTGTTTCCCAACCTTGGCAAGTTGAAGATATTTGGACTTCAACTCCCAGAATTCCCCAGCCAGAGAATGCTGGCTGGGGAATTCTGGGACATGAAGTCCAGATATCTTCATAGAAACATAGAAGACTGACGGCAGAAAAAGACCTCATGGTCCATCTAGTCTGCCCTTATACTATTTCCTGTATTTTAACTTACAATGGATATATGTTTATCCCAGGCATGTTTAAGTTCAGTTACTGTGGATTTACCAACCACGTCTGCTGGAAGTTTGTTCCAAGGATCTACTACTCTTTTAGTAAAATAATATTTTCTTATGCTGCCTTTGATCTTTCCCCCAACTAACTTCAGATTGTGTCCCCTTGTTCTTGTGTTCACTTTCCTATTAAAAACACTTCCCTCCTGAACCTTGTTTAACCCTTTAACATATTTCAATGTTTCGATCATGTCCCCCCCTTTTCCTTCTGTCCTCCAGACTATACAGATTGAGTTCATGAAGTCTTTCCTGATACGTTTTATGCTTAAGACCTTCCACCATTCTTGTAGCCCGTCTTTGGACCCGTTCAATTTTGTCAATATCTTTTTGTAGGTGAGGTCTCCAGAACTGAACACAGTACTTCAAATGTGGTCTCACCAGCGCTCTATATAAGGGGATCACTATCTCCCTCTTCCTGCTTGTCAATTTGCCAAGGTTGGGAAACACTGATCTAAAGCATAGAATTTAAAAATATACTAGCTATGGTACATTTACAATATCATATGAAATAGAGTAGCGCTTCAAGACCTCCCCGACACCTGCCTTCAGGACGAAAATCAGCTGGCCAGCAAGGACATGCATGCTGGAGATGATATAGGGCAATGCCTCACATGCCCTCAGATATGGCTCCGTGTGCCACCTGTGGCACATGTGCCATATGTTAGCCATCACGGGCCTCGAAGATCACACTAAATGCCAAGACAATGGTTTTCATTCCAAAAGTAGAACCATAAGAAAAGCCATGCTGAATTGGGCCAAAGCCCATTGAGTCCAGTATTCTGTGTCACACAGTGGTCCACCAATTGTCCATGGGGATCTTGAGCAGAAAGAGAAGGCAAAACCCTCCCTTTCCCTCGACCCCAACAAATGGTACCCAAGGGAACCCCGCCTGCCTCAGTCAACATAGAGGCGGCACTTGGACATCCATTTCAATAACCACCAATACACTTGGCATCCATGAATCTGTCTAATCCTGACTTGAAGTTATCCAGGCCGACAGCTGTCACGACCTCTTCTTGAAGTGAATTCCATAAACCAAGGACCCTCTGGGTGAAGAAATATTTCCCTTTATTTGTCCTCACTTTCTTACCTCTGAGCTTTAGGGAATGTCCCCTCGTCCTAGTATTGTGTGATAGAGAAAAGGATTTTTCTCTATCCACCTTTTCTATCCCATGCATGATTTTATAATGGTTTTTTTTTAATGGGTTATTCAGTGCCAAGTTATACTTGGTTAGCTAGGTGTAGTATGGTGCCTAGTAGTCTACCATATTAGGGTTACATCCACTTTTTAGTCTGGAGCGGGTATACCCACAGGAAAAGAAATGTGCTACAATATTTGTATATTTGAGATACCTTCAAGTTCCAATCAGCTGGAATTCCAATTCCAATCCCCCAAATCGACTCCTTTCTTCCTCTTTGTTGTTCCAACCTCAACAAATAGAACAAGCAAGCAGAAACAACAACAAAGACCTGAATGGGACTCTGCAGGTAGCTGCAGAAATAGACAAAATCCATAGCTGTTGCTATAAACATTCAGAGCCTCATTATTGGGCTTTTGTGCGGAGAAACTGTTCCAATAGCAAACCCAAGCACCACGAACAGAAGAGGCTTGAAATTAATTATTTTGCCTGGTGATTTATACCATGTCGGTCATTGTTCTCAATATTCATGTTTTCGTTGAAGCTTCGTAGTGATTTCCTGAAGGGCTATTTCCAGTTTTTCAAAAACAATGTAATGTATTAATTCAGTTATTCACCATCAAAGAATGATATCCTGGACCTTTTAACCTCCATGACATCCTTAAATCCTTGGTTAATTCATTTCTATTTTATTCTTCTGCCTTTTTTCAGGGTTCAAAAATATATGATAGGATCTTATTTTTGGGGAAGGAAGGAAGGAGGGAGGGAGGGAGGGAGGGAGGGAGGGAGGGAGGGAGGGAGGAAGGAAGGAAGGAAGGAATGGGTGGGTGGAGATAGGTAGAAAGAAAGATAGATACATACATAGCTAGCTAGCTATAGATCAGGGGTTCTCAACCTGGGGGTCAGGATCCCTTTGGGGTTCGAACGACAGTTTTACAGGGGTCACCTGAGACCATGGGAAAAGACAAATTTCCCAAGGTGTTAGGAACTACAGCTTCTATTCTGGCGCTTGGAACGTAGTTTTACAATCCGACCAATCAGGCGTTTAAAGTGGGGGTGTCCCTCTGACCTTCCTGCCAATCAGCTTCAAGCTCTGTTGGGAGAATTGGTGCTAGACTTATGGTTGGGGGGTCACCACAACAAGAGGAACTGTATTAAGGGGTCGCGGCATCAGAAAGGTTGAGAACCACTGTTATAGATAGGTAGATACCCTGTTCCCCCCAAATAAGACATCTTCTGATAATAAGCCTGTTCTGTCTGGGTCCCTCCAGAAGCAAACACCAACCCAAAAAGAGAATCCAGACACACTGGTAAAAAGCAAAGGCAGTTTATAGAATTCAAAGCAAACACAGGTAACAGAAAATGTCCTTACAAACAGGAACACGCTGAAACTTCAAAGATGTTTCACGAAGGCCATGAAGTAAAACAGGATTCTTGCTGTCAAAAACAAAGCTGGAGATAACAAACATACGCCTCCCCCAAGTCTTCCAGTCTTCTAGGCCACAAGCCAAGATCAGAGACGCCGAGAAGCAAAGCAGGGTCACAGAACTTCCAGTTGATAACGCTCCACATGGCTTAAAGGGCTGGCCTGCCTTTTAAACCCTGCTGAGGAGAACCACACCCAAACCCAGCTGTTGCCAATTCAGTGATGCCAATACCTTTCTAATTGGTCCCGTCTCTGAGCTGCACGTCGCTGTCTCATGTCAATTATAGCCTGTGCTTCCTCATCCAATGAGGCCAGGCTACTGGCTGGGGAGAGCCCCCCCCCCGGGGCTCTCAGGCTGCTCCCCCTCATCCTCTTCCTGACTTTCCTCTCCCCCGTCTGCCTGGTCCTCCCCCTCCTGTTCACTGTCCTCCTCCTCCGGGCCTGGATCCAGCAGAGATGCAGCCGGTCCCCGAGGAGCCTCAGGCTGAATCACAACAAAGCCCAATCGGACTTTTGAGTGCCTGGCAATAAGGCCAAGGGCTTATTTCAGGGTTCCAAAAAATATAAGACAGGGTCTTATTTTCAGTACATTTACAGCATCATACGAAATAGAGCAGAGCTTCAAGAAACTGACGCTCTTTTTCAGTTGGTGTGACTAGACAGCTATAGGAGTCCCAGGTATAGAATCAGACTTTGGGGAAGCACAGGCTTAAAATATATTGAGCCGACTGAAACGAGCAATATTCTTGTTCTGCACACCGGAGAAAAAGAATAAATACCACTAAGTAACAGATTGCCAGTGAAATGGCCGTTGTCAGCAAAAGACTTAGCAAGCTAAACAGGGAGAAATTGGGTGATGTACTGCCCAGAGCATTTTGAAGCTATAGCGGATATTTACGGGGCCTTCTCAGACACTCTCTACTAATGAGTCCCGTATCATGTTTTGTCCAGCTCGCATTTAACAATGCGCATCTTTGGAAATAAATAAATGACCGTGCTGTAGAGTAGCCATTTGATACATCCAAAATTGTCACAATCACGTTAGGAAACCATCTATAGTGCAACGCACTTGGCAACATCATCCGGAATGGGTTTTTAAAAAGTAAATTGCCACCCTTATTGATCTGTGAATGTTTTAACAGGCAAACAAACCAAAATGATGGTTTCACAGAGGATTCTCCAACTGTATGTATTTAAAAGGGGAGGGGGGAAGAAAGGATAGGGTATTTATTTAAAAAATTTTTATACAGGCTGCCCAACTCACTCTGCGTAAACTCTGGGTGGTTTTTAAAGATTAAAAAAAAATCATATATACATACAGTGTTCCCTCGATTTTTGCGGGGGATGCGTTCCGAGACCGCCCGCGAAAGTTGAATTTCCGCGAAGTAGAGATGCGGAAGTAAATACACTATTTTTGGCTATGAACAGTAACACAAGCCTTCCCTTAACACTTTAAACCCCTAAATTGCAATTTCCCATTCCCTTAGCAACCATTTAGATTATTACTCACCATGTTTCTTTATTAAAATTTATTTTTAAAAAATATTTATTAAAGGTGGACGAAAGTTTGGTGATGATATATGACCTCATCGGGCAGGATAACCGTGGTATAGGGGGGGAAACCACAAAGTATTTTTTAATTAATATTTTTGAAAAACCGTGGTATAGACTTTTCACGAAGTTCGAACCCGCGAAAATCGAGGGAACACATATATATATATATGTAGATTGTTCTGAGTTCGGGTTTTGCCCTGTGTAATATTTTGCATGTTTATGCGACGTTTCGGTGAAATCACATCCACCATCATCAGGCTGAAGTTTCCAAGCTTCGTGCCTGATGATGGTGGATGTGATTTCACCGAAACATCGCATAAACATGCAAAATATTACACAGGGCAAAACCCGAACTCAGAACAATCTACATACATATACCCGTGAAAATTTACGAATATATATATATATATATATATATATATATATATATATATATATATCCTAGTCTCCCTTAATTTTCAAATTCAGCTTAAACATGTGACATACATACATACATGCATACATACATATATATATATATACACGTTTTGCCAGAAATCTCTGAATCTTACATGGGAAGAAACCTGAATATGCCAAGACCGTCATACCTGTACCCATGAAAATTTACGAAAACAAATATATGTGTGTGTGTGTGTGTGTCTGTGTATATAACATATTTTTGCTAATATTGAAAAGGGAGGACTTATTTGTAGGGAGTAGGGTTTATATCAGGTGCATGTGTAAAAAAATCAAGCTAGGACTTACTTTCTGAGTAGGTTGCATTTGGTACACAGTATTTAGAATCAAATTTGTAACAACTTGAAATTTTCTTAGTTTTTGCGAACATCATTTTCCCAACAGCTGCCAAAAAAACTTCTAAATCGGCCACCTGAAATATCTCAAAACATTGACTTCCTCGGTAGGGGTGGAAGTTTTGTGCACTTGCCATGTAGTCTGCAGGCATGTATCAATACAAGCCATTCATCTTGTATCTTACACAGGCCAGCCAGTGAATGCGGCAGCAGCAGGTGTTCCTAAGAACCAACAACCAGAAGCCTCCTCTGCACAGTCAGCTACGTGCACAGTTTTACCAATCGACACTGATCACTTGATTGAGTCAATTTTCAGGTTTCAGAAGAAGTCTGCCAATCGCCCAGAAAGGCGTTTAAGTCCAAACAGCAAAACAAAACCTTAATTGGGAAACATGTCTCTAAACCCAGCCCTGGCAAACTCCCAGTAAAGGGAATATGTATACTGTGTAGACTGAAACCTATGTACCAAGTATGATGGACTGGAGGGGATGATGGAGCCTGGACAAATGGTCAATATGCTGGAACAATCAAGAAGGTAGGTAGGTAGGTAGGAAGGAAGGAAGGAAGGAAGGAAGATAGAATGAAAGAATGAAAGAACAAAAGAAAGAAAGAAGACTAGAGAGAAAGAAGAGAGAAAGAGGAAAGAAAGAAACAAAGAAAGAAAGAAAGAAAGAGAGAGAGTAGAAAGAAAGAAGAGAGAAAGAGCAGGAAAGAAAGAAAGAAAGAAAGAAGAAAGAAAGAAAGAAAGAGAGAGAGAGTAGAAAGAAAGAAGAGAGAAAGAGGAGGAAAGAAAGAAAGAAGGAAAGAAAGAAAGAAAGAGAGAGGGGGGGAGGGAAAACTAATTCTGTGGTTCTATATGCCACTTCATGAACACATTTTTACAAAACACCTTTTCTTTATCTTCTGTTTTCCCCAAGAAATCACTGCCAAATACTGAAAGGGTAATGATATGACTTCTGACATGGTGGTCTTGCTCAAGCAAACTTATTACAGATTTTATACAAATGAAAAAATGATAAAAGTCGTTAGAAACAAATACATCAATATATTGCCAAAATCTGAACCAAAACCACAATATTCTTATCGGCTAAAATTTCAGGGAACATAAATGAAAAATATCACATTTTGCAAAGATAAATGCTGAACGTTAAAAGAACAAGTTGGCTCTATCAGATGGGGAGACCAAATCTGAACATCCATTTGGGATTGTATAAGGACTTCTGCCTTGGGCGGTGGGTTGGTCTAGAAGACCTACAGGGTTCCTTTCAGCCCTATGATTTTACGATGCATAAATTTTAACAGATAATGTGTCTACCCTTTGAGATGGTGAAGTTTAGGAAACAGGAAATGCTAGAAGTCTTAGATCAGAAGTCTCCAAACTTGGCAACTTTGGGAATTGATGTCCACAAGTCTTAAAGATGCCAAGTTTGAAGACCCCCATTTTAGATTGTGGATAAGGATATTGTAGTGAATCCTGAAAGCCTGTCAGAGCCTCTCCAGGTTTCAATTTATACCTAACACAATTAAGAGAGAGTTGTTCTTTTTCACATTTTCTACTTTATCAGAATTCAAATGTCTTTTCTGTAATGGCTGGGTATTCTCCTCTTTCTTCTCTTGAGTCAAATCTGCATTATACTACACCACTCCGTTACAAAAATTAAACAGAGAAATAATAAACAATTTTCTTGGCAACATCCGGTCTGGGTCTACTTTTCCAGGTACATCAACCGGAATCTAAACAGTTGAAAGCAAACTAAATGAGTTTAATTCCAATTAAATAATCTCTATTCTCACGGTCAATATGCAGTGGGCAAAATTCAAGTCCACAAAGGTTATTAGCCCAAATACACCCGTCTTTATCCTCATGGAAACATCTTGCATACAAGGCTCCTGATTAACTACAGTACTGTTGTACCTCTACCTACAAACGCCTCTACTTACGAACATTTCTAGATAAGAACCGGGTGTTCAAGATTTTTTTGCCTCTTCTCAAGAACCATTTTCCACTTACAAACCCAAGCTTCCGAAACTGTAATCGGAAAAGGCAGGGAGAAGCCTCCATGGGGCCTCTCTAGGAATCTCCTAGGAGGAAACAGGGCCAGAAAAGGCGGGGAGAAGCCTCTGTGGGGCCTCTCTAGGAATCTCCTGGGAGAAAACAGGGCCGAAAAAGGCAGAGAGAAGCCTCCGTGGGGCCTCTCTAGGAATCTCTTGGGAGGAAACATGCCCTCCACCCTCCCTGTGGTTTCCCCAATCCCACACATTATTTGCTCTTACATTGACTCCTATGGGGAAAATTGCTTCTTCTTATAAACTTTTCTACTTAAGAACCTGGTCACGGAACGAATTAAGTTCGTAAGTAGAGGTACCACTGTTTAGCCAACGTTGTAGGCAAAAAAAATATCCATGGCCATTTCAACTTTGAAAGAGAGCAAATGTCCAATTAATCTGTACTTCTGGGAACATTTTCTGCCCGCTGCATCAGATCTGGCCATAGAGCTGAGGCAATCAGATGAGGACAAAAGGGACTCTAGGTACATTAGCTTGTCAGCTGGACAGTTGCATTAAAGGTTGAGGGAAAGAGCAAAGAATTGGGGTGGGGGAAAAGGAGAAAGACTTTCAGAATGTGCAACTGTTAGGCTGACCTGTCAGGGACGGCAGCATCTTATTCCAAGCTCCGTTCAATATTTCTCTTTTTTTTTTTTTAAAAAAATGAAATTAAAAAAAAGGAAGAACACTTGGACTCTTCAATCGAGCCCCTTGAGGTTGCCAGGGATGCGAAAACGCATTCCTTGGTAAATGGATTTCTCTTCTTCTAAGAAAGAGTGGGACCGCTCTTAAGGTCCTCTTAAGAGTAGGATATTGCAGCCTCCTTTCCATCCAAGAGTTTCGTGGATTTGTTTCTTCCTTCTTGCAAGCACTTGAAAATCGAGCCCTCCTCGGTAAGTAACTGAAATACTAATGAGAGATCGAAACCAAAGGCTCTGCCACTGTTGGACCCCAGCCCTCATCGCACTGTTTGCTGGCTTTTAGGAACAGCAGACCAACCAGACTTGAAAAGTCATTGTTTGTCAATCAAGAATTAAAAGTATCTTAGGGGCATTGTAACTTGGTCTGTTGTGTAGATGTGGTTCAGAATAGGGAATTTGTGGCGCGGGTGGGGCATTTCCCCCCCCTGTTTGTTATGTGTGGTGGGATTGTGTCTGGGTGTCACGTGACTTTCGTTGTCAACGACAATTCGTTGTATGGCAATAAAGTATTTATATAATAAAGCAGTCAGGTTAGAACAGGTAGCAATAGCACTTGTATACCACTTCACAGTGCTTACTAGCCCTCTGTAAGCAGTTTACAGAGTCAGCCTATTGCCCCCAACAATCTGGGTCCTCATTTTACCCACCTCCGAAGGATGGAAGGCTGAACCTGTCAGGATCGAATACTTGGCAGTGGGCAAAGTTAGCTTGTAATACAGTGTTCCCTCGATTTTCGCGGGTTCGAACTTCGCAAATAGCCTATACCACGTTTTTTTAAAAAATATTAATTAAAAAATACTTCGCAGTTTTTTTCCTATACCACAATTTTTCCCACCCGATGACGTCATATGTCATTGCCAAACTAATAGTTTTTGCAAATAAATAACCAAAAATAATAATTATTGTTAATAAATAATTATGTTTATAAATATCAGGGTCACTAAGTGTCTTATTCAATGGTGCGTACCAGTAATAATGGTGAGTAAATGGTTGTTAAGGGAATGGGAAATGGTAATTTAGGGGTTTAAAGTGTTAAGGGAAGGCTTGTGATACTGTCCATAGCCAAAAATGGTGTATTTACTTCCGCATCTCTACTTCGCAGAAATTCGACTTTCGCGGGCGGTCTCGGAACGCATCCCCTGCGGAAATTGAGGGAACACTGTATTGCATTCTGACCATTGCACCATCAAGGGAGGGAGGGAGGAATAGCAAGAGCACTTAGACTTATATACCACTTTATAGTGTTTCAAGCCCTCTCTCAGTGGTTTACAGAGTCAGCATATTGACCTCAACAATCTGGGTCTTCATTTTACCCAACCTGGAAGGATGGAAGGCTGAGTCAACCTTAAACCAGGTGAGAACTAAACTGCCAAATTCCAATCAGCAGAAATGGCCTGCAGTGCTGCACTCTAACCAGTGTGCTTATCATGGTCCAGAATTCACCCCATTCCCAATCATTAGTGAATAAGTGAATTTGGGCTAGTAACAAACAAGAGTTGTTGCCACTAATGTAAAACGTAATCTAGAACAAAGATGCGGAACCACGGCCATTTTATGACTTGTGGACTACAACTTCCAGAATTCCTGAGAGTTAAAGTCCACAAGTTTTATTTTATTTATTTATTTATTGGATTTTTATGCCGCCCTTCTCCTTAGACTCAGGGCGGCTTACAACATGTTAGCAATAGGACTTTTTAACAGAGCCAGCATATTGCCCCCACAATCCGGGTCCTCATTTTACCCACCTCGGAAGGATGGAAGGCTGAGTCAACCTTGAGCCGGTGATGAGATTTGAACCGCTGACCTTCAGATCTACAAGTCAGCTTCAGTAGCCTGCAGTACAGCACTCTACCTGCTGCGCCACCCTGGCTCAAGTTATTAAAGGGCCAAAATTCTCCACACTGCTCAAAAAAATAAACAGGACACTTAAACAACACAACATAACTCCAAGTAAATCAAACTTCTGTGAAATCAAACTGTCCGTTTAGGAAGCAACACTGATTGACCATCAATTTCACGTGCTGTTGTGTACGTTCAACTTTGTACTTAATTTAATGAGAATATTTCATTCATTCAGATTTAGGATGTGTTATTTGATTGTTGCCTTTATTTTTTTTGAGCAGTATAGAAGAAAACTGGAATATTAAAAAAAAAAGAACAAACCCTAAGCCAGTTTCACAATTTAAGACTAAAATTATAAAAAGGGGGCACAATTTATGTATGATGCCTAAGGCAGCCTTGGTTTCCTCATAGTTTTTAAATTTTGTACAAATTTTACGTTTGTGTCTTACACCATCGAGCAAGTCAATATTTCATCAGAGATGCACCAACAGTGTGTTCAAGGCAACTTCTGCTGCAAAACTATCTGAAGTGGGATATGCGTCAAGGTGCATTAAACTTTGTATCAAGTGGAAGTGGTCTTTGTTAGAAAGAAAAGGCTGCTGTGAGTCACAGAGCAACAAGGAGAGAGTGACGTTGGTGGATCATTTTCCCAGGCAAGCTGACAAATGTAAATGACAAATTGCAACCACTCTTCCAGGCAGATGATGTGTCCTCTGCCTCTTAAATGATGGGGGAAAGAGGGCTGTGGAAAGATCTACAGACCCCTCACATCCTGGACACAAACTACTTCAACTCCTACCCTCAAAACAAAGCTATAGAGCACTGCACACCAGAACAACTAGACACAAGAACAGTTTTTCACAGAACGCAATCACTCTGCTAAACAAATAATTCCTATAAAGCCCTTCATGGCACTGGACCAGGTTATCTGTGAGACCTCCTTCTGCCGTACAAAGCCCAGCGACCGGTTAGGTCCCACAGAGTTGGTCTTCTCCAGGTCCCCTCAACTAAACAATGTCGTCTGGCGGGACCCAGGGGAAGAGCCTTCTCCGTGGCGGCTCCGACCCTCTGGAATCAGCTCCCCCCAGAGATTAGGATTGCCCCCACCCTCCTTGCCTTTCGTAAACTTCTTAAGACCCACCTCTGCCGTCAGGCATGGGGGAACTGAGACATCTCCCCTTGCCTATGTAGTTTGTGTATGATATGACTGTGTGTATGTTTTTATATATTTTTATATTTTCTTTTTAGACTTTTTTAATGTAAAACTGTTATTTTAGATTTTAATTATTAGATTTGTTACCATGTATTGTTTTTATCACTGTTGTGAGCCGGCCCGAGTCTGCGGAGAGGGGCGGCATGCAAATCTGATAAATAATAATAATAATAATAATAATAATAATAATAATAATTCACTCCACATTGTTACAAGTCTACGGAGAGGGGCGGCATACAAATTTAATTAATAAATAAATACATAAATAAATAAATAATAATAATAACAACAACAACAACAACAACTTAGGACCGTTTTCATCCTTACGACCGTTGTAGCCTCCCCATGGTCACATGTATCAATGTTTATGTAAAGATGGTGAAAAAAATAAAACATTCTTTAAAAAAAATAAAACATTCTTTAAAAAAAATAAAAATAAATATGAATCAGTTGCCAAACATCTGAATTTTGATCACTTGACTATGGGAATGCTGCAAAGGTCTTAAGTGTGAAAAATGGTCATAAATCACTTTTTTCAGTGCCGTTGTAACTAAACAGTCGCTAAGGAATCTGTTGTAAGCCAAGGATTACCTACATGTGCAAACTCGATTGTGTTGTTCCTGTGTGTTATTAAATATCTTAGCAATAAACTTTCCCATTGCCTGGGTAGCATTTTTCCTTTTTGATGGAGGGAGTACTTGAAGTGATTCTTCAAGGTCAGCCAGTGAGTTTCATATTTCCTGAGATTTGAAACCAGGCCTCTCTGACCTTGATAGTCCTGTGAAATACAGTCTCTTTCCAGACAATCTTGGGCTACATACATACTTGTCAACTCACATTTGCGTTTGCAAATGAAATTTTGTGGGAGAAAGCAGGAGAACAGTCACTGGGCTTCAGCAGGAGCATAGGAGCAAGCACAGGGGAAATTTAAGGTTTGCAGACATTAAAAGGAAAAAAAGCTCACAATCACATTCTAAGGAGAAAACCACAGAATATTCAGAGTTAATTAGAAAAGGGAAATGTAAAATGAAATGACTGGATAGAATGGAATAGCTTGGAGGATGACAGAATAGAGCTGCGTACAGGACCACTTCAATTAGGAACTGTGTAAATAACTGCAGTCCGCTACTGAAGCTCCATCTGCACTTCGTATTACGTGGAACCTATTGACCCAATTTCATATATTTCAAACATTTTGTATACTGTATTTTTCAGAGTATAAGACGCAGCGAATTATAAGATGCACCTTAGTTTTTTGGGAGGAAAATGGAGTGGGGAATTTACGTACAAAGTATTCATCTGGCTAGCGTCCTTAGTCTGGTCAGCTTCAGCACATTATTTTATCCCCTGGTTAGGGCTGAATAAAAAGCTTCTTTGGAGGGAATAGCAATGAAAACAAGCCTGCAAAGACTTAGGGCTGGAAAAAATCTGCTTCAGAGTAGTAATGAAAAAATCCTGCAAGCCAGGAAGATCGTTAGCACTTCATTAGAGCTGGAAAAAAAGATTTAAAAAAGCTACATTCGGAGTATAAGATGCATCAAAATTTTCAGCCTTGGGTAGGGGGGTGGAATCTGTGTCTTACACTCTGAAAAATGCAGTGATTGTGAAGACTGAAGCTGGGAGGCCTGGAAACTAACAACCTTAGACCAGATGTTATCAAAACAGGAAGCAAGGCTGAGAAACATGGGGGCCAGAAGTCTATTATCATGCAAAGACAGGAAAAAGAAACATGGATTTTAAAGAGGACTCCATATTACTCAGCAGCTCATTGTCAACACAAGCAACTCACCCATCAAACTTCCCAAATAGAGATTTATTGCTGAGCTTGGGTGAAAATCTAGGGACTGTCTCTGTGGAACTACAAAACCCAAAAAAAGCTGCTCAGACTGTGAAGATTTAACAGCATCACAGCCTGCTTTTTGAGATGGGAAATTCAATTCAATTCAATTCAATTTATTAGATTTGTATGCCGCCCCTCTCCGCAGACTCGGGGCAGCTCACAGCAATAATAAAAAACAATATACAATGGCAAATCTAATAATTAAGATATCTAAAAACCCTTATTTAAAACAATACATTCAGATAAACATACCATGCATAAATTATATAGACCAGGGGAGATGGCTCATTTCCCCCATGCCTGACGGCAGAGGTGGGTTTTAAGAAGTTTTCGAAAGGCAAGGAGGGTGGGGGCAATCCTAATCTCTGGAGGGAGCTGGTTCCAGAGGGTCGGGGCCGCCACAGAGAAAGCTCTCCCCCTGGGCCCCACTAGATGACATTGTTTCGTCGACGGGACCCAGAGAAGGCCAACTCTGTGGGATCTAATCGGTCGCTGGGATTCGTGCGGCAGAAGGCGGTCCCAGAGATATTCTGGTCTGATGCCATGAAGGGCTTTATAGGTCATAACCAACACTTTGAATTGTGACTGGAAACTGATCAGCAACCAATGCAAACTGCGGAGTGTTGGTGTAACATGGGCATACCTAGGTAAGCCCATGATTGCTCTCGCAGCTGCATTCTGCACAATCTGAAGTTTCCGAACACTTTTCAAAAGTAGCCCCATGTAGAGAGCGTTACAGTAGTCGAACCTCAAGGTGATGAGGGCATGAGTGACTGTGAGCAATGACTCCCGGTCCAGGTAGGGCCGCAACTGATGCACCAGGCGAACCTGAGCAAACGCCCCCCTCGCCACAGCTGAAAGATGGTTCTATAATGTGAGCTGTGGATCGAGGAGGAGATCGAGAAATGCATAGAAATTGTAGTACATATTTTAAATCTGCATATTAAAAAATGTAAAACACAGATGTCTTCTGCCCCACTACGTCCCATTCATAAAATTAGTCGGTGACGCAGGCAGATAATTTGTGGATACTTTTACCGGGAGTTTTTGTTATCAATCATAAGAGAGTAGAACAATAGGATCTATCAAACTATTTGGCTTCTCATCATGGAATCACCAGACACATTAGGTGGAGTATATTCTGTTATTTTTTTAATATACTTTATATATATATACACGCCCCCCCCACCCCACCCAAAAAAAGGCTTCTGCTTATTTAACAAAGCCCTGATAAAGCAAAGAAGCTGCAGGGCGCAGGGAAAAACACAATTAGTTCCTAACAGATAAATTGAGCTGATCCCGCTCCGAATAAGCACTGCAACGCAAAGAAGCTAACATCATCAGAAGTGTTTGTAGTGTCTCTCCAAGCTGCATTAAACTTCCCTTCTTGGTCATCAACTATCTATCATCCAGGAGCCAAAGAATAATAATTAGAGCAGTGAAGTCAGCAGAACCTGAATGAGTTATTAGAGTAGCGTGGCCATTGATCGCTTAATAGCCTCTGGAAAAGAGACTCTCCCTTCAAGAATGGAACCACGTGAGGAAGACACGTGCGGCCACACTGCCAAGCACCCACCGCTATACAGTAGTGGTCCTCGACTTACAATGGCTCATTTACTGACCGTTTGAAAGTTACAACTTATGACCCTTTTCATCCTGACGGCTGTTGTAGCTTCCCCATGGTCATGTGATAAAGAGGGAGGGGGCGTGGCCATGGGGAGGCCCATCTGTTAACTATAAAATGGATTAGAAACATAGAAACATAGAAGACTGACGGCAGAAAAAGACCTCATTGTCCATCTAGTCTGCCCTTATACTATTTCCTGTATTTTATCTTAGGATGGATCTATGTTTATCCCAGGCATGTTTAAATTCAGTTACTGTGGATTTATCTACCACGTCTGCTGGAAGTTTGTTCCAAGGATCTACTACTCTTTCAGTAAAATAATATTTTCTCATGTTGCTTTTGATCTTCCCCCCAACTAACTTCAGATTGTGTCCCCTTGTTCTTGTGTTCACTTTCCTATTAAAAACACTTCCCTCCTGGACCTTATTTAACCCTTTAATATATTTAAATGTTTCGATCATGTCCCCCCTTTTCCTTCTGTCCTCCAGACTATACAGATTGAGTTCATGAAGTCTTTCCTGATACGTTTTATGCTTAAGACCTTCCACCATTCTTGTAGCCCGTCTTTGGACCCGTTCAATTTTGTCAATATCTTTTTGTAGGTGAGGTCTCCAGAACTGAACACAGTATTCCAAATGTGGTCTCACCAGCATTCTATATAGCGGGATCATAATCTCCCTCTTCCTGCTTGTTATACCTCTAGCTATGCAGCCAAGCATCCTACTTGCTCTCCCTACCGCCTACCGGATTACTATTAGATCAGTAGCGGGTTACAGCCGGTACGTCCAATAAGGCATCCCGGTAGCAAAAATGGAGGTGTGCGCGCAGCTCCAGCTAGCTGACCGGCGTGCACATCGGCGCGAGATTCCGTTTCTGCGCATGCACCGGAAGCCAAGTTCACACGAGGACACACATGTGAGCGAGATTTCGGCGATTTTTGCATGTGTGGAAGCAAAACATATTGACGAAAATTGACGAAATCTCGCTCCGCGCACATCCTCATGCCAGATTTGGCTTCCGGCGTATGCACAGAAGCCAAATCTCGCTCTGGCACGTGCCCAACCACTGGATGGATGTGCCTGCACCCGCACTGGTTTTGAAAAGGCGCTGGTTTTGAACGAGTGGGAAAGGAGAAAGATCCCTGCTGCTGAAATAACCGTATTTTTCAGAATATAAGACGCACATTTTTCCTCCCTAAAAAAGAGGTTGAAAATCTGGGTGCATCTTATACGCTGAATGTAGCCCATGACATAACCCAGTAAAACATACACAGAGTAAGAACAGGTTAAATAAAATCCATTAAATTTGACATATAGCACACCTAAAAGGCATCTCCCCCAGTCAGGCAAAATTTCAAAAACAAGATTAAGAAATAGTACGTATCCATATATCACTGGTGAAGTATTAAGAACATTATTTTTGGGGCAATACAGTAACTCTGTAAACCGCTCAGAGAGTCCACTGTGAAGCAGTATGTAAGTCTAAATGTCATTGCTAATACACCTGCACAGTGCTAAAAGTTCCTTCTACCATTACTATTACTGTCACAGTGCAGCATTTTGGGCCATTCCCTGGCTACAAGCATATTCCTAGAAGAGACCCACTTATCAGGGCAGAGCAATTCACCAAAAGCAGATTAGCCCCTTTGAGAAGTGATTCAAATATTCAAGACATCCCTGCAATAACATTATAGGAACGATGCTAGTCCTTGGCTATTCTTTTATTTAGGTTTGATACTGGAAGAAGGGCCTTGGCCCTGTATCAGTGGGGGTGGGAAGATTCTCCTTGTTGAGATTGTGGTTTGTTGATATACAAACCATTAAATATATTGCGCAAGACTGCCCACAATGTGCGTTCCCTGGTTCCCTAGATCTGCATGAAGCAACACCAGAGGTGATTGCCCTGGATAGCTGAATTGGTCATCCAGTTATGAAGCCACTGTTACACGCCCTTAGAAGTATTAGTTATACAGTGGTACCTCTACTTACGGACTTAATTTGTTCCGTGGCCAGGTTCTTAAGTAGAAACGTTTGTAAGAAGAAGCAATTTTTCCCATAGGAATCAATGTAAGAGCAAATAATGTGTGGGATTGGGGAAACCACAGGGAGGGTGGAGGTCCTGCTTCCTCCCAGGATATTCCTAGAGAGGCCCCATGGTGGTTTCTCCCCGCCTTTTTCGGCCCTGTTTCCTCCCAGGAGATTCCTAGAGAGGCCCCGCGGAGGCTTCTCCCCGCCTATTCCGGCCCTGTTTCCTCCCAAGAGATTCCTAGAGAGGCCCCACACAGGCTTCTCCCTGCCTTTTCCGGTTACAGTTTCAGAGGCTCGGGTTCTAAGTGGAAAATGGTTCTTGAGAAGAGGCAAAAAAATCTTGAACACCCATTTCTTATCTAGAAAAGTTTGTAAGTAGAGGCATTCGTAGGTAGAGGTACCACTGTATTAGTTATAATTACATGGACTGTGTAATATGCTCTTTTCGGTCATGTTCTCATCAAACATATCATCCCACACAACATCAATCCTCATTCCTTACTCACCTCCCCAGAGTAACTGTATTTTCCTTTCAGGATTTGCCGATACAAGCGGGTGCGGT
Organism: Erythrolamprus reginae; assembly: GCF_031021105.1. Classification (NCBI taxonomy): domain Eukaryota; kingdom Metazoa; phylum Chordata; class Lepidosauria; order Squamata; family Dipsadidae; genus Erythrolamprus; species Erythrolamprus reginae. Next base: position 14,247,637 of record NC_091958.1, on the reverse strand, counting down.
TATCATCCTCAAAAGGCATAGTCCCACTGAGTAGGATGTACGAGATCACCCCGAGCGCCCACATGTCCACAGAGTTTGTGTAAGGCTTCCGGATCAAGATCTCTGGGGCGATGTACTCCGGGGTCCCACAGGTAGTTTTCATTAAGCAGTCATCTCCTTTCTTCCGGGCACTCGCTAGCCCGAAATCGGTGATCATGATTTTAGAGTCCATACCCGGGTGATAATAGAGCAGGTTCTCTGGCTTCAAGTCTCTATGAGTTATGCCCAACGTGTGCAAGTATTTAACCCCATCCAATACCATCTGTAACACCCGGGTGGCATCCCTTTCCGTGAAAGACCCTTTAGCGATAATGCGGTCAAACAATTCGCCTCCGGTGGCCAGCTCCATGACCATGTAGACGCGCTCCTGAGTCTCGAAAACTTCGATGAGTTGAATGATGTTGGTGTGCCGCACCCGGCGGAGAACACACAGCTCTGACTCGCATACTTCTCTCCCCTCGCGGTATTTGGTCTCTATCAGCTTGATTGCATAAGGCTGCCTGGTAGCTTTGTGCTCCACTCGTACCACCCGGCTAAAGCTACCTCGGCCAATCAGAGCCTTGATGTCGTACTTGGCTGTCACCCTGGGATCAAATTTGGCACGGTACTTTGCCACTCTGTTCTTGCGGGGCTCCTGCTGCTCCACGTACGGATTGGTGTGACACGGTGGAGAAGGAATGGCAGACTTGATGGCGTCGCCATCCCCTTTGATGAAATGTTTATAGATGTCAGTTTTACAACCAGTGTAGGGCTCAACCTTTTTAACAAGATCCAATTGAACATCCTCGGGAGGCTCAGGGAGGACTTTACTAGTCCCACAGCCCATCACTGAATGGTACTAGTCATCCATCAAAATGGTCTCCCAGGATAGCACCACAGCAATCATGTCTGGAACAACTGCAACCATTGCAATATCCCAAGAAGCTGAAAAAAAAGGGAAAAATAGCCATTGTGTTGGCTTGGTTATTTTTCCTGCATCTACAGTTGAATTCAAACATCAGGAACTTTTTAGAAATTATATTATTATTATTATTATTATTATTATTATTATTATTATTATTATTATTATTATTATTATTGGATTTGTATGCCGCCCCTCTCCGTAGACTCGGGGTGGCTAACAACAGTGATAAAAAACAGCATGTAACAATCCAATACTAAAACAACTAAAAAAAACCTTATTATAAAACCAAACATACATACAAACAAACATACCATGCATAAATTGTAAAGGCCTAGGGGGAAAGAGTATCTCAGTTCCCCCATGCCTGACAGCAGAGGTGGGTTTTAAGAAACTTACGAAAAGCGAGGAGGGTGGGGGCAATTCTAATCTCTGGGGGGAGTTAGTTCTAGAGGGCCGGGGCCGCCACAGAGAAGGCTCTTCCCCTGGGTCCTGCCAAACGACATATCAGAAATGCGGTAGTCAGAAACTGCCTGTCAGCCCGAGCTATGCTTGATTAGCCATAGAACCCAAATCCATCTTTGCACAACACACTGAGCTGTGGTTACCTTATTTGATCCAATGAAACACATGTTAAGAGTTTCACAAGACACGTTTAACCACAAACTAATGGCACACACTGGCTCAGTATCATACCCACTGCTAAGATGTGGCGGGTGAAGAAGTGTCATACACAAGGCCTGACTTAACAGTTGTTTTATTAAATTGGATTGTTACATGTTGTTTTTTATCATTGTTGTTAGCCGCCCCGAGTCTGCGGAGAGGGGCGGCATACAAATCCAATAATAAAATAAATAATAATAATAACATCTCAACAGTTAATCCATTAAAAAAAGAGAGAGAGACAAAAACTTAACAACGAGAAACATATTTAACCCACAGGTTCAATTCAAAGTTGTTCCAAATCAGTGTTATATTTTCAACCTGGGCAACTTGAAGGTGTATGGACTTCAACTCCCAGAATTCCCCAGCCACCAATAATAAAAAGCTTGGGTTGACAGGTGATATGAAAGGGATTGTAAAGTTTAAAAGACCAGGCTAGATGAAAGGGTGAGGGGGATTTCTGGGGCAGCTGCCTATTACTAAAATACAGGATCTCTATCTCTTTTTAAAAAAGAGCTAAATCTAGTCTTTTTTCTTCCCCCAGCCCTCCTCACCTTTCTCCTTTACTTATATTTCCTACCCTGCCCCCTGAAGCTCTATAGCTCAGCCTCCTGAAGTTCTTCCTTTCCAGATGGCTTTGGATAAACATGCCAGCTGGGAATTATGGGTCCTGGGATCTCAAAACAATAAGGGGCGTGCATAACTGCACCAGCATGCCTTCCATCCACTGTCCTAATGTCCCCCCCCCTCTCTGTCTAGTATCATGTATATAACAACACCGACACAGACTTCAAAGGATAATCAGAACTGCAGAAAAAACAATTGCTGTCAATCTGCCTTCCATTGAGGACTTGTGTACTGTACGGAGTCCAAAAGAGGGCTGTGAAAATATTTACTGACCCCTCGCATCCTGCACATAAATTGCTTCAACTCCTACCCTCAAAACATCAGAGCATTGCACACCAAGACAACTAGACACGAGAACAGTTTTTTCCCCGAACACCATCACTCTGCTAAACAAATAATTTCTTCAACACTGTCAAACTATTTACTAAGTCTGCTCTACTATTACTGTACTACTAGTTTTTTCTCATAATTCCTATCACCCTTTTCCTCTCACACAGGACTGTATGACTGTAATTTGTGGCTTGTATTCTTAAGATTTTTATTAATATTGATTGTTTCCTGATTGCTTATTTGTACCCTATGACAATATTTAAGTATTAAACGTATCTTTTCTTTTATGTACACTGAGACTATCTGCACCAAAGACAAATTCCTTGTGTGTCTAATCATACTTGGCCAATTAAGAATTTTATTCTTTTCTATTCTATCCTATTCTAACACTGCTACCTGTTATTAAGGGTTGGGGGTGCAACCAGCTGTCAGAACCCAGCGCTGCCCGGCGTGGAAAAACTCCGCCCGGGGGGAGAGAAGACGGGCTGAAGGAGGCCCACATACACCAGCCGCGCTCCCGGGGTCGGGGGGGCGACCCCAAAACGGGCCTGGCACGCGGACCAGAAGGAAAACAGGCGCAGGCCCAAGAGGACCGAGGCGGCCGAGAACTTCCAGCCCAGCTCCGTCCGGGCAAAAAACCGAGGAGCGGGCCGAGGTTCGGAACTCGCCGGGCCGACCCGAAAGGACTCACCTCAGCCCGCGGCCGGGAGGGTACCGGGTCCACCACAAGCCCACAGGGGGGGATTTGGCCTGGCGCTGGCCTCATGACGTCATCAGAGCGCGCTCGCGCTCGGGGAACCCAACGCTAGGTACCCAGGCCGCTCTCCTCTGCTGTGATTGGACGAGCCGAGTTGGAGGTCGGGACTTTCCCTGGTCCATAGAGAGAGAGGGAGGGGGGAACAGAGAGAGAAAGAGGAAGGAACGGTTGGCGACAGTTGCTAGGGAAACAGAAGCCCCGCCTATAGAGGGCTGTCATTCTTTTTTGCCGGGGGGCCCTGCCTAGCCATCGGCAAATTAGTTTTCTGCATCTTTTGATGGACGTTTGTTTTAAAACGCCTTTTTGAAAACCTAATTCTGCTTCCCTTATAAAAGAAACCTTGCAATTTTAAAAGGAGTGGACAAGCTTTTCACTGTTGTTAACATTTGTACAGTATATATAAATTTATATTTATAATTTATAACTATTTATAATTATATATTTATAATTATATATATTATATAATATTATATATATATTATATTATATTATATATAACATACTGCTCAAGAAAATAAAAGGAACACTCAAATAATACATCATAGATCACAGACCCATCCAAGACTACTGCTCATCTGTCTGGAACCCATACCACATCTCAGACATCAACACCCTTGAAAATGTCCAAAGATATTTCACCAGAAGAGCCCTTCACTCCTCCACTCGAAACAGAATACCCTACGAAAATAGACTAACAATCCTGGGCCTAGAAAGCCTAGAACTACGGCGCCTAAAACACGATTTGAGTATTGCCCACAAGATCATATGCTGCAACGTCCTACCGGTAAATGACTACTTCAGCTTCAACCGCAACAACACAAGAGAACGCAACAGATTCAAACTTAATACGAGCCGCTCCAAACTTGACTGTAAAAAATATGATTTCAACAATCGAGTTATCGAAGCGTGGAACTCATTACCGGACTCAATTGTGTCAACCCCTAACCCCCAACATTTCTCCCTTATGAATGAATATTGACATTCACATTGAATATTTTGTTCTGTGCAAAGTTGAATGTGCACAACAGCATGTGAAATTGATTGTCAATCAGTGTTGCTTCCTAAGTGGACAGTTTGATTTCACAGAAATTTGATTTAGTTGGAGTTATATTGTGTTGTTTAAGTCTTCCCTTTATTTTTTGAACAGTGTACATTATATTTTATATTATATAATATATATAATATATAATTATAATTATTTATAATTTATATTTGTATGTGTATATATAAAATAATAATAATAATAATAAGTAAAATAAATAAAAGTATTGTCTGTATTGTTTGTTTGACCAAGATTGTTGGGGGCAATATATTAACATTGTAAACAGCTTAGAGAAAGCTGTAAAGCATCGTGAAGCAGCATATAAGCCAAATGCTACTGCTATTGCTATTATATGGTTACTTTATTTTGGGAAGGTATAGTTTATGTTTTAATAATAATCTGCCAAAATTAATGTGTGAAATAGGCAGCTATTGAATGAAGGAATCAATTGACAAAGGTAGAAAATAAAAACAATTGTGTGGGGGAAACACACCTTAATTTGGATGCTTTGATCTTATGAAAACACCATTTAATAGCCCAATAAATCTCTTTTTTTAAAAAAAAATTGGCCACACATTATTCATGATGGAAATCTGATTTCTTTTAATTTCAATGCCCAATCAGCAGATTTTCCTTTTTTTACATTCTTATTTGTATTTCATATATCATTGGCATCAAGTTGGCCCCTATCCTGAATTAAATCCCTTGTTAAAATCCTTTTAATTGAGAGCAAGGTTTTATTTATTTTTCATACACTCCAGTTTGATATCTTTTGGTTAATTGATTCCGTTAATTTCTTTATGGAAAATTGTAAACTTCAAAGTCTCATGTGGCATCACTGGAAAAATGCCTTTAATATACTCCAATATTCTCATGATAATTAGTAAAGAGCAGTTCGTAATCTCAATGATACCGTATCTTCTTTTAAAAAAAGCCTGGGAATACTTATTGATGCATTTAATTTCGTTGTGCTGTGAGCAATGATATTTTATTTTTTTTTAAAGTAAACTAAATTGCTAACCTGGTTGTTAAGTGACACCTGCTTCTCAATTAACAAATCCCAGGACACTGCAACTGCAATAAATACAACTCACTTGCCAGGTGTCTGAATTTTGATCACGTGACCACGGAGATGCTTTAACTGTCATAAGTGTCCTCCCATCTCAATCCTCATCCTCATTTTCAGAAGAGACAAAGATTCCAGCTTGAAGAATTCTAACACCAATACGGACACAATAGGTGAAATAATAAATCTGAGCTTCTCCCCATAGTATTAAATCTGAGCTTCTGCTCATAAATTAAGAACTGTATGACATTGTACAGGCATACACAGAGGACATACAGAAAGACACAACCCAAATAAGGCTTCTAAGAGGGTTGGTATGTGTTCTGTCTGGGTTCCCCCAGACCTCAACACCAACTGGAAAAAACAGCCAGACACTCTGGTAAAAGCCAAAAGTATTTTATAACTGGAAAAAATAAGCACAGAGGAAAACCTGTTCTTCCCAACAGACAGGATATAATACGGTACAGCAGGGTCCTGATGTCCAGACAATACAGCAAGCTTCTTGCTGGCACCCCCCCCCCCCCCCAAGGTTTCAATAGTCAAAGGCACAAACCAGGATTCCAAGACGCCAAAGTTCACAGTCAGGTCCCACGACTCTCAAAGATAAAACTCCACAAGCCAGGAAGGGTGGGTCTGCCTTTTAGCCTTTCCCAAGAGCACCACACCCAAACCCAGCTGTTGCCACTTTAATGCTGAAAGTATTTAGCCAATTGATTCCGTCTCTGAGTAGCTCTTCGTTGTCGCAGATCAATTATGACTTGTGCACTTTCCTCTAAGGAATCCAGGCTGCTTGCTGGGGAGAGCTCCCCCTGGTGGGACTCTGGCTGTCCTCCCTCTTCTTCAGCCTGGGATTCCTCCTCCTCGTCTGTCTGCACCTCCTGTTCCTCAGCCTCTCCCTCTGAGCTGGAAACCGACAGAAGGTCAGCCGTTCCCGGAGGGGCCTCAGACGGAACCACAACAGTATGTATACATAGAAACATAGAAACATAGAAGTCTGACGGCAGAAAAAGACCTCATGGTCCATCTAGTCTGCCCTTATACTATTTCCTGTATTTTATCTTAGGATGGATCTATGTTTATCCCAGGCATGTTTAAATTCAGTTACTGTGGATTTATCTACTACGTCTGCTGGAAGTTTGTTCCAAGGATCTACTACTCTTTCAGTAAAATAATATTTTCTCATGTTGCTTTTGATCTTTCCCCCAACTAACTTCAGATTGTGTCCCCTTGTTCTTGTGTTCACTTTCCTATTAAAAACACTTCCCTCCTGAACCTTATTTAACCCTTTGACATATTTAAATGTTTTGATCATGTCCCCCCTTTTCCTTCTGTCCTCCAGACTATACAGATTGAGTTCATTAAGTCTTTCCTGATACGTTTTATGCTTAAGACCTTCCACCATTCTTGTAGCCCGTCTTTGGACCCGTTCAATTTTGTCAATATCTTTTTGTAGGTGAGGTCTCCAGAACTGAACACAGTATTCCAAATGTGGTCTCACCAGCGCTCTATACAGCAGGATCATAATCTCCCGCTTCCTGCTTGTTATACCTCTAGCTATGCAGCCAAGCATCCTACTTGCTTTCCCTACCGCCTGACTGCACTGTTCACCCATTTTGAGACTGTCAGAAATCCTTTTCTTCTGAAGTTTTTGCTAACACAGAACTGCCAATACAATACTCAGATTGAGGATTCAATCTGATTATTGTATACAGTACATCAATCCAGGGGTGAAATTCAAAATTCTTCCCTACTGGTTCTGTAGATGTAGCTTGGTGAGCATAGCAGGAGAAGGGTACTGCAAAATCTCCATTCCCTCCCTGTTGTGAGTGCTCCTTTTCCCCCTCAGGTCAGGTCATATTCTGAGGAGGATAAGCCAGGCCCCTCTGTATACCATGGGCCAGGGGGGTTGCCAGATGAAGCAGAGAGCGAGAGTTAGACAGAAAGTGACTTGAGTGAGCCTGAGGAGCCACTAGAGGGGGCTGATGGGACAATGGGGGAATGGTCCTAGTCAGAGAGTGAGGAAGACATGAGAGTGGAAAGTCATTGGATTGACCCTCGCTATAGGAGATTGCTTCGAAGGCGAGAGGCGTTACAGAGTAAAAGGCATAGTTCCCTCTAAGCTGAGCAGTGAGCAATCGCTCACTTAAAAATCATCATCAACTCAGAGTTTTCCAAACCTGCCCAGAAGCCAAGAGGGAAAGAGTGAGAGGGAAGGAGAGAGATAGGAAGAGAGGAAGAGAGAGAAACAGGTAGAAAAAAGAGAGGAAGGAAAAGAGAAAGAAAAAGAATGGGAGTAAGGAAGAGAGAAAGAAAATCAAAATCTAGTTTGAAACTAGCTCAACTATTTAAGTGGCATTTTGATATTGATAGAGTTGCCCTATTATGAGCTCACTGTTATAGACACACAGTACAGTATTTTATTTTGAAACTCTCTGAGGCAAAATAGGGTGGGTTTTTTGTTTGTTTGTTTGTTTGTTTGTTTGTTTGTTTATTTAATATTTCTGTGCCGCCCAGTCCCAAAGGGACTGCCGCTCAGACACTATACTTTTCCGCCCCCGCCCCCAAAAAATTAGAGGGAACACTGGTAAAAGGTATTCGCTTACAGCCTTAGCATCTTTGAGGTGTGATGTCACTTCCAGGCCGCATAAAGGAAAAGGGTTGTGGGAAATGGGTTGTGGAGAATCAACGCCATTCAATGGAGGGGACATGAGGCTGCGATTGAGCAAGGCTTAAAATCATGATTTCTGCTTCAGTAAAAGACATTCTTGGTTGGATCCTGTGCTGGCAAGCTTTCGCTGAGCAAAAGCATATGCTTAAGTAATGAATGGACTTTATCTAAAGCAGTGTTTCCCATCCTTGGCAAGTTGAAGATGTTTGGACTTCAACTCCCAGAATTCCCCAGCCAGCAAATACTGGCAGGGGAATTCTGGGAGTTGAAGTCCAAATATCTTCAAGTTGCCAAGGTTGGGAAACACTGATCTAAGGAATACAGAAAAGACCAAGTTTCTGGCGCTCTTCCCAGACATAGATTACAGCTAGTTCTCAAGGGAAAAGTAACTTCTTCTGTGCCGTTTTAAACCTCTGCGTTTCATTATACTGTACAGTAATACCTCGTCTTACAAACGCCTCATCATACAAACTTTCCGAGATACAAACCCGGGGTTTAAGATTTTTTTGCCTCTTCTTACAAACTATTTTCACCTTACAAACCCACTGCCGCCGCTGGGATGCCCCACATCCGGACTTCTATTGCCGGCAAAGCACCCATTTTTGCACTGCTGGGATTCCCCTGAGGCTCTCCTCCATGGCAAACACCATCTCCGGACTTCTGTGTTTTTGTGACGCTGCAATTTTACTGATGCTCCCTTTGCTGGGAAACCCCACCTCCGGACTTCCGTTGCCAGAAAAGCACTCGTTTTTGCGATGCTGGGATTCCCCTGCTGTGATTTCCCTGCAGCATCGCAAAAACACAGAAGTCCGGAGGTGGGATTTCCCATGGAGGGGAGCCTCAGGGGAATCCCAGCAGCACAAAAACGGGTGCTTCGGCTGGCAAAAGGGGTGAATTTTGGGCTTGCACGCATTAATCCCTTTTCCATTGATTCCTATGGGAAACATTGTTTCGTCTTACAAACTTTTCACCTTAAGAACCTCGTCCCGGAACCAATTAAGTTTGTAAGACAAGGTATCACTGTATATGCTTGTGTTCAAATAAAGAGTGGATTTTATCATAAAAGAAGTGATTTCTGAGTTGGGGTTCACTCCAAGGACCTATGCACAGAAAACTCACCATTCCATGGGAAAAGATAATGCAAAATCTCCATTCCCACCCCATTCTGGGGCCAGCCAGAGATGGTATTTGTCCGTTCTCTAAACTACCCCTGTCATAAGCGGCGTTCCCCAGGGAAGCGTACTAGGTCCTACTCTCTTCATTCTCTACATCAATGACCTCTGTGACCATATTGAAAGCAATGTGTTCTTTTTGCCAACGATGTGAAACTTTTCAACACCACTGATAACACACTCAGTCTCCAAAAAGACCTGGACTTTGTCTCAGACTGGTCTAACACCTGGCAACTTCAAATATCAACCAACGAATGCTCTACCCTCCACATCGGCAAAAAGAATCCAAACCGCACATACGAACTGAATAAACAATCTCTCACTGGTAACCCACACTCAGTAAAAGACCTTGGAATACTAATATTGAATGACCTAAGTGCTAAAGCCCACTGCAACAATATCGCCAAAAAAGCTTCTAGAGTTGTTAACCTGATCCTACGCAGCTTCTGCTCAGGCAATCTCACACTACTCACAAGAGCCTACAAAACTTTTGCCAGACCCATCCTAGACTACTGCTCATCTGTCTGGAGCCCATACCACATCTCAGACATCAACACCCTTGAAAATGTCCAAAGATATTTCACCAGAAGAACCCTTCACTCCTCCACTCAAAACAGAATATACTACTATAATAGACTAACAATCCTGGGCCTAGAAAGCCTAGAACTATGGCGCCTAAAACACGATTTGAGTATTGCCCACAAGATCATATGCTGCAACGTCCTACCGGTCAGTTTCAACTGCAACAACACAAGAGCACGCAACAGATTCAAACTTAATACGAACCACTCCAAACTTGACTGTAAAAAATATGATCTCAACAATCGAGTTATCGAAGCGTGGAACTGATTGCTGGACTCAATTGTGTCAACCCCTAACCCTCAACACTTCTCCCTTAGACTCTCCACGATTGACCTCTCCAGGTTCCTAAGAGGACAGTAAGGGACGTACATCAGTGCACTGGTGTGCCTTTCGTCCCCTGTCCAATTGTCTTTCCTTTCTTTCACCTATCTTATATATTCTCTTCCTTTCATATATCTTCTCCTCTAAGTTCACTTTTACCCTTATATATATTACCACATGTCTATTTTCTTCCTATGTATTTGTGTATTGGACAAATGAATAAATAAATAAATAAATAAAATACTTGAAATTTCTGCTATCAGTTCCCCAGAACCTGCTCAATTTCACTCGTGTATCAATCCTTCTAAAAGATTTTCCAGGGCTCTTATCCTGCACAAGGGCCCACTTTCACCCACTGAAATAGCTGGGTAATTTATAATAGCTGGATAGCAGAAGTAATTATGATGGAACATCTTGTCCTATTCCTTTTTGTCTCCAGCGTCCTGCAAAAGTAGATTCCCCCCCCTGCTGTCTCATAACACAAAGTCCGAATATCGAGAGAGGTTGCAGAAAATAAATTATGGAAAGTCTGAGGCTCTCGGGAGCAAATTATCTAGTAATCTCCGCAGGACCAAACCATCAGTAGCTCCAGGAATATTAGCTCAAGGGATTGGTAAACGATCATAAGGAGAACCAAATAGGAAAATTCCACCAAATTGGCTAATATTGCGTAGTATCACTTGGCCGTGAGTGATTTGTATCTTGGACTTCAAATTAGCTAATAAGAACTGGAGAACCAAAGCAAAAGGACCATGATGTTAATTATTCCAAAGCACCATTTGCTTTTACAGTTCAGCTACCCATGACAGCTTCTGCATTATTTTGTATGTTATATACTTCATATTTGAACCAATATCTTAAGAGACTGTAATCAAGAATTTATTTATACATCCCAGGCAGCCTTTTAAAAAAATATAGTCATATATTTTTAATAGTCACAGCTTAGCATAGCACATACGTTCAATCCAGAAAATATTACCGGTGCCTGGAGGCTATTGGGGCCTGGATGGGTGTCAACAAACTCAAACTCAATCCAGACAAGACGGAGTGGCTGTGGGTCTTGCCTCCCAAGGACAATTCCATCTGTCCGTCCATTACCCTGGGGGGAGAATCATTGACCCCCTTAGAGAGGGTTCGCAACTTGGGCGTCTTCCTCAATCCACAGCTCACATTAGAGAAACATCTTTCAGCTGTGGCGAGGGGGGCGTTCGCCCAGGTTGGCCTGGTTCGCCTGGTGCACCAGTTGCAGCCCTATTTGGACCGGGAGTCACTGCTCACAGTCACTCATTCAGTTTCAGTTTCAGTTTAATCAGATTTGTATGCCGCCCCTCTCCACAGACTCGGGGCGGCTCACAGCAACAGCAATACAAGACAAATCCAATATTAAATTAATTTTAAGAACACCACAAGTTAAAAACCAGTCATACACACTAGCATACCATACATAACTATCATGCCCTTATCACCTCAAGGCTCGACTACTGTAACGCTCTCTACATGGGGCTACCTTTGAAAAGTGTTTGGAAACTTCAGATCGTGCAGAATGCAGCTGCGAGAGCAATCATGGGCTTTCCCAAATATGCCCATGTTACACCAACACTCCGCAGTCTGCATTGGTTGCCGATCAGTTTCCGGTCACAATTCAAAGTGTTGGTTATGACCTATAAAGCCCTTCATGGCACCGGACCAGATTATCTCCGGGACCGCCTTCTGCAGCACGAATCCCAGCGACCAGTTATGTCCCACAGAGTGGGTCTTCTCCGGGTCCCGTCAACTAAACAATGCCGCTTGGCAGGACCCAGGAAAAGAGCCTTCTCTGTGGCGGCTCCGGCCCTCTGGAACCAACTCCCCCCAGAGATTAGAATTGCCCCCACCCTCCTTGCATTTCGTAAGCTACTTAAAACCCACCTCTGCCGCCAGGCATGGGGGAATTAAGATTCCTTTTCTCCCTAGGCCTTTACAATTGTATGCATAGTATGTTTGTATGTATGTTTGGTTTTTTATATTAAGGGGTTTTTAATTCGCTTTTAGTATTGGATTATTATTGTACACTGTTTACGATCGCTGTTAGCCGCCCCGAGTTTTCGGAGAGGGGCGGCATATAAATCCAATAAATAATAATAATAATAATAATAATAATAATAATAATAATAATTACTCAAACTATCATATTTTCCAAATTTTATAATGCAAAAATTACTTTAAAACAATAAGGTATAATAGAAAATTGTCTATACAAGACTGGACAGATTCCAGCAAATATTATGCTAACAATGTATTACCTTGGGGAAAATTACACGCAGTTGTGATAAACAAGTACAGACCAATGTTTCCCTATGCTTGAAGAAATGTGCACCAAAATTAATACAGAATTTAGAGATTCTAATTTTTTAAAAAAATATGAATGAAGGAGAATATAGGCGTCCCAGGATAATGTTGTGGGATCCAATCTGTGTCGGCCACCAGGACCAGAGATTTAGTTTTCTGAACTCCCTGTTGGAGCCCGTCCCCTAGGAACTTCTCTCCACCATCCTGGATGGGTTCCAGCACGAGTCCGAAAGCTCCAAGGGCTAAATTTCTGGTCCCGGTGTCTCCCTCAAATTGGTTCCTGTAAGAAAAGAAAAGAAAAAAATATATTTCATCAGGAGTGAGCTTCAAAATTTTTAGCAAGTTATTCTCTGCCCGGTTGCTGAATGGGTGTGGCCATGGTAGGCATGGCCCAGTCGGCCTCCTGCATCACTGGGGGGACATATTTATTTATTTATTTATTTATTTATTTATTTATTATTTATTTCTTACTTACTTACTTACTTACTTACTTACTTACTTACTTATTTATTGGATTTGTATGCCGCCCCTCTCCGTAGCCCTCCCTGGGCTCTGGGGGCTTTCCTTGAGCCTCTGTGAGGGCAAAAATGGCCTCTCTGGGCTCAGGATCCCCTTTGGGGGCCAGAAATGGGCCTGTTTCCGTCCTTCCTGAACTTCCGGTAGGCCTGTTTTTCACCCTGCCTGAGCCTCCATGTGTGCCCTGCATTTTCTGCATCCAAAGCAGGCCACGTAGGGACTCCTGAAAATGTGGGTGAGGTGGGGCAGCCAAAAGTGGGATTTGGGGGTTCTCTGAACAGAATCATAGCTATAGATTCTCCCAAAACAATACTGGGTTCCTACCGGAATGGATAAGGAACACCGCACTGTAGTAAAAGTTGAGCTACGCACACAGCTTTGGGTGTTTTTCATGCACACAGTCGCGTCCCAGTATGGTTTCTCTTCTGCACATGCACACTAAGGAAAATCTTGCAAGGGGATGCGCACGTACAATTTTGGCGATCCTTTGCTTCTGCGCATGCGCAAAAGTAAAATAATTGCTGAAATCTCACACGTGCGCGCATCCCCTGGTGAGATTTTGCTTCCCGCGCATGTGCAGAAGCAAAACCACGCTAGGATGCGCACATGTGCACGCAAGACACCCGAAGCTGCACATGAAGCACACCAATAGCGGTGGTAAAAATGATCCGCCCCGTTACAAACCCCTACAAACCCCCAGCAGCGTGAACGTGATATACCATATTTTTCCTCCCTAAGAGAGGCTGATAATTTCGCTTTTTTCCCCCCAGTCCTAACTAGCTGCTAATGATCTTCCCAGCTCCTACCTTGCAGGCTCTTTCATTGTTTCTCTCTGCAAAGAATGTTTTCTAAGCCCTAAGTCTTTTTCATTGCTCTAACTTGCTCCAAATAAGTTTCTTTCCAGCCCTAACCAGGTGCTAGCAATGTTCCCAGCTCTTGCGGTCTTGCAAGCTCTTTCATTGTTACTCTTTGCAAAGAATGTTTTCCAAGCCCTAAGTCTTTGCAGGTTTTTTTCCATTTCTCTACTTGCTCCGAATGTTTCTTTCCAGGTGTTAATGATGTTCCCAGCTCTTACTGGCTTGCAAGCTCTTTCATTGTTACTCTCTCTCAATAAAGTTTTTTTTAAGCCCTAACCAGGGGATAAAATAATGTGCTGGCTAAGAACGCTAGCCAGATGAATACCTGGTAAGCAGATTCTTTTCCCTATTTTCCTAACCAAAAACTAAGGTGCATCTTATACTCTGGCGCGTCTAAAATGCGAAAAATATTTATTTATTTATTTATTTGTTTGTTTGTTTGTTTGTTTGTTTACTTCCTTCCTTCCTTTTTTCCTTCGTTAGTTAGTTAGTTAGTTAGTTAGTTAGTTAGTTAGTTAGTTAGTTAGTTAGTTAGTTAGTTAGTTAGTTAGTTATTGGACTTGTATGCCGCCCCTCTCTGCAGTCTCGGGGCAGCTCACAGCATATACCAAAAACATAACAATACAGTTTAACCAATTAATATACTAAAAAGACTCTTAACAATTCTAACTTTAAAACATTCATTTGCATTCATTCAATATTCACACTAACGACATCTGTTGGTTAGGGGGAAGGTCTAATGACCCCAGGCCTGGCGGCAAAGATGTGTTTTTAAATAGGGTATGTGCAAATATGAGAAACTGACATTCGTTTGTTCATCTTTGAATTTCGATGTCCTCCGAAGAGCCGGTGATGCTGGAGAGCATTCCAACCTTCCAAGTATAATTTGCAATTCTCTGTAATTTGGAGGAAGAGCCTCTTGGCCCTCACCTTTTTACTGTGTTTACTAACTGCTGTCACACAGCTGCCCGGAATAGGCTCCCCATCTGGTGCCTAATCTCTGAATAATAGCCATGGCACAGCCTCTTTCTCCTCCCCACAACTACCCATCCTGAATCAGAGCATCATCTCCTTCCTTTATCCTCCCTCCACCCCCACCCTCTCCACGCCAGTCCAGCATCCACAATCCTTTCCAGCTTAGAAAGGGGCTGTCCCTTAAGCGGAGAGACAAGGGGACAGGGAAAGGGATAATATCTACAGAGCATTTAATCTTCTGCCTAAGCAGCAATAGAGAGCAAATTAGGATTGACTCCAATTAATTTGCCTTGATGGGCAAAATCTGGAAGGGAGCCATTTCTAAGAATTAAGAAAAAGGCAGAGAGGATAAAGTAGGTCACCGGAGAGTTTTTTGTTTTTTTTAAACGGTCCAGGAAGGGGGTTCATTTCTATAGCATCTACAGGATGCTCTTAAGGGACCTGTGTTGTTGTTTTATTCCTGGGACAATTTGAATGGTTTGTTCACCAAGAGATGCTAGATTTGAGAGAGCTGGAAGAAGGGAAGAGAAAGGGAGAGAGAAAGGGAGAGAGGGAAGTGGAGTGGGTTGGAGGAGAGGAGAGGAGGAGAGAAAGGCTGAGGGAAGAGGAGAAGGAGACAGAAGGAGAGGGAAGGAAAAAGGGGAAAAGGCGAGAGGGAGGTGGGTGGAAAGAGAAGAGTAGGAGAAAGGCTAGTCACCGATTAGGTCCCAAAGAGTTGGCCTTCTCCATGTCCCGTCTACCAGACAATGTCGTCTGGCAGGACCTAGGGGAAGAGCCTTCTCGGTGGCAGCCCTGGTCCTCTGGAATCAGCTCCCTCTGGAGATTTGCACTGCCCCCACCCACCTTGCCTTTCGCAAGAGCCTCAAGACCCATCTATGTTGCCAGGCATGGGACATAGACACAAGAGCACACAACAGATTTAAACTTAATATTAACCGCTCCAAACTTGACTGTAAAAAATATGACTTCAGTAACCGAGTTGTCGAAGCGTGGAACTCATTACCGGACTCCATAGTGTCATCCCCAAACCCCCAACACTTTACCCTTAGATTATCTACGGTTGACCTATCCAGATTCCTAAGAGGCGAGTACAAGTGCACTAGAGTGCCTTCCGTCCCCTGTCCTATTGCTCTCCTATATCTCCTATTCCTATCTTCTATTCCTATATCTCTTCTTCTATTCTTTCATTGATATGTTCTATTCCTATATCTTCTTTTCTATTCTTTCTTAG